>NC_141685.1:409525895-410108395 GCF_964263255.1 Lissotriton vulgaris | reverse complement strand
ACGGACAAGGTTTTACTTGTGGTATATTCGTAATGGTTGGAGTCCAATTAAGTAGAGGTAATCTTGCAGTATCTGCTCTACTTGGCCAAATCGAGTTTGAAATACATGTCCATAAAAGTGCGTTTGGCTGCCATCGCGGCATATAGAAAATCACCTAACCAGCCTTCTTTCTTTCAACTTCAGGTGGTCAAGGATTTCCTACAGGGTTGGAAGGCGTTTATCCTCCTGTCCGACCTCCTTCTGCGCCTTGGGAGCTGAATCTAGTTTTGTCAAAATTGATGTGTTCTCCTTTCAAACCCATTCACAAGGACACATTACAATACCTTACATGGAAGGTAGCTTTTCTGGTGGCTATTACATCAGCATGCGGCGTGAGTGAAATCCCAGCACTCTGTTCTAAGGAACCGTATAAGGTTTTCCATCACAAAAGGGTGGTTATGAGAACTCGCCATTCCTTCCTTCCCAAAGTAGTGACTGACTTTCCTGTAAATCAGACAATTCCTCTCCCCTCTTTCCTTCCAAATCCTGCTACACCAGCAGAAAGGTCTCTTCATTCATTAGACCTCAAGAGGGTTCTCAAATTGTATTTGGAGGGAACAAATTAATTAAAAAGGCTGATCAATTGTTAGTAAACTATGGCTCTGTTAAAACAGGCTTTCCAGCCTCCAAAAGATCCATTTCAAGGTGGATAGTGTCTTGTATTAAGTTAGCTTACCATATGGCAAACAAGCCTCCCTGCAACTTGGAAATAGGTCCATACGTTTACCAGGCATTACTGTCTGGATTCTGACTCCAGAGCGGATACCCAAGTAGGCCAGGTCTCCTTGAGGAATCTGTTCCAATGCTCGCTTGATTGGAGTCTTTATAATGGTATATTCTTACTATGTATCTTTATTGTACTCTGGTTACTTGCTCGCAGGATGAGAGGGTGGGCTTGCTATTTTATTCATGTGCTTATGACTATTGATGAGGATTCCCTGGAAAGAAGGATAAGTTACTTACCTGTTATCCTAGTTCTCTTCCAGGGGTATCCTCATCAAAGTCATAAGCAACTCACCCGCCTCCCCAGGCAAGTGATCAAGATACATGTCATCTTTGTGCCATGGCCTGCGGGTCTCAGCAAAGAAACACTGACCTAACTGTCACGCCTGAGGCATGATGGAAAGCTATGGGTCTTGGCTGCTTAAAGGCACGGTGCCAGTTTATTCTGTGGGTTAGCTTTTCAGCTTTCTTCACTGAGGTTTCTGCAATGCAGCCTACGTACTGACAATGTTTTTTTCATTCCTCTTTGCAGGATTATATTTCTGCTGTATATTGAAGCAGTTTTCAAATGTGTTTCTTTCTCCCTGCTTTATTGAAATTGTATTATATGCAAGGTAAATTCTTTGAGCATTGCTTAGCATTGGGTGGTATTGTGTATATATATATATATATATGTGTATATGTATATGTATATATATATATATATATATATATATATATGTGTATGTATATGTATATGTATATGTATATATATATATATATGTATATGTATATGTGACAAAGTATTTCTTGCCTGAAAAACTTTGCTGCAGAGGCCTGAGTTTCCTTCTTCGCCAGGGGCTCTTCTGGAAGTGGTTGGAATTGTATTGAAAAAAGAAAAAAAAAATATATATATATCTCCATATATAGAGCTACGTATATGTTTTATGTTTCCGGGCTCCCACTAATAGGAGGGAATATTCATGTGCTTATGACTTGGATGAGGATATCCCTGGAAGAGAACTAGGATTACAGGTAAGTAACTTATCCATATTACCCCAGTGAGCCTGTTGGCTAATATTTTGGTTTCTATGTTAATAATGGAAATGGGTCGATATGAGCTACACTTCTGTGGCGGTCTAACCTTCTTGGGTATTACCACTATTGTGGCTGTCCGCAGATCCCTAGTGAGACTACCCACCTTCTGTGCCTCTAAATATAGATTGAGTAGATGAGGGCAAAATAGTGTAGCGTTTTGCTTAAAAGGTTCAGGTGGCAATCCATTCAGGCCCGTAACCTTCCTGGTTTTCAACTGAGCAATGGCTTCCACGATTTCTACAATTGTAATGTCCCGTTCGAGTCATATGAGCTGCAGATTACACACTGTGCATAGATCGCCACCTAGTGTTGGGCCCGGATGTTTGCAGTTTGTTTTGGTCCTGAAAAGTTCTTTGGAAGTCACAAGGTAGGTGACTCCTCCTTTGGACCACATTGCGCATGGACATCGGCTCCATCGTCAGATTGTTTTTTTCTGCCATCGGGCTCGGATGTGTTTTCCTGCGCTCCGGTTTGGAATCGAATTTCCTTCGGTGAGCAATCCTCACCCAGTTTGACGGTCTTGTTTCGATCGTGCTTCCCATAGACGCGATTCTTCACCACACCATACTGTGTGTGTGTATCGCGAAGCTTGCAGAAAATCAGTACCTCCCCACTGACTCCGGAAAGGACGAGTTCCTCTGTGAGCCATTCCTCTCAGTGGGTGAGGTTGTTTAAATGAACTGTGTTGCAGTCTGTCTCACGCGCTTCACCCTGTACTCCCAGCGTTCGTATTGCAAGTTCTCTGTCCCCACTCACCAGGTCTTATGCGATAAGGATCTGAGCATTTATATAAGGGAGGGTCTGGTCAGCTTGACATATCCCTCAGCAGCCTATAGATTTCACCCCACAGTCTCCTGCGGCAGTCTTAGATGTCCAGCACCCTTATATTAGTTGAAGGACAATAAGGAAAGCAGCTGGGTCTTCAGAAGACCGCACCACCTGGACTAGTCACTACGTAAAAATGGTATTTCCCACCTCAAATGATCTGCTGCTTGTAGATCATAGAAATTAATATATGAGCTAGTTGGATGAGAGGCAATATATAAACACACACAGTTGGTGCACAAAAGCACAACAATAAAAAACGTCAGCAGAGAGTTGTTTCTGGTCTTTTATTTCCAGATATACTCGACATGCAATTGATGGAAACAGCCAACGCGTTTGGCCCAAACATGGGCTTCTCCAGGGCTGTAATGGCATACAATGAGGATATATTTTTAGAATGTTGGTATAAGACCACGTGAAACATAATATTGTGTGACAATAGCAAAAGTTAGAAAAAAGAGTGGAGAGGAAAAAAGCAACCGGGAGTGATGGAAATTTGGTAAAAAAGTGAAACCATGGAGGGGATAGAAAAATATACTGCCGGGAAGAGAAGGTGAAAGCACCAGTGCCATCCACACGATGTGTAAGAAGTGGCAGGGTAGTGGAAACCCACGGAATCCTTAGAGATAATAAATGCAGTGGTTCAAAAGTAGAGCGGAGTCAAAAAAAAGTGCCAGTGCCCCGAGAAAGACTATTAGAATCTGATGGTAGCTGGCTTACCAATAAGATTGTGATATGAGGTAAATCCTCAGTTGCTGGGTCAAGAACGGAGAATAAAACCGTTCTGAAAAAAACTAATTAAGCATTGCCCGTTACGCTTGCCAAAACCCGCATGATACGATGGAAACACAGCTAGTGCAATGGTGTGCAGACGACATACCTAAGACGTGGTGGAGAAATATTCTCTGTGTTTAAGCAGTGCGAAGTACCTGCAGATAAATGGGTAATACAATAAGCACGGGGAAGATCTTCATAGCTAGTAATCTAAAACGCCTTAAGGTGAAACCAATAGGTGAGTATTATTGTCACCAGAGTGCTGATTTAAGAGACAAATCGAGTAACCAATTCTAAAATAACCAAAGTTAAATGATCTTGAACGTGACAAAACCAAGCACATTATTTAGGTCGGTAGTCTGATACAAAGCCGTAATGCTCATAATTTGTGATAGTATAGTACGGTGCGCATAAAGCGCCTAATAGGAAAAAGCACATAGTGTAAATGCCTATAGTGGAGCACACCGTTATAATGGGGTAGAGTCTATTCAAAAAGCGGTGATGACCACTGTTAAAATTACAATGTACGTTGTGCATACCGCGCCCACAGTGAAAAGCACAGTGTGTAGACATCTAAAATGGAGTAAAGGCTAGAAGTGAACGAGCGTAAGAAAATGAAACTTTGATTATCAGTGCGCGTGGTGCATGGGGGCACATTGTGTATCCGTAAGAATAACCGATACAAACTACAACCATCAGGTTAAAAGATGCAGCACACAGAGGATCAAAAGGAAAGACTGGGTGATTCTTACCGTATTATAGCATTCGCCTTTTAGGGAATCGGAGCCGTGTCCGGAGCGCGTCCTGTAGCGAGCGGGTTGGGTGGAGTCTGTCCTGCGTTTGCAAGCGCTGCAAAGTAGCGTAGCTCCGTTTCCGGTAACTTTGAAACTAGACTGCACTAGGCAATAAGGTAAAAACTCACTTCCGGGGTGTGGCTTCGCGCGGCAAAAGGAACGCAAATTATTCCTGGATGAGTGGAGGTTCAAGTAACCTCTACGTCAATTAGAGCGAAGCAGTGAAAATGGTGCGTGAAAAAAACGAGCTAGGGTAACCATGGCAACCCGTAACATGTGGTGTTCAAATATCGGGAAGTTGCAGAAAAAACTCATTATTCTCGGAACCGGGGAGTTGACCTCTACGTTAGTTTGAAGTGAAGCAGTAGTAGGGGGACTTGAAGGACGAGCTAAAGTAACCCTGGCAACGCGTCAATTATGTTGCTCAAATATCGGGAAGTTTTAAAAGGAGCCCGCTCCTGATGAAGTATCAACTGTGTATTACTGCAATCAAGATGAAAGCAGACAGCTAGAATAACCCAAATTAAAACAATGCCCATGAAGCCCATTCCATAACATTACAAAACCGACATAGATCGGATGTGGAGAGCGGTCTTGACATAAGGGTGTAAGTACTCCCAGTGAGTCTATTAATTACCTGTGATTTCCTACGCCGGATATATAGGGAAAGGACAGTAGTAAAAAGGTACCCAAGAATAGTAAGAACTGAGGTAATACTCAGCAAGTTTAGAGATCACGTAACTAATGCAAGAAGTTCTTTTATAAGTCTACTAGCAGCCCGCCCCGACGTTGTCCGGGGGCAATAGATATGCTTTTGGTGAGTCCTCGTCATCCATTTGTCTAGTCAAATGTTATTCACATTTTGCTCCCTCCTTCCACAACGTGGGCAATGTGTCAGTCAACTTCAGTAATGTGTTCTCTTACACTGTGACGGGTAGCATTTTCCTCAGCACATGTGCACACCGGTGACAAAAAGAAATACAACTCAATGCCAGGACTGGTGGGCAATACGTTAGTTTGACAATGCTTCTGACCTTTCATTCTTTTCACTTTCTTTGCGTTACCCCGGCCCCTGCCCACCCCGACACTGTCTGTGTCCCGGAGCCACCTCCCGCTCCCCGGTCCCCTCCCGCCCCGACATTGTAAGTCTCTGGAGCCTTACCTGAGCCGCCGCTCCTCCCCGCGCTCCTGACTTCACTGCCGCTCCTGTCCGCCGCTCCTCTCCGCTCCTCCCCTCGCTCATGTCGGACGCTCCTCCTCCTCCTCCTCCTCCTCATCATCACGCACGTCGCGGCCAGCGCTACGTCCTGGCCAGCGCTACGTCACGGCCGGCGCTACTTTCAGGGGACTACTTTGTTTTTAAAGTTACATTTTTTATTTTGTTTTTATTTTATTTTATGTAGCCTATGTCCATCTACACACCCTGACAATTTAAACGATGTATCAGGTTTGTGGCTTGGCGCTGTGGTTCCCGAGTTTACCTGGCTCAAAGGGTTGTGTTCTCTCTTTATAATAGTAGTATAGTATGTAGCCTATGTCCATCTACACACCCTGACAATTTAAACGATGTATCAGGTTTGTGGATTAGCGCTGTGGTTCCAGAGTTTACCTGGCTCAAAGGGTTGTGTTCTCTCTTTATAATAGTAGTATAGATGAAACAGAGAAAGGATAGAAAAGAAAAGCATGTTAAGATATATTATACATCTCTTGTAAATGTGAACGAAAGTGCAGTGCTCAAATGGAAGTATGTGTGGCAATCCGGTTACAGTGCCACCAATAATTACAGAACCGTAAACAGATTTAACAGTATTTTAAACAATCAGGTATGCAGGTGGTGTCATGCACCTTTTTTTTTTTTTTTTAACATTTTCAAGACGTATAATGTCAACAGGTAATAGAACATACAGACCGTTGGCCAACAACATCCATCATCCAGTTAGGTGATTTTACATCATACTTCACATATACATACATTATGATACAGCTAAGGCATACAATCAGTCAACCTGGTGCGTTTGCAGGTATTTAACCAAAAAGGTCCAATAGTCTCTGGGTCTTGAGGCCGCAGGTAATTCCTCCTCGTACGTTAGTAGGGTGTCTTTGCAGTATGCAAGATCTCAAAGCCACTGTTTAATCTTCACAGCTTTCCTTCCACCTCAACATAGTGATATAAGCCTTTTAGCCAGAAGCAATGCAACAGCACAACATTTTCGCTTAGTGGCGTGCACATTAGGCACTGGGCCCAACAGACATGTGCGCACAGTGCATTCTATGTTCTCTTCCACCATATGACTTAACATCTGCGTCATCATAACCCAATAGCCCGCCACCCCTGTACAAATCCATGCCAGGTGTATAAAATCTGCAATTTCTGCACTGCAACGCTGACATTTCGAATCCTCTCGTAGGCCATATCAGTGAAGTCCAGTGGGTGTATAATGGGGAACAGCCATTACAAAGCAATTTTCACAAGGCAATACCATTACAACAAAACTTTTACAACGCAGGATCCATTACAACGCATACCATTACAACGCAGGTGCTATTACAACGCATGCCATTACAACGTAAGTATGGGTTAAGTATTTAATTTAATTTTAACCCCTACACTATCCAACACTTAGCACACTATTACACCCCCCCTGGAGTTAGAATAGTTATTTTAACCCCTACACTATCCAACATTTACACTACTATTACATTCCCATTAATTAAAATTAAAAAGAAAAAATACTTACCCGTACTTACGTTGTAATGGCATGCGTTGTAATGGCATCTGCGTTGTAATGGCATGCGTTGTTATGGATCCTGCTTTGTAAAAGTTTCATTGTAATGGTATGCGTTGTGAATGTATGCGTTGTAACGTCATACATTCGTGTATAATAGGTTTGGTGGAGATACCTATAATGTATCATACGCAGGTTCCCATTGGACGGTAATAATCCCGTTAAGGAACCGGTAATGGCCCATTCATCCACTGTCAGTGGATTATCTAAACTATCGTTCCATTTCTCAAGTGCACCCTGTGTATTTCCCGCTATATCCTCTTGTAATTTAACATACAGTTTCGACACTATATGTTTGGCTGTGGGATTGGTGATCAGTAGCTGTAAGGCGGATAGTTGTTGTGGCTCTTCTGGGTAAGATGTATATAATTTCTTTATCGCACCCTGCAGCCTATGATACGTGAATTTAAATAGCAATGTTTGATTATTTATGTAGGATAATTCTTCAAGTGACTTGAATTGGCCATTATGGTAGTGGTCGCCCATAGTATCTATACCAACTTGCTTAAGTAACCCCATACCCACCTGCTTTGAGTGACTGATAGTTCTGGGTGATACTGCAATGTCAGTGCAGCAGCATACAGTGGTAGTTTGTGTGCTTTCCGCCCCATCGTTCGCCAGGCACTATTCGTCATGTCTATGTCTCGATCGTGCAATAGGGGCCGTTGGTGCGTTTTGATCGCTGTCAGCGGTATTGGCAGTGCATCTCCTTCAATTGCGACATGTGTAATGTAAGGGACTTTGTGATACCGAAATTTGCGTATTGTGCTTGCGCGCATAGGTAATAGAGCAAAAAGTACGGTACCTTATACCCACCTCTCGCATAAGGCAATGTGAGTGCGCTCATTTGAATCCAGGCCTGCTTACCTACCCATATCAGTTTCAGGACCATGGCATTTGTCCTACGAAATACCTCCGCGGGGGGTTTAATTGGAATGTTATTAAAAAGATACAGCAGTTTTGGCAGGATGACCATTTTTACGATGGCTAAGCGATAGGCTAATGACAATGGCAAGCAAATCCATCTCTTAATTTTGTCTTCCAACGCACAGGCCGCTCTACCATAATTGTTGCGGATAACTATTTCCGGGTCACGATGATATCAGATTCCTTAGTATTTCACTGGTTCCGATTGCCACTCCAACGGATAATCTATGGAGTGTGGAATTGTAGTATCTGTCAGTGGTATGATCAGGGACTTGGTCCAATTAATTTTAAGTCCGACTGTTGCCCAAATGTAATATATTCCCTCAATAGCGGATTCAATTGTTGGGCAGGATCACAGATATAAAAAATTATGTTGTCTGCATATAACGAGCTATATAATGGCCTTAGCTGGAATTGAAGCGCCGAATAGTGGTGCCCTTGTCTTATTTTGCAAGCCAACGGCTCAAGCGCTATTGCAAATAGAAGAGCGGACAGAGGACAACCTCTAGCAATGTGTATAGGATCAGATATATGTTTATTAACTTTTACACGCGCTGTCGGGGCAGTGTAGAGTACTCGTACCCATTGTAAAAAGATAGGGGGGAATCCCATATGGTGTAGTACCGTGTGCAGGTATGGCCACTCTATAGAATCAAATGCTTTAGCCGAATCCAGTAGAACCGTAGCAGCTTTAGTATTAGGGATTAAATAATGTGATAGTGCAAAGAGAGTTCTAGTGTTATGAGCTGTTGATCGTGATGGAATAAACCCTGATTGGCCTGGTAGTATTAGGTTAGGCATCAGCGGTTGCAGACGTGTGTAGCAAGCAGTTTAGCCAGGATTTTCGTCCCTACATTTATTTGGGACAGGGGCCTATAGGAATCGCAATATTCAGGATCTTTTTGTGGTTTCAAAAGGGCAATTATCATGGCTTCCCTCAACGTAGGTGGCAACAGTTGTTTATCGTGGGCATCTCTGTACATCTCAACTATATAGGGTGCTATCTGATCTACAAATTACTTATAAAATTTGCATGTGAAGCCGTCCAGGCCCGGCGCTTTTCCATTTGGTAATGATTTAATAACTTTAATTACTTCCTCAAAAGTAACTGGAAATGACAGGTATGCTCTCTGCGCATCTGATAGCCACGCATTCGATACATCTTCTAGGTATACCATGATTTCCTCTGAGGTGGCAATGGGTTGCGCAGTCTATGTCACCATATGTTTTCATGAATTCTCTCAGTATACCCTGTGTATCGTGTTGCAGGATCCCCTTGGTGTTCTTGACTGCCCGGATTGTTTGTGGTGCATACCCCGCGCATATTTTAGCTGCAACATTCCTACCAGGTCTCCTCGCCTCCCACATAAGATCGCGCCACCTATCGCTTTGCCACGTATTTTAGTTATTCATCTGCATATGTTTGATATTCCGTTAGGACAGTCCTCATTTCCCCCAACAGTTTTGCGTCTTGTGTATATTCATATTCCTGCTCCAATGTGCGCAATGTATGTTCCCGCATGGAGAGTTGTCTATGTATATCTTTAAGGATGCCAGCATTCGTGCTTATGCAGACCCCTCTAATTGTTGCTTTGAAATCTTCCCATAGTAGGCCCGGATCATCAGTAGTTGGGGCATTCAGCTAAAAATAGTCAGTGATAGCTTGACTAATGGTGTCAGTGTATAGTGAGTCCAATAGTGCTTTAGCGTTAAATCTCCAGCTGTACGGTGGCGGTACATATTGCGGTATAGTTAGTGAAAGTAACACCGGATTATGATCGGATAATGTTCGGGGTAGGTGCATAACGGACTTTGTCCATAGCGATTTGTCATCAGTGCCGAACCAGTACTATACGTGAGCAGCCATTATGTACTGCTGATGTATGTGTGGCCTCCATGCGCTCAGGATGTCGGGTTCTCCAAATATCAATAAGTTGCATGTCTACCATGATATCCCTCAATGTACCTATGGCCCGTTTATGAGGTTCGGCTTACGAAACTGACCTGTCCAGGGTGTCCTTCAGTGGTATATTAAAATCCCCGCCCCAAATTAGTGGGATGTCTTGTAAATCTTTGATTTTGCGCCATATTTTGTGATAGAAGTTGGGTTTGTCTGTATTTGGGCCGTATGTATTTAGCAATGCAAGTTTTTGCCCTCTGAGGACTCCTGTTATTATAACATAGCGCCCCTCGATATCCGTGATGACTTAATCAATACTCCAATGTAGCCCTTTTCTAATTAGTATGAGAACCCTCCTGGAATAGGATGAGTAAACAGAACTATGGATTGATTCCACCCATCTGCGCCCAATATTGCTGGTTGTATGAGGGGCAATGTGCGTTTCCTGCAGAAGGGCAATATCTACCCTCAACCTGTCTAAGTACACAAAAAATGTATGAATCTTTTTTGGATTATTCAACCCTCTAACGTTCTACATTAATACATTTAGATGTTTAGGTTGTGACTGGTCAGTGGCCAACGTTAGCAGACATTAGTTTTCACAGTATATTGCATGAGTTTTAACATGCATGCCTTGTGCAATTTCCTGAAAAGAAGTAAAAACATTGCATATAGCGATAATACTCTGGATTTCAGCAGTGTTTCTCAAGCACATTGGTCTATAGATCAAACCAACCCCAACATCGTCCCTCCCACCCCCTCCCACTTCAGCATCCCAACTATGCCAAAGACATATCCATACAAAAGTAAACAATAAAACCAAACTTTGGTCAGGGAGCACCCGCTGGGGGGGTCCACCAGGTACACACATCTGCTTCCAACATGGCGGATTTTGCTAGGTATACATTGTTTATGCAGACTTAACATGTTTTAATTTCAGTAGCTGGCAACAAGAGTATTAAATGTTCATACCCTATGTATATAATACCTCGTAATATAATTGTCCAGACATCATCCCCCAAAGGGCACAGCAATTAGTTACTCGAGATTTGAGGTTGAAGCTAAACATGAACACACAACCTCTGTTACTATGCACATATTATATATAAAAAATGACGTCCTGTAGGATAATTCCACTTTCCCTCTATTGCCTGTATATAAAACAGTTCGTGACAGTGAGTCAGTCTGCACAATAGATTAGTCTGGTTACTCCGGGCCATTTTCCAGTTATTACAGTTCAAAGCAGTATAAGAAGCATAATGCAAAGGGGTCTTATCCCGTGTAGGAGACACTGCCCTATGCAACCTTAGTGATAGTCGCTAATCATGATACTCCATATTCAGCGCCGCTCGTTCTAGCACAATCTGGATGGCATAGAGTATCAGTATTGGCAAAGTGGGGTGAAACACCGAATGTCAACAAGGTATTTTGGCCAGTGCTTCTACTGAGGAACGCCGTTAGGTCCTTTATGAAATAACATGCCTATGCATCAAGCGATGCTATATTTTGTTCCCACAGCACCCCAATGTTTAGTCCCGTACCTACTCTACTCACTGCTAGGTACGCATCAGAGCCCCGCCATCTTTATCTGGCTGCGGCCCGTCCAGCACTCAGATTTTGTTGTTTAGTTTATCATTGCAGGAGCGATATACCAGCCTCACATGCCACACATCTCATAGTCAAATCTTTTCCGACGCCTTTTTCAGCCATCTGTCGATGATTCAGAGTCCAGTAAATGTCAGTTTTTTGACGCATTACGGACCTGGCCGGCGAAGCTGTCTCAGAAGGCAGCCATTCCGCAGTGCGTCCTCTAGCGCCCCCCCCCCCCCCTCCCCCCCTGGTGTCATGCACCTTAAGTTCATTTATCAAGAGCAATATTTGGACATAGAATCCCACAAACTGTGAGACAAACATTATAAGTTATATTGTTTCCGCGAAAGGGATCAACCATATCATTGAGATTAGGAAGTAAATCAAACATCGGAACTATATACATGTACAGGTGTCTCACGAGCCGTGCGACACACATTAGACTCTTATTTTTCAGACAAAAATGATCATTACTGCATTATTGCCATCACAGAATCTTATGTGGTGGTGATAGTCTGACAGGCAAGGTAGGGTCAACATGACTTCTAGAGAAAGTAATGCATCTCCTGGCCTGTGTTGTGGCCTAGGATTGAAGAGTGTAAGGTACAAATCCATCCGGCTTCAAGTTGTCTCAGCGTAAGTGCCCTGTCTCGGCCTAGTTGGTTGTTCAAGACCGTGTCTATGCCATGGCGACAGAAACAGGTCCTATCCACACCCATTCTACATTCATGTGAAGCAATAGCATACTATATGTCCCAATTTATTGCAGCCTTGCGTTGTTCCTGAACGCAAACTTTAAGTTGTCTAGTTGTGCTACCAACATAGAATTTCCCACACCCACAAATAATAACGTAAACAACAAAACTGGTCAAACAATTAATAAATTGTCGAATCTTGTGTTGAGTGTTGGTGTTGTAACTGAACGTCGTCATCCTTTTGCAACTCAGTTGGCAGATGTTGCAGGTGCTGCATGTGTAAAAAAAAACCTGGGTTTTGTTGGCCAGCTACGTTGTTGTGGTGCATTCGCTAAGGTGTAGCTAGGGGAAAGGATATCTCTCATAGTCTTACTTCTTCTAAAGGTCATTGAGGGTCTTTCAGTAATCATGTTGTTGACCCCAGGTACCCCTTTTAACAGTGCCCAATGTTTGTCCAGTGACTTTAATACCTCATGTAGAGTAGGTGGTCATAAAGGAGAGTCTCTGGGCTTCCTGATATCATTTGCTATTCCTATTCCTCAAAGTGTACTCTCTTTCTATGGTCTTGACCCGGTTACCAGCAATGTTAAGTGTGTGTGGATCATAGCCTCTTCTTTTGAGTCTTTCTGTGGCCAGACTAGAATATAAGGCAATGTTGGCCTCTTCGCTGCAGTTTCTGCGAATTTGCAGCAACTCACCAAAATGGATGGTGTAACAATTAAAAGTCCATAGGTTTGATTTATTGTAGCTTACTTCCAGGTTAAGTTAATATTAAAGAGATAAGTAGATGAAATTGTAACCCCACCAGGAGCAGATAACCTCCTGCTCAGCCTCCAGGTAATTGATAAATCCCTTGAACAGCAACAGGTAGAATCCTGGATGACATCACAGAGACGTGACATAGACTAACAGACACCAACCCTAAGAAAGGACAAAGAGGGAGGAAAAGCAGGCTGTAACAGATGGCCTTCTTTGTGTAAGGGGGATGTGAGCTGGTATAGTGTAGAATACTGTTGATAGCTGTTTCCTTCCTGTGAAGTGTGCTGTGAATGGTGTTACCCTGGACATAAAGTTCCAAGTCAAGGAAGTGTATCTTGGTTTGAGACATTTCGATGGTAAAGGAGACATTGAGAGTGTTATCATTGAGAACATTGAAGTATTATATCAGTGCTGGACCAGTGCTTTTCCAGATGATATTGTCATCAATTTAGCATCCCAGAATTGGATATATTTGTTCCAATCTGAGGCCAATCTGGACATTGCATGGGTGCGCTCTCCCGACTCCATGAAGAGGTTGGCGTACGACGGCGTACGACGGCGCAGATCTAGATCTTATGGCGGTCCCCTGCTCTTGTTTGTACCACGTGGTGTTGAATATAAAGAAGTTATTGTCCAGGATAAGGTCCATCATCTCTATTAACATCTGATTGCGGTCCCATAGACTGGCATGTCTGGTGGAGAGGGAGAACTCTACAGCTCGATTCTCGTTTAATGCAGGTATACAAGGATTCTACATCTAGTGTGGCAAACCACATGTTTTTGTCCCATTCTAAGGCTGCAAACTTGTTAAGAAGGTCCGTGCTATCCCTGATGTATGAGGGTAAGTTAGTCTCTAACGGCTGGAGCAAGGTATCCTCTAACTTGGCAAGGACCTCGGTCATGGAGCCAATTCCCAAAATGATTGGTCATCCTGGTGGGAAAGACATCTTCTTATGTATCTTAGGAAGAAGCTATATGCACGGATATATAGATCTCCTCTCTTTTCCCTAACCTTTGCTGTTGTCACTCAATAATATGTTTCAAGTGGTCTTATACCAACATTCTAAAAATATATCCTCATTGTATGCCATTACAGCCCTGAAGAAGCCCATGTTTGGGCCAAACACGTTGGCTGTTTCCATCAATTGCATGTCAAGTACATCTGGAAATAAAAGACCAGAAACTGCTGATTTTTTTTTATTGTTGTGCTTTTGTGTACCAACTGTGTGTGTTTATATATTGCCTCTCATCCAACTAGTTTATAACCTTATATTGATTGCAGGTAGGGTGTATCATCAGGGTCGCACACCAGGGTCTCAGCAACAGCCTCCCCCGCCCCCCCCAAGGGGCATCTGTGAAGGTCTCTTTTGTGCCTCTGTCGTCCCAGTTCCCACAGTCGAGGTAGTAGTCTGCCGGGTGTGTGAGGGCTGGTGCCTGCCGCTCACCACCCCGCTGTCTCAAGCAACAGGCTTCTGTTAATGGCGCTAGGTGGGTGTGTAGGTATTACACCGGTTCGTGGTTGCGGGTCCACTCTGCAGCGCCGAGGCGGGGATGGGAAACGAGAGAACAGGTCAGGCCTTCCCCACGGCCTGCCCAGCTATGGCCAGCGATCCTTTCCCGGGGTCTTCTCACGGCCACGCGTAGAGTGTGGCCTCCTTCCTTAGGACGTCTGTGGGTCGGGCGCACTCCCAGCAGCACTCGCTCCATCTAGCTCTGTCTCCGGAGGACTCAGGATATGAACTCAACGCTTGGCTCCGGGCACCGATGCAACGGTTGCCGGAGCCTCACTCTTCACTGGGTGGGTGGTGGGACTGGAAGGTCCCTCCAGTGCCAAAAGGTGGCAGCTACTGCTCGTGGTGAGGTGCCCCTGTTCAGGGTCTCGCTGCCGGGGTGTACTGCGTTTTCAAGTTTGGTGTCGCGCCTGCCGTCGCCATCTTGCCTCCAACGCCGTCACTTCCTTTTTCATGATTTCGGTCCACTTTCAACTGAATCCCAGTGTTATAGGGACTTCTCTGGACTGGCACCACTTCCGTGCACTCAGACCTCGTTGTTTAGGGTCAGGATGATTATAGCGAGCCAAGGATTAGTGCATGATCTTGATGGACTCACGGAGCTCCGGTCGGACAAGTCTAGTCCGCCCTGCTGCTGGCTAAGCTCTAACGAAAGAAACTTTTGAACCCAAATGGACAAAATAATATTTGTGTGTAATGAGATCAAATTACTATTAGAAAGCATTAGAACATCAGTACTGTACACAGAAGAATGCAGAACGTGTTCCCTAGTAAGCAATTATGTTCGAGGCATATGAGCTGCAGATTACATACGAGGCCAGAGATTGTTCCGCCTGTGCCTCCTTCCGCTCCAAGAAGACGATTTGGGACGTACGAGCTCGGAGAACCTTGGCCCGCTCGTCCTCTTTGAACCCGGACGACATTTTCCAAGAGGGCGTCGACGTGCCAGAGCAGGAGCAACAACAAGGCGTTGACAGCGACTCCGAGGCCGAAGACTCTGACGTGGTGGACATCACTCCGGCACAGAGGGTGGTAAGTACACATGTCGACTGGAACCCTTCCTCGACACCCTCCAAAAAGGCTTTGGTCACACTCTCGCCCTCTGGTGCACACCGAGAGACTGCTTCCCATGCCCCGCTTTCTGGCTCGGCAATGAAGCCTACTAAGCCTTCAGGCGACTCGGGCTTGAGTCAGCCTACCCCCGGTGCCCGCACACACCTACCGGCACCGAAAAAGAAGCCATCTTCCACCTCCACGCAGGCTGCTTCCACATCTAAGCACTCTGCGCCAAAGACTGGTACCAGCTCCTCAGCACCAAAACCACACTCTGAGCCGAGCAAGAAATTGCCACCGAAGCACCCGACTCCCATGCTTCGGAGCTGAAAAAACCACCAGAGCCGAAAAAAGCTTCGGAGCCGGAAAAACCACAAAGCCCAAAGACATTACAAAAGAACATGTTTCTAAACCAAAAGATGCTACCGGTTCGGTGCCGAAAAAGCCTACGGAACCAAAAACCTCGGCACCGAAGGATCAACCTCCCACAGAGGAACTATTCCACCCAGATCCTACACAAAAGACTCTGGTTAAAGATCCCAAAACTGGTCGATTGGCTCTTAGTTCTAAAAAACGACCATTAGAGACGCCTGCACCGGCTCCTCATCCTAAGAAGGACATTGAGACTTCTCCTCTAAGAATACCTTCTTCTCCTCCACCTTCCCTGCCACATCACTCCCCTACACCATTAGAAGATGATGATGACGGGGATAACACCTCTAATGACACAGGGGCTGGTGCAGATAATGAGCCACTAGATAATCCTAGTCCTCCTGGCTCACCTGACCCTTGGGATGATTATAGTACCCCAGACGTCCGTAACATCCCACAAGATGACATATACCCCTCCAGGCCTTCCCCACCAGAGGACACTATGGGATTTAACCAACTTGTCCATAGAGCTGCCCAATATGATGGAGTTGACCTACATACTAACCCAGTAGACAAAGACTTCCTTATGGATACCTTTGATACAACACAAAGGTCCACCTCAATTATACCAATGCTTAAAGGGTTTATTAAGCATGCACCAGAGGTCTTCAAAGATCCTGTTAGGGCTTGAATCCTCAACACCGAATTGAGAAGAAGAATAAGGCTGCCCCCTCAGACCTAGCCTATATTAAAGGGCCTGCACCACCAGGCCCTTTAACACCTTGGCTGCTGTGGTTATTTTTCCCCTGTGCTGGAAAATCAATGATGCCATATATTCATGACGAGCTCAGCTCGTCATCAGCACACGACCACCGTGGCTGATGACGAGCTGAGCTCGTCATCAGCATCGAAGGGGTTAATATAGGCTAGGCCATTTAATATAGGCTTGCTTTGCACGCAAAAGAGCCAATTCCCAAACATCAGACTAAGCTTCCCCACCAGATAAAGAGTCTAAACTCCTAGACGCCTCAGGCAAGTGAACGACGCCACAGGCAGCAAACATTTGGCGTATTGCTAATCCACAGGCATTATTAGCAAGGTACGACAGGGCCCATTATGACTAGTTAGAATCCATAATGCAGCACCTTCCTGACCAGTACAAGAATAGGGCCAATGAACTTATACAAGAGGGTAAAACCATCACCAATACCTCTATTCGCTGTGCCCTAGATGCAGCAGATACCGCTTCAAGGGCAAATAATACCAGTGTCCTTTTGCGTAGGCATGCCTGGCTACGCATTTCAGGTTTCAAACCTGAAGTTCAAAGTGCCATACTCAATCAACCCTTAGATGAGCAACACTTATTTGGGCCTAATGTGGATGCATCCCTTGAAAAAATGAAAGGATATGGGCACAGCTAAATCTATGGGAGCCTTACAGTCGCAAGCTCCCAGACGTTCTTTTTGTTGCTCATCCTATAGAAGCACCACTAGAGGCTACTCCTCAGATAGTCCCTCTACTTCTTACAAAGCACCTACCCAATCCACCTACAATAGGGGCTACCAAAGAGGGGGTTACAGGGGCAACAACAATAAAGGCAGAGGCAAAACTAACAACTCCTGCTCTGCCTCCACCTCTGCCCAATGACTTCCCTCCACTTCCCCCACCACATTCCACTCCATTTGGGGAAGACTAAAACAATTCCTTCCTGTTTGGACCAACATCACATCAGACAGGTGGGTGCGACAAATAATTCAAGCAGGTTACTGTCTCGATCTAACCTCTACCCCCCAAACATGCCGCCCAAACAGCATCCAATGTCACAAGAACATTTGCTACTTCTCAGGCAAGAGGTAATATCCCTCCTACAAAAAAGCGCAATAGAACCAGTTCCACTGCATCAACAAAACATGGGAGTTTACTCCCTGTACTTTCTTATCCCAAAAAAGGACGGCTCTCTAAGGCCTATTCTAGATCTCAGACCACTAAACATGTACATACAATCAGACCACTTCCATATGGTCACACTCCAACAGGTACTTCCTCTCATTTTACAAAACGACTTACTTGTACTCGACGGTCAGCACTATCAATTCAAGATACTCCCATTCTGAGTCACAACAGCAGCAAGAGTGTTTACCAAGTGCCTATCAGTAGTAGCAGCACACTTAAGAAGACAGCACATTCATGTCTTCCCATATCTCGACGACTGGCTAATAAAAGCCAGCTCATACAGTCGGTGTGTACAACACACTCACACCACCATCCAATTACTCCACAACTTGGGGTTCACAGTAAACCACACCAAGTCCCACCTGCAACCGTCCCACTTACAACAATATCTTGGTGCCACAATAAACACCTTAACAGTGCTAGCTTATCCCTCTCCTGCCATGCTAACAAATATGCAAGCTCTTCTAACCAAATTCCAACTGCAACACTCTTCCAGCTCGAGTGTTCATGCAACTCATAGGAATGATGGCCTCTTGCATATTCATAGTGCCTCATGCAAGACTACAGATGCGTCCTCTTCAAGAGTGCTTAGCACGACAATGGAACCAGGCACCAGGTCAATTAACAGACCTAGTGTTGGTAGACGGTCAAACTCACCTCTCTCTGCAATGGTGGAACACCAAAAACCTTTCCAAGGGCCGACCGTTCCTAGAGCCAGTTCCTCAAATATTTATGACAGCAGACGCATCGCTCTTCGGCTGGGGAGCCCACCTCCTGCAGCACACCATGCAGGGCAGGTGGACAACGCAACAAAAGTTTCTCCACATCAACCACCTGGGGTTACTAGCCATTTTTTTCGGGCAATGCTGTCTTAGTCCGCACACACATGACAGCCATGTACTACATAAACAAACAAGGAGGGACACAATCTCTGCAACTCCCTTTTAGCACATCAGATATGGAGCTGGGCTATACCTCTGAACATCTTCCTCTTAGCCCGACATGTTCCCTGAGTACAAAACACCATAGCCGATCTGTTAAGCCATCAGACACAACAGATCCAAGAGTGGGAACTTCATCCACAAGTTCGTCAACTGTTCTTTCAGATGTGGGGACATTCTCAGATAGACCTCTTTGCCACCCACGAAAACGCCAAATGCCCAAGCTTCGCCGCCAGGTATCCACACCCGCTGTCCAAAGGCAATGCGATATGGATGACCTGGTCCGGCAAATTTGCGTACGCTTTTCCACCTCTCCCACTGCTTCCATTAGTGGTGCGCAAACTTCAGCAACATTCCCTCACTCTCATTCTAGTTGCTCCAACTTGGGCCAGACAACCGTGGTACACTACACTGCTGCAACTTTCTGTGGTACCTCACCAAAAGCTATACCTGTCTCCACGCTTCCTAACCCAGAAACATTGAGAGATCAGACACCCAGATCCAGCTCCGCTCAAGCTAGCGATCTGGCTCCTGAGGTGCTAGAGTTAGGTTATCTTAACCTTCCTCCTGACAGTATGAACGTTATTAAAGAAGCTAGATGTCCCACCACTAGAGCATGTTATGCAGCCAAGTGGAAACGTTTTGTGATATACTGCCAGAACAACAACATCAATCCTCTAGATGTGTCTATTCAACACATCATAGGATACTTACTACACCTCTAAAGATGTAACTTAGTGTACACATCTATTAGACTGCATCTTGCTGCCATTGCAGCATACCTACAAAATAGACGACATCTATCACTTTTTAGAGTACCTGCCATAAAAGTTTTTATGGAGGGCCTTAAAAAATAATTCATCCCAGAGCTCCACCTTCACCTGTGTGGAATCCAAACATTGTTTTCACACGGTTAATGGGACCTCCCTTTGAACCTTCAGATAAATGCGACCTGCAATTCTTAACTTGGAAAGTTGCTTTCCTAGTAGCTGTTACTTCTCTAAGAAGAGTTAGTGAGCTACAAGCATTGACCATTCAAGAACCTTTTCTGCAAATGCATCATAATAAGATTGTTCTCCGTACCAATCCTAAATTCCTTCCAAAAGTCATTTTGCCCTTCCATCTCAATCAATCTGTAGAGCTTCATACCTTAGATGTCAAAAGAGCATTGCTTTACTACATTGAAAAAAACATAACCCTTTCGTAAAACTAAACAGCATTGTGTGTCTTTCTCACCACCACACAAAGGCAACCCCATATCAAAATCTGGGATAGCTAGGTGGATTGTCAAATGTATACAGATTTGCTACCACAAAGCTAAACGTATGTTATCTGTTCCTCCCAAAGCTCATTCTACTAGAAAGATAGGGGCTTCAATGGCATTTTTAGGGAACATTCCCTTAGATGACTTCTGCTAAGCAGCTACATGGTCTACACTGCACACATTCACAAAACACTATTGTGTAGATGTGCATACTAAACAACAAGCTACTGTGGGCCAGGCTGTACTTCAAACACTGTTCCAAAAACTGCAACAGATATGGGTGGTCGCTCCTCAGAGTTGGTACTGCTATAAATCTATGCACAGTGTGTAATCTGCAGCTCATATGCCTCAAACTGAAAATGCTACTTACCAGTATGCATCTGTTCTTGGCATGTAGAGCTGCAGAGTTTCACACGCCCACCCGCCTCCCCGGGTACCTTTATCTGTTACAGTATTATCTTAATTAGATACAGCTTACATGAGCATCCTTCCTGTTTCTTACAAAACTCCATCATTTCCCTGCTGGCGAAAAACAATCTAAGGATGGAACCATTGCCCATGCGCACTATTGTCCAAAGGAGGAGTCCCCTATCTCGTGACTTTAAAGACTTTTCAGGACAAAAACAACTGCAATCATCCGGGCCCAACGCTAGGTGGCGATCTATGCTCCGTGTGTAACTCTGCAGCTCTACATGCCAAGAACAGATGCATACTGGTAAGTAGCATTTTCCTTTTATTTGCCTGTATCAATTCTATCCGTTAGTATCAAAAAGCTTTAGTGCACTCACATAAGGCAGCAATATTGAAGTAGTACCACTTAGCTTAGTCTAGTGGACATTGCAGTATTATTAAAGGGGAAGTTTAATACCATCTTCTTGTAAAATGTCTACCTGGGGGTTCTACATAGTATAATAGGAGGAGGCTGTCAAATGCCTTTTCATGGTATTCTGTTTTCTTTAACCCTCAAGAAAAGCTTGAGTTGAAGTGTCTATGGCATTAGCATAAATCCAATGTTAGGCTAGCAAACTAGAAATCATAGTTTTTCAGATTTTTACCAGTGAACAAATACAGAATTTATCAAATAAGATTTAAAATTTGGAATTTGTGAATTGACCTTTATTACATAGGTCAAAAGACCATAAGTAAACTCTATTGTTTAGAGGAACTGGGTGGATTGAAATATTCAGTACAGTATCCACAAAAAGGCGTAATGAATATATGAATTATATTTTTAGGAAAATACATGTTTTTTTATTGAAATAGCAGCATCTGTACATTATCAGCCAAGGTTGAGCTTTTCGTCCTCAAAAAGCATATTACCTTTTTTCCACATTTGAAAATTGAGTGTTCAAGAACTAAAGCCTTCCGCCGCGTTTATGAATTGTTATAGGTAAAGGCATACGTTAAAAGTCCCGGATAGATGGAAGCTCACCTGTTTCATGTCACTTCTGCAGACACCAGTGTGAGCTACTGGGATTAAATGATATACTATTGTACTGGTTAGGGTAATTTGTGGTCCTTTCAGTTTTGTAGGTTATTTGTATTTTATTGGATGCTAAGTGAATCCAAAGAATTTTCTTTAAATTTAGATATGAGTGAGAATATTGAAAAGTGGATTCTCTGGAAGTCTTGAAATGCATTGTTATAAATTACTTGCTTTTTGTTAAGATAAAGAAATTGGTAAGAAGAAAAAGTATATATATTTTTTTAATGATTTATTTTAATTAAATGAATGTTCCAAGAATCCTTTTCAGATAGTCTGTTGCGAGCTCCTCCATCGAGTTTACACACCTTATTTGTAAAAATGTAACCATATCACACAGTGAGGAGGGGAGTAATAAGATGCAGTACGTGAATTATTTTGCCATAGATGGTTTGGGTACTAGGCAGGTACTTTAATCACACTGCCTTTATCTGCGAAAGGCGTGCTTCCATTGCAGAGAAGTATGTTGCAGTACACTTACTACTTGAATCCTGCTTTATCTAATTCTTAGTTTTTCAATTATTGCTATAAAATGTATGCATGGACTGATTTTAATGTTGGGCCATTAATCCGTCGTTTAGTGTATATGTTTTGAGGCGCCTGTGGATTAGATCGCTTTGTACTTGTGCTATTCACAATTTAAAAGCATAAGATACAGAGCCTTTTATGTATGTAATTGTTTAATGATAGCTTTTGTTGCTCGCTCTGATGTGACAGTGATCCACAAATGCCTAGGAGAAGGAAATTAAATGTCATATAAATATGTAAAACATTGTCATCTTTTTTTATTGCAAATGTGTTTTAATGTTGTGCTTACTGCTTATACTCATCCTGTTTTCTGAATACTTCTCGGTGTGGCAGGCCTGATTGACTGGTAAGGAATTAACGGTCCCAACTTGTGAAGCAACTGTGTAAATGGTACAATTCAGGTTCTATGCATGTCCTAGATTTTCGAATGTACTGGACTTCTAGAATTTGTAATGTGTCCGTCACTGAATGTGCCTAAAAATGTAGCATATAAAGCTTTTTCAAAAGGCTGTGTAGCACTAACTACAACATTAGGTACAGTTTCATTTTGGTAAGTTGAATATCTGTGAACGTTTCCCATTAAAATACAAGTTTCAAGCGTGACATTCCTTCATGTACAGAATCATTTTCTTAACTTTGATGTTCTAAAGTGCTACAGATATATGCAATTTTTTAGCTCATATGCTACATGATCCCTTTATATAGATTGGTACTTTTTTTAAATGTTGGCCTAGCTTTTTGCACGTTTTGCAGATACAAATCTGTATACATACACTGTTTCAAACACTTGTAATATTTTTCATTGGTTTTGAGATAACGATCTTCACTATTTTCACAGAGGCTCGTTAGTATCCCAGAACTTTTGTCTGCAATTAAATTGCTGTGCATGCGCTTCCAACCTGACCTGGTAAATGTGGTGGATGATCTCCGACTGGATATTCTTTTGCGCATGTTGAAGTCTCCACACTTCAGTGCGAAAATGAACTCCCTTAAAGAAGTAAGTTTGCATTATATACATTTTCCCTTGTCTGATGTTTAGATTGCAGTCTTCTGACCATTCTTTAGTACAGTTGTTTTTCTTTTATTCATGCTCAGAAAACAGTTTGAAGCATTACAATATGCAGTACTACAGTCTGTTGCAACAATATTAACAAAACTGTAATGACCTGCAACTTACATCATTCATGCTGATGTTGTAGAAAGATTTCCATGGGTGAGTGGAGCCATGGTTAAATACACTTTATTTAACGGTGAGCGGTCATGTAGGAAGTTAAACTTGTGTACATACAGTTTTATTTCCACTACATACCCAGTCACATCAGTGAAGCAAGCAAATGTTCTTCATCGAAATAGTGGTACATGCAAATGCTTGCAAGGTGTATGGTTTTTCTCCTCCCTATTTGCTGGCTCTTTCATCACCCTAAATCGTGAAAGTGGAGTTGGGATGACTTGGAGAAATGGCCTTGCCACCATAATCAATATATTTCGCTTAACTGTACTGTCAGGCTCTTTTGCAACTTGGAAGGGTGTGCTTGAGTTTAAAGGCCCCCTCTCACCTAAATAGATCAATTGCAATCCATCTTTCCCTCTGGTATTAAAATAACATGACTGGTAGGGGTGATGTTTGCGTTTAATTTTTTTTGGTATCTATAAGCTAATGTTCAAACAAAGTCACTCTCCTCAACAAATTTAACTCCCAGGTACGTAGTTATTCTAATTTCCAAAAGCATTGCGATTTAAAAACTTGTGTGGTGCTGACCAAAAATCAGCTGTTTTAATTTAAATCCCTATTATTTTTATTCATGTTCCTCGCTAGTCTGTATCTGAGCAACTGAAGGAAACATCCTATACTAAAACTGGCAGAGTGTAAGCTATTTAACCTTCGAGAACCTGGTCTTGAGAGTCTAGGTCTATGGAAAGTACCATGGTTGATTAAGATTGTTTATTAACCAGAATGGATATAGCTGCATGGTGTGATATGACGATAGGGTGGATTATGGCTTCTGTGCTAGCTTGTAGTTGGGAGGTGTCTATTAATAGGCTGTCATTGTGGGAATAGCTTGAGTGGGGTGGGGACAAACATGTGAAATCACATCTTGTGGAAATATGAATTCTCCATACGTTCGAGAGGGCATGAGTGAGAGACTAAGTTGAGCATTTATTTATGTGCTTTGAGTGGAGATCTAAGTTTGAATGCTGAGTGATGGTCCATTAAAGTATCCATTGGAAGATTGAAATCTCCCCAAGGATTATTTGGGAGTCACTCCAGATAGATGATTTCCTGTTTAGATTACTCCAGAATTACGAGTCATCCATTTTAGACACATATATGTTCATTGTATAAAGGTCATAGCCCCCATTTTTTAGTCTGGCAAGAAGCCATCCACCGTCCATGTCATGTTCTGATGAGATAATAGATAGCCCTGACCGTTAAGGTAAGAGCACCATTGTTTCCCTACATGCTTTGGAGCAGGTTACCTCAGTGAACCAGCCATGTCTCACGGACAATGCTTCATTGAAACCAATCTTAGTTTCTTGTTAGAAAACTACATCCCCTTTCAAGTCATTACAGTAATTTGATATTTTGGTCCTTTGGACCGGGCGATTCACCCTTTGGTATTAAGAGAGATTATGTTAAGTTACATTAGTGCCGTCTTTGATGCCGAAGTTTGAGTTTTGTCTGAGATTTTATATGAGCAGCCATCAGTGAGTTAGGCGGTACAAAAGGGGGTGGTGCAAAAGGGGGTGGTGATGGACAGAGCCTCTGAACCAATCAAACACTCACACCCAGTCAACAGATCTGGGTTTAATCCATCACCGTTCTTTAGCCCACTCTGCCACCCCAGTGCAGACATGGCCATAGGCAAATCAGTATGACCCTGTGCCTCATGGGAACAGTCCAGCCCAAACTGCCAAGCCATGCCTACCCTGGACCGGAAACAAGCTTCCTAGAACCGGTTTCAGGCATTACAGCCGTCTTCAGCCAGGCTTGCTTGAATCCAGTGGCAAAGTGAGCAAGGGACTCAAGTCTGAGCATACCCTGCCAACTTATGGCGAACAAAGCGGTACAAAAGGGGGTGGTGATGGACGGAGCATCCATTGCATGACCAGGTATTTCACTGGATTGAAAGGAGGGAAAGATGAAAGTTTGACAAAGCAAAAGGAACAACAGAAATGTATAGCAGTGGGAAACCTGCCTCCTGTCCCACCTGGGGGGAGTCTGTAAGAGACTAGGTACATAGGGAGAAACTGTGTTGAAGACCAGCCAGAATAGCAGGCCTCCAGTGCCTTGAGGCACTTTGGGTTAGGTATCAGTGATGGTATAAGTGTGGTGGGTGTATGGAATTGAGAGACCGAGATCTCCCAAACGTAACTTGAGAAGTAGACTGTGGATAGTGCAAGGCTTGGTAGCTGCATAGTTGTTGCCCTAAGCAGATCGGGAGCACAATATTACCAAACTGGTAGGAGTGGTTGTAAGTATGGAGGTGCCCTCCGGTGGTATAAAGAGTGTGCTGAGGATAGTGCAATCCTGATGGGATGCATTGCAGTGTCGGCTACAGTTAGTCATATAGTAGCCAATTACATAACTGTTTAAAGGTATGTGGCAGTAGGCATTATAACAACGGAGATAATTACTGAGCTATAGAAGTTTTCCACAAAATATATGTCCATCAGCTTCTAACAGGGGAACAACACATGGGCACAATTAACTCAAACAGTGGCAACTCACGTCCTATAGAATTCTCTAAATTGAGTTAAAAGGCAAAATATCATTAGAGACCAAGGAATTACAGATGTTCACCCCAAAACGTTCACACTACTACAAAGAGAGGATCATACCTTAATAGCATGGACAATGTTCAGCCCCATGTTCGTGGAGGCAATCCACAAACTGGCCAAGAGCAAACAGTGGTCTCCTATAACATATTAAGTAATCTCTTTGAGTTAATTGGTTAGTCTGAAAGAAACAGGTTAGTATTAGATTCCTTACCTTAGAATATCCCCAGACTGGATTCGGAAACTTTTGCGTAGCAGTTCCCTTGCGCGTCGGTAGGCATCGTCTGCGTCTCTTCGTCAGTCGTCGGCGTCGTTGGTGCCGGGATGACGTCGCCGGAGTACTTAGACGTCGCCCTCACGCGCTGACGTCAGTTCTTCTTTTTTCCGCGCCTGCAAGCGCCGATCCGGAAAAAGTAGTTCCCATAGTCAATTTTTGACAACTTTTTCGATCCTTTTTGATCATCCTTCGAAGTTACTCTACTCAGACGGTGCCGGTAGGGATGCCCGGGTTCAAGCCCTGCGTCGATTGTAGCCGACTGATGTCGGTTACCGACCCCCATCGCCGGTGCCTTCACTGTCTGGGCCCCAAAGACGACGAGAAGTCCTGCTCCGACTGCCGGGCCCTGACGTCCAAAGCTAGACGTGAGCGGTCCTGTAAGTGACTCGAGCTCCGGCAGTCAGCCCCGTGCTGCTCGAGGTCCCGGTCCAGAAGGAGGTCGAGGGACCGGTCGCGAGGGCAGAGTCACCACAGTCATCAGTCTTCGTGCTCGAAGTCCTCAGGTAAGAGGCCAAGAAGTCGAAGAGGCAGCATCGCTCTTCTGACTCCGCCCGACGCTCGCGCAACGTGGCCGGGGGTCCGCGCGACACTGTCCACGCGGCTCCGCTGCCTGCTCCATACCCGCCGGTCACTGGGCAGAACGCTACGCCGGAGGAGATTGATGGCCATGAGGTAGCTCACTCCTCCGTTGGGTTCCACGGCGCCTTTGGGCCAAGCGGCCCCGGCGCTGTCGGGTGCTTCGGCCCCGGCGCTGTCGGGTGCTTCGGCCCCGGCGCCGTCGGCGACTTTGGTCCCGACGCCCCAGGGTCCTGTTGGATCCGGACCTGGGTCGTCGCCGGTCGACCGTACGACCTCGCTGACGCCGGCCCCCAGGGTGTCTCCTCCGGCGCCGTCCCAGGACTACGTCGACCCCGGTCCTACCCTCGATTCGGGTCCGGCGTCGGAGCAGCGCCGTATTCGACGCCGCTAGGAGATTATTACTTCAACAACCCGGCCCCATCCTTTGATCCTGGATATCAGGAGATGGGGTGGCGAGGAGGATTGGAGGGGCCCGAGGACCCGCTGGCACGTGAGTGCCAGTCTTCTCAGGACTGGGCAGGTGAGCTAGGAGAGGCCAGTGGTCTGGACACCTCCCCAGACACTGGTTTTGTAGTGTAGTGTGGTGCTGACGCGGACTGCCCAGGCTTTGGGCCTTGTGCTCCCCGTTGCGGCCGTGAGGACTAACCTCCTCACGGAGGTCCTTAAACCACAGGCAAACTCGGCTGAGTCTCTGCTGCCGTTTAATGAGGCCTTGTCAGACGTTCTTCTGGGCACTTGGTCCAAGCCTGCTACAGGTCCGCCTGTAGATAGGAACGTGGCCAGGTGCCACCGCCCGGCTCCGGCCGACCCTTGCTTTCTGTCCACCCACCCCACCCCGAGAGCCTGGTCATCCAGGCCTCTTACTCCCAGACCTCATTCCAGATGGCTCCCCCCGATCGGGAATCCAAGAGGTACGAACAGTATGGTAAAAAGATGTTCTCCTCAATTAGTTTGGGATTGCGGTCAGTCAACACTGCGTGCCTCCTGGGCCGTTACACCCACTCTCTGTGGGACACTGTCGCGGATGTGCTGCCACAATGTCCGGAGGGGGTCCGGACTAAACTCACCCGAGATGCGGCACAGTATTCCATCCGGTGTGGGCTGGATACCACCGACTCGCTGGGCAGAGCGATGGCAAGGACTGTGGCGATTCGTCGCCACGCCTGGCTGAGGTCCGCCAACTTTTTGACTGATGTCCAAAACACCCTTATGGACATGCCGTTTGATGGCCGTCGCCTCTTTGGCGACAAGGCAGACAGTGCGCTTGAGCGCTTTAAGGACTCCAGGGCTACGGCCAAGTCCTTGGGCCTCTCGGCCCGCGCCAGCAAACTGTTGCCTTTCGCTCCTTTCGTGGCCAAGGAAGGGGCACCCCCACTCGTCCTGCCAGCCATGGACCGCAGACTAACATCCAGCGCGGTGGCGAACGTGGTAACCCCCTGGCGGCGGTCGGAGACAACGGCGAGGTCAGTCCACACTTACCCCTGCAGCATCCGCTTCAAAACCCTCCTAGTCCGAGCTTTCAGGCCCATGTGACGCCAGTGGGGGACAGGGTTCGCCATCACCTCCTCCACTGGCGCACTGTTACATCGGACAGGTGGGTGCTGCGAATCGTCCGAAGGGGCTACTCCCTCCCTTTCGAGGCGACCCCTCCAGCCATGCCACCGCAGTACCACCGCGTGTCGAGGGATCACTTGAGTTTTTGCAAGAGCAAGTTACGACCCTCCTGGCCAAGGGGGGCCATCGAGCGCGTTCCTGGGCCAGAAGTAGGGTGTGGTTGTTTCTCCCACTACTTTCTGGTTCCCAAGAAGGGCAAAGGGGGCCTACGCCCTATCTTGGACCTGCGGAACGTCAACAGCTTCCTCCGGAAGGAGAAGTTCAAGATGCTGAGACTGGCTCAGGTCTTAGCTGCCCTGGACCCGGGAGACTGGATAGTAGCATTGGTCTTGCAGGACGCTTATTTTCGTATCCCCGTCCTGCCGGCCCACCGGCGTTACCTGCGGTTCACGGTAGGCCATGAGCACTTTTAGTTTACTGTGCTCCCCTTTGGCCTTACCAGCACCCCATGGATGTTCACGAAAGTGATGGCGGTGGTCGCAGCTCATCTGCGCAGGTTAGGGGTTTCAGTCTTCCCCTACCTCGACGACTGGTTGTTGAAGGCGGGCTTGCCCCAGACAGTCGCCAGCCACCTCCAGACTAGGGCCGACCTCCTGCACCTGCTGGGGTTCTCCATCAATGTGCCAAAGTCACACCTGTGTCCCTCTCAAAAGCTCCTCTTCATCGGAGCGGTTCTAGACTCTGCGCAGTTTCTGGTTTATCCTCCCGAACAGAATGTTCAGGATATTCAGGCTCTGATTCCGATCTTTCAGCCGTTATCCCGAGTCTCGGTCAGGTTGACATTGCGGCTTCTGGGGCTGATTGCCTACTGCATCCTTCTGGTGCATCACACCCGGTGGCGGATGCGGGCTCTGCAGTGGGACCTGAAGTTTCAGTGGGCCAAGCATCAGGGCAACTTGTCCGACAATGTCTTGATCTCGGAGGGCACTGCAAGACAGTTGCAGTGGTGGCTCACGGACCGCGATTGGGTCAGTGGCAGATCCCTCTCCCTACCCCAACCGGAGCACGTAGTTGTGACGGACGCGTCCCTTCAGCGCTGGGGGCCATATGGGAGAGGGGGAGATCAGAGGCCTCTGGTCTCCGGCGGAGTCCCGGCTCCACATCAACCTTCTGGAGCTGCGGACGATCCGACTTGCACTGAAGGCATTCCTCCACTCTGTCCGGTGTAGTGTAGTGCAGGTGTTCACGGACAACATCACCGCCATGTGGTACTGCAACAAACAGGGCGGGGTGGGGTTGTGGACCCTATGCCAGGAGGCTCTGCGCCTCTGGCAGTGGCTGGAACATCAGGGCGTGACCCTGGCAGGTTCCCTGAACGCCAGGGCGGACGAACTCAGCCGTCGGTGCATGATGGATCACGAACGGCGTCTGAACTCTGACATGGCGCAAGGCCTCTTTCAGCAGTTGGGAGAGCCTTGGTTAGATCTGTTCGCCACAGAAGAGAACGCGCAATGTCATCAGTTCTGTGCGTTGGAATTTTCAAGGCGGCACTCGCTCGGAGACGCTTTTCGTCGCGATTGGAGCTGCGGTCTGTTGTACGCCTTTCCCCCTATACCACTTCTGCCCAGAGTGCTGGAGAAGATCAGACGCGACCGGGCCCAAGTTATCCTTCTGGCTCCGGACTGGGCACAAAGATACTGGTATCCCAAGCAACTCAGCATGTCTGTCGATCCCCCGATTCGTCTGCCTCTTCAGGAGGACCTTCTGTCGCAGCAGCAGGGGACGGTCCTCCACCCGAACCGGTCGACTTACATGCGTGGAGAATGAGTGGCGGCAGTTGAGGTCATTTGACTTGCCTCCTGAAGTCTGTAATGTAATTCTGGCAGCCAGGCGTCCCTGCACAAAATCGGTATACGCCTGCAGGTGGAACAATTTGTGGCATGGGGCACAGCAAAGGCTGTGGATCCCCTTTCAGCCCCTCTTTCAGAGGTTCTCCTCTTTCCCCTCTCTCTTGCCCAGCAGGGCTCTGCTCTGGGCACTATCAAGGGCTACCGCTCTGCTATTTCCGCCTTCTAAAGGCTCCCTGATCAGCCCTCTTTGTTCAAGTCCTCAGTTATAAATAGTTTTTTTTTTGTTCAAATCTGTTTTTATTGTGAACACCGCGATAAGCCTACAACCTCGTGCTGAGGCCGGCCGCGCATAAGAGAACTTGTAGGTGTATACCAACTGGGGTGGGGAAGATACGTTAACACAGCGCCCTGCCTACAACCCCACTAGGGGGGCCGGCCGCGTGGCTTAAGGGTGAAGGTCGCAAAGGTTGGCTTCGCGCGGGTGCTATGTTGCTACGCAAGGGAGGCGCACATAGAATATCTAACTGCAGTGTCACAGAACTTTAAGGCCCAACAGGGCTCAACTGCCCCATAGGGAGGCGAAGGCCAGGATGGCAAGTAGGAAAGGAGAAAGGAGAAATAATCAGAGGGTGGCTAGGCAGAGATGAAAGGGGGGCAGGGAGAAAGGGCGGCAGCATCGTAAATCCGGTCAGGGGGCAGAATGCGAGAGGACTTGCGTGGTTGCAACAGCGCTTGCAGGGGAGAGGGTAGTCAAGGGCAAAGTCTGCCGGGGTCTGCTGGGATAAGGGCGTCGTCAAAGAGGTGTAGAGCACGGAGCCTAGTAGGCATGTGGCGCGCGTAACTGATTGAGCACAGGTGGCGCACAAGGGGTTCCCACACTGCTTTGAAACGCACGTCTCTCGCTTGTATCCGCGCCGTAAGCATTTCCATAGCTAGGACCTGCCAGAGGCGCACAAACCAGGAAGCTATCGGCGGTGCTTCGGCCCGCTTCCAGTACAATGCGATGAGTTTCTAAGCTGCGCCTAGCATTTGGAGCGTGAGGATCCAGTCGCTGCGCGTGAGGGCCCTAAGCGCGGGGGGTCGGATGCCTAGCAAAAGCGTGCACACCTCCTCAGGCAGGGGAAAGCCCATCACCCTTTTGATGTGACTTAGGACCTCCTTCCAGAAGACAGCTAGATTGGGGCACGTCTACCAGATATGCACAAAGTCACCAGTCGCAGATCCACACCTCCAGCATAGCGGCGAGGTGTTGGGGAACATTTTGCTAAGTCTTAGCGGGGTATAGTACCATTGTGTGAGCATCTTGTAGGCGTTTTCCCTCTGGGGGATGCTGCGGTAGATTTTGGGGATATCGTTCCACAGCCTGTTCCATTGGGAGGGCTCTATGTCGACGCCTGCCGCCAACTGCCATTGCCTCTGATAGGGGTGCGTAGGTGTCGAGGTAGGATGTTGCAGTATGCTATATATTTGAGAAATAAGCCTCTTCAGCCCCCCTAGGGAACGTGCCAGTTTCTCAAAGGGTGTGTAGGCCCTGGTGGCCGCCCGGTACATGTCGTCGCCCATAGTCCAATGGCGCAGCTGGGCGTATTGCAGGCCAGCAGTCGAGGGTAGTCCGAATTCCTCCCTGCAGTCCTTCCACGATTTGGGCGAGCCTCCAGTGAAGAGGTCTCCTATGACCCTGCAGTCTCTGTGCGTCCAGCTCTCAAATGCTCGAGTCCGGGCGGCGGGAGGAAAGTGCGGGTTTCCAGCGATTGGGGTGTGTGGGGACGGGAACGTAGTGAGGCCTTTGGGCACCGCTATCTTGTCCCAGATATCCAGGACCGTTTTTGTCGGGACAGCCAGGTACGCACTCCTGGATCGCGCCACTCTCGGCAACCAGGGTAGATCCCATATAGTGCGCCCTGTGACCGCCCGGTCCATGTGGAACCAGTGCTTGTCGCTTTCACGTGCACCCCATTCCACCACGAACCGGAGGTGCGCTGCCCAGTAGTAGTGTAGTAAGTTCGGACAGGCGAGGCCGCCTCTATCTCTCGGTTCCATAAGAACCTTCTGGGAGAATCGGGGGCGTTTTCCACCCCAAATGAACTACGTGAGATCGCGCTGGAGACTCCTAATGCAGTGGAGTGGGATCGGGGTGGGTAGACACTGAAAGACATAAAGAATTCTGGGGAGAATCGACATTTTAACCGCGTTAAGGCGCCCCAGCCACGAGACCATCAAGGGTTTCCACTTCCGTAGGTCTGCCAGGACTTCTTTGCGGCATTCCGTCCAGTTCACCGAGGACTAAGAGTCTAAATGGGGCGTCAAATCAAGGCCCAAGTACTTGATGTGGCTCTCCGCCCATTGATAAGGCACAGCCCCTTTCAGGAACTGGACCTCTTCCTCAAATATGGTGAGGTTGAGCACCCAGGATTTGGTGTGGTTTATTTTAATGCCGGACGCCCTCTCGTACAGGCAAAGCACCTCATGAACCGCTGGGAGGGAGTTGCGAGGGCGCGTAAGAGTAAGGATCAGGTCGTCTGCAAAGAGCGCCACCTTGTTGTCACGTCCCCCGTGGGGTATTCCGTGGATGTTAGGAACACGCCTTATCAGTGCCGCCAGCGGCTCCACCGCGAGAGCGAACAAGAGTGGCGAGAGCGGGCACCCCTGCCTTGTGCCCCTGTAAATCGAGAGCGGCGGTGTCAGCTGGCAGTTGACCCTGATTCTGGCCTGCGGCCCAAGATAAGGGGCCATGATCCTAGCGATCATTTTGGGACCGATACCGACTTTCTGGAGAACCTCCCTCAAGAAGGCCCAGTCGACCCGATCGAAGGCCTTCTCCGCGTCAAGCGAGAAGACAAGCCGGGATGTCCCAGTGCCGCACCTTCCCTACTAGATGTGCCAACCTGCGCACGTTGTCAGCCCCCTGTCGATCCCGAATGAACCTCACCTGGTCCGGATTTATCAGTCCCGGCATATACGGGTCGAGTCGTTTAGCCAGTATTTTGGTGTATATCTTTAGATTGGTATTCAGGAGGGCGATAAGACGGTAGGAAACGCACAAGTTGGGATCTTTCCCAGGCTTAGGGATCAAGGCCATTTCCGCCAGACTAATATCAGGGGACGGGCCAGAGGTGTCGGAGAAGGAGCGGTATAACCGCAGTAAGTACGGGCGGAGCTGGGTCAGGAATACGCGGTAAAAGGTCAGCGGCAGGCCATCCGGTCCCGGTGTTTTCCCGGTGGGGAGGTCTTTGATAGCCGCCGAGATCTCCTCCTCCTGTAGGGGTTCAGCCGCACAAGCCGGTGGTAGCGGGGTCCCCCCGTAGTCAGCGAGGACGGCCTCTCGCGCCTCCGCCGTTGTAGCTTCCTCTGCATATAGGGAGGAATAATAGGCAACAAAGGCCTCCTGCTTGGCTCTTTCAGTGGTGGCACAGGTGCCGTCCTGCCGTCTTATATTGGCTATATGAGCTCTAGCCGTTCGTGCCCGCAATCTACCAGCTAGGAGACGCCCTACCTTGTCCCCACCCTCGTAATATCGTTGTTTAAGTGCCAGCAGGGAGCGCTCTGCCTTGTTGGTGCGCAGCGTTCGGAGTTGCCCCCTAAGGTTGGCGAGGGTTCTCCTAGACGCCTGTGAGGGACAGTCTCTGTCCTGGGTCTCCGCCTGCTTGATCTCGCTTGCTAAGTCGGTTTCAAGTTTAAACGCCTCCCGTCGTCGTGCTACCGCCAAGGAGGTAATATGGCCTCTAATGGTGGCCTTAAAAGCATCCCAGACTGTCAGGAAGGGCGTGTCCGAGTTATCGTTAATGGCGAAGCACCAGTCTATGGCTTCTCGGATGCTGGCAACATCCTCCGGGTCCCGAAGGATGTTCGGAGGGAGGGTCCATCTCCGCTCCTGAGGGGCGCGAGCCAGCGGGTCTTGTAGCAGAAGTTCCACATGCGCATGATCAGACAGCGAGATATCGGAGATGGTGGCCTTCAGTGAATCTCGAGTCAGCTCAAGGGAAGTGAAGAGATAGTCAATACGGGAGTACGTCCTGTGAGAGTGCGAGTAAAAGGAATAATCCCGGGTTCCCGGGTTATGGTAGCGCCACACATCCACGAGTCCCAGGTCCGTGATCTGCGCCCGAAGGGCAGAGGACATTGCGCCAGCGCCATGAAAACGAAGCCCCCGCGCGGTCCAGCTCCGGATCCCACACAAGGTTGAAGTCCCCACCCAGTATCGTGTGGGAGTCACCGGGTCTAAATTGATCTCGCAGAAGCGCTTGGAGGTATTTATCCTGTGACTGGTTGGGTGCATATACACTACACAGGGTGAACTGTGTGCTCCCCATCTGCACCGTGGCCCGTAGGAAACGCCCGTCAGCACTCTTGTAGGGTTTTGTGGGTCCCCGTCTAAAGCCAGCCCTACATAACATAGCCACCCCCGCCGTTTTAGGATCAGCTGATGCCCAGAATTGCGTGGGGTATCTAGGGTACGCCATGCGCCTGGTGTCCCCCGCATAAGGTGTGTCTCCTGGAGGAGGATGATGTCGGGGGAGTGATGTAGAAGATAGCGCCATACCTGATTCCGCTTATTGGGGGAATTAAGTCCTTTGACATTTAGCGACAGGATCTTTAGGGGAGCGGGAATAGTCGCCGTCATCGCACTCAGGGGGTCATAGTCGCTCTAGTACCCATCGCTCACCGTCTCCCGCAGACAGGGCAGTGCCTTCCTCCCTCCACCCCCATCGCGCCAGCGCCTGCGGTGTCCACCACGCCACCACACTACATGAATGGAGAAGTTGCCAAGAGAGGGGATAGCGCAGACAAAAAGTAGGAGAAACAGGAAAGGTAGGAAAATGGAGAGTAGATAGAGAGAGTGTAACCACAACAGGCCAACAGGGCCACATTACATTGTCCCAGGTACCGGGCATCCTCTTCCCAAGGGTTCGGATGAACACAGGAATGTCACTTCCTACGGGACAAAGTGGGGGGTCGGTTATCTGAAGATAAGAGTTCTGATCGTCCCGCTGCCAGTCAGCCCCGCTGTCTCGAGCAAGCAAGTTCGGGGGCAGCCAGAACCGAAACCTTCCAAAGGTAGATGAGTCCTGGTCAGTGGTGCAAATGGACAGCAAGGCTCAATAGGGAGGGTTCGGGCAACGAGGTAGAGGAATGTCACAGATTGCACCCTCGGACCACCAAGGGGGGGTGGAGGCGCCCCGTGGAGAACAATGAGAGACTCCATCAGCGTTGGCGGCAGGGCAAGTCTACTGCCAGTGAACGGACAACCCCGGACAACCGTGGGGTAGGCCCAACCTCCGGAGCATGCGTCCGTCCTAGAGGAGTGTCGGCCATGCCATCAGCAGTCATTGGTCATCTGGGGTCTGGGCCTGGTCGTCTCCTTCGGTCTCAGAAGCCAGGGGCTGGGAGGCCTGCTCATCGCGGTCGCCCTCAAGGGAGCGAATGTGCGCTATAATGTCCTGTTTGGCCTGAGAGGCAGAGCAGCTATCCACCGGGGGGGTTCGGCGATGTCGGCGCACCGTGGACCAGTCTGGGCGGGGAGGGGCCTTCTCCTGGCAGCGAGGGCGAGAGGGGCTGTGCTCTCGGGACTCTGACATGCCAAGCAGGTGGGCCGCTTCGTGGTAGGACCGGATGGCCCTACGTTTATCCTCCCACCGAAAGATGAGGGCGAAGCGCACAGTCCATCTCCGTGGCCCCCAGGCGATGCAGTGTGAGGATCCAGCACAGGGTCGCAGGGGTGGGCGTCGGGTGTGTGTTGTAGGCGAGGAAAGGGCCAGTGCAGGTCACCAGCCTCTGTGTCCCCCCACCCGGCAGCCGCCACTCCTCAGGCCCCCCGTAGGCAGGCAGGCAGGTCAGGGCCCGGGGCCGACGGCGCCAAGCAGCGGGGCTGAAAGTGGTGGGCAGTGGCGAGAGGTCTCACTGGCAAAGAGGAGGGTGCCCCAACCGGTCTCACCGCTTCTTGGCCGGCCGTCCACTCCGTTGATGCAAGGGGCCGTGTGGGCAAGCACGTCTGGGTGTGCCTCTGCGGGCGGCCGTTAAGGGGAGAAGATGGCGGCCAGCACCGCTGCAAGGCCCTTCCGCCGCCGGACCCCCGCCGGCAGCAGTCGGGAGAGGGAGGCACAGGGAAGTTAGCTAACCGGTGGTGTCCCGAGGCAGTCCGGAAGTCTGGAGTCGGGCCTCGCAGATGCAGGTCTTCCGGCAGCCGCTCCAGCCGCCAGTCTCCGTCGAAGCCGGGAGCTCTCTCTGAGCGGCAGCACCCGGGTGTCCTCAACGCCTCCGGACAGGGAAGCTTCGGCGCCAACAGTCGCGCTCACTCCGCCCGGCAGATCCCGGCCAGCAGTTCGTCCCCGGGTGGGGGGGTTCCGCCGCAGGCAGTGTGCAGGTAAGTGCCGCTACTTCTCCGGCGTCAGGGATCAGCTTCAGAAGGAGCAGGGCCGGGCGTCTTGGCGGCAGACAGGTCTACAAGATGGCGGCCAGGAGGCGGCCGCAGAAGATCTCGGAGCTCCGGTTGCCCTCAGCAGGTTCCCCCACGGCCAGGACTCACTCCGGGGGTGTCGGTGCAGGTAGGGCTTGCCGTATCTTCGTCTCCTTACTCTGAACACTGCATTCCTGGTTGCCATCACCTCTGCCAGGATGGTGAGTGAGCTCCAGGCTCTTTCCTCTAAACCTCCCTCCCTTTCTGTCCATCCGGACAAAGTTGTGTTGCGGACGCGACCCTCTTTCCTGCCCAAGGTAGTCACAGCCTTCCACATCGGGCAGTCCATCACCTTGCCCACCTTCTTTCTGCCTCTGCATTCCTTGAAAGAGGAAGAGAGCCTCCACCGTCTGGACCCAAAATGTGCGCTCTCATTCTATTTGGATCGCACACGCCAATTCCGGGTGGATGACCAACTCTTTGTTGGTTACGCGGGCGCTAAGAAAGGTCGGGCGGGGCACACGCGGATCATCTCTGGGTGGGTCGTGTTGTGCATTAAGTTATGCTACTCCTTGGCTAAAAAGGAGCCTCCTGAGGACCCATTCCACTCTGGCCACGGCGGCTATTACTGCAAAACCCCCTTGCAAAACATCTGTCAGGCAGCTACGTGGGCCTCACTGCACAGGTCTGCAAGACACTACTGCCTGGAAAGCCAAGTCCGGAGAGATGGCTTTTTCGGCCGTTCCGTTCTCCAGGACTTTCTGGGGTGCTCATTGGTTCGCAGACCCACCACCGAGGTTGGTATTGCTGGGGTATCTATTCTAAGGAAAAGAAACTAATACTAACCTGTGTCTTTCAGATGCACAAGTTACTTACCTTCGGTAACGATATATCTGTAAGAAACAGTAGTTAGTATTAGATTTCTTACCGCCCCACCCATCCTCCCCGTTCTGCAAAACGATATCTAGGGTTAAGGTCATCCTCTTTCAGGGCCCTAGTTTCATGGCACCAGTGTTGGTTTTTATCATGGCTCAGCGTTTCTGGCGCGGAAAAGCTATGTATAAGAACTGACGTCAGCGCACGAAGGCGGCGTCTAAGTACTCCGGCGACATCATCCCGGCGCCGACGACGGACTTTCGACAAGGGTACTTCTACGCAAAAGTTTCCGGATCCAGTCTGACGCCTGGGGATATTCTAAGGTAAGGAATCTAATACTAACTACTGTTTCTTACAGATATATCGTTACCGAAGGTAAGTAACTTGTGCGTCATCTTAGATAACTAAGAGTCTAAGCTGCTCACCAAATACCATATACATTTATACCAAAGTAGCGTAACAAGCCAAAATTATCGATATTCGATCCATTCTGTTCACAGTGCAGAATCAAGCACATTAAAGACAGACAATAGCACTAAATATCAAACCTTAGCACGATGATTTCCCTGGGGAGGTTCAGAATTACTGTCCAAGACAGTAGTAAGATCTTCAGTATCTGTGAAGATCCTTGTCTGTCCCCTGAATGTAATTCTAAACTTTGATGGGCCAGCAAATGAGCATGGTATCGTAATTTCTGTGAGCCTTCTCCTTTAGACTAAGGATCCTTTCTGTCCCATGACCTCACGTAGTCTTGGGATATGGGGTTTTGTGACCCTGCTAGTTTACTGCTTTGATTTTCCTCATTTGCGCAAGAATTAGTATTTGCGGATGCCTGAAATCTTAATCTGTAGGAGGTTGATGTTTGTTTTGGTACTTTGGGCTAGGTCATATACCGTGTAGAGCATTTTGAGGATAATGTCTTGTGTAGATAAAGGGTCTGGCTTATCTTTCACCGGGGGCTCTGAAATCTGAGGGTTTTGTTTTGAGCTTTTAAGTTTGGTGTCAGCCATGATGGTGATTTTGTGAGGCAGTATTATTATGCAAATAGTAGGGTTGTCTGATTAGTATCAACGTGTATAGCCATAACATTCCAATGATCCTGGAATTAGCAAGGATTTTAGGATTATCACAGAGAATGGTGCCACTAATGTCAAAATGCACCAGCTAGAGATTCTTGATTAGCACCCCACAGGTCCTATTTGGTATGCATGCACTAAGAACTAAGCACCAAGGCAGGGAACTGGCTCCTGGGGAGACTGGTTGAGCTTGTTAATAAGGCATCCACCTAAGTCGCTGGATTGATGTGGGTGTCTGACAGTGCTCAGTGAGTTGTTTACCAGTCATTTCACCAGGCAATCTAATTATCTGTCCAGCTAACCTCTCTGCCCCTTCCCACTGCAAGAGGCGATCAGGGGCAGAGAGTAACGCGTAGAGGGGGCAAAAGTAGACACCTCACCAGACCCAATAGTGTCCCTGTAGTGGATAATGGGCGAGCAACTCTCCCAGATCTTCACTCTCTGGGGTCTGTATTTGGCTTTCAGGATGTGGGCGTGGCCATCTTATCGGTAACGCAGGGCAGCGAGGTAACTGAAGAATCGCTGCCTTTATTGTTGAGCTACTCTGGCTTATGTATGGTAAGAACACAATTACTGTCCTGTTCTCCCCTCGCTGCAATCACGTTGTGAAATCTTTGCTGTAGTCAGCGCTCCTGATGTTTCCAACACGGGCACTAGCTTGGTTGCGATCACAGGTCTGCACAATTATGAGGCCGCCTTGTGACTCTTGCGGGGCCTGGAATGCTGGTGATAATTCTCTTAAATCCTGGTCAATCTACTTCATATAGTTTGGAGGTGTCGGCATGACCGTAGAGTCCCAAACTCACTAGAGGCTCCCCGGAGCTCAGCAGTGAGCTGACATTTTGGCCGCACGCAAGGCTAGATCTGTATTCTGAGTACACCCACTAGGGAAAAAAATCACAATGGCGAATTAACTTTGAGGTTCAGGATAAAGAATTACCTGTGCAGAACTGGGAGAAAGAAATTGAGCTATTCTTTGCAAAGAACACAAACTCCGTCTCTGCCCCAGTAATTTTATGGGACGTGTTTAAATGTGCCATAAAGTCTGCTCATGAAACGCATGTCCAGGAAAAATAGGGTTATCAAAGAAACCTTACAAAACTTAGCCACTACAATAAAAATGAAGGTCACCTCTCTGCACTCTAAAGATGATCACTTTCTAAATGAAATTAAACAACTAAAATACAAGTACAACACCATAATCAGCAAGCGGGCATACCTGTGGGTACATGCACAGAAATCTAAGAGGTTGCTATACTTTAACAGAGGTGAGAAGATTCTAGAGGCCACTCTCAAATTAAAGATGCTCAATTACCAAATATCCCACATCAAACCACTTGTTGGCTCACAAAAAAATCATTAGCATAGATAGACTTTAAGATCTTCTATATAGCCCTGTACTATCCACAGTAGATATTAATGGAGAAGACTGTCTAGCATTCTTAAGTAGTGCACCAATAAAATCAATTTCAGACACTGAGAAAGCTAGAATTAAATAAACCTATAGAAACTGAGGAAATTGTGAAAGCAATAAAATCTATCCGCTCTGGCAAAACCCTAGGCCCAGATGGCTTTCCAATAGTATTATATTTAAAAAATGATAAAATCCATCATAAAACCTCTGAAGGATACCTTGGATCATTTTGCACTCCGAAGTAAGGTCTCTGGAATTGCTTCACAAGCCATGATCATGGTGATCCCCAAAGAAGGCAAAGATTACACTGACCCTAAAAGTTATCGGCGGATATCCCTCCTAAACATGGAGGGTAAAATGTATGCACCGTTCTTGACCAAAAGACTGGAACCACTCATTCCCAACCTCGTACACAACTTTCAAAAAGGGTTGGTCAAAGGGAGATTAGCCAGTGATACAATTCAGACTTTTTGTCATAGTGTAGAAAAAGCCCAAGTATCTTTACAACCAGCCGCTGCAATATCCCATGACGGCGAAAAGTCCTTGGATAAGGTCTCAAGTCCATTTCTGTAATTTAGACATGCATCATAGGTGTTTCATTTATAAAAATGACTATGGCTGTATATAACAACCTGATGGCGTTAATCACAATTAATGGTGCATTGTCCGCTCCCTTTAGCCTACATCAAGGTACACGACCTGGCTGCCCCTTGTCACCACTACTTTTCCTATTAACCATTGACCCACTACTACAAATGCTTAATAACTCTTTAGATATTAAAGGGTTTTACTTTGGTCCAACATCCTGTAAAACTGCTGCATTTGTAGTTGAAATCCTTCTATTTTCTGATGAAATTGTGGAAGCGATACTGGCGATCAGTGGTATAATTCATACGTTCTCCTTTGTATGAGGGTATACCTTAAACAAAGACAAAACTGAGGGCCTACCCCTCAACCCACATTGCTTACCTACCAACCATGGGCACTCTGGGCTCAGGTTGCAACCAAAGTTCATCAAGTATCTGGGCATCTGGTTCACCAGTGATTTAACTGATTCACTAAATCATAATGAAACACAAACTATATCTAAAGTCAAAGACCTCCTAGCCTTCTGGTCCCTGTAACACACATTATGGTGGAGTAGACCCAAAAACCTCAAAATGATGATTACCCGGTGGGCAGCTTTGTCGAATCAATGTTCCCCATGAAATTATCACCTACTTTAACACCATTGACATATTAACTTCAAACGTCTTATAGATTGTCAAAGAAGCCAGAATGTCTTGCAAATCCCTTCGATTAGACTTTACACTGGGCGGCTGCAAATTACTGAACTGGAGCCACTATCAAACAGCCTTTTTGTGACCCAAGGCACAATTTTGCACGCTTGCAGGATATAGATCGTTGACTATGCTGCGATCCCTACCACATCCCGTCCACCATCACTATGTCACGAGACTAGTTTTCGCACCCTCAACAGATATTGCTAGACCTGGTTAGAGCTCTGAAACTATGCGATAAACACATGCCAAACTCTGTATCTACCTTAACATTAACTTCCTGTTGGCATAACCGGAAAATGAAAACAGACAGTCATGAGGTACAAAGGTCTAGGACTAATCTAAGACCTGTAGAAAATACAACACCAATCTTTGCTCCTTTTCGGAACACCATCACATATTTAACTTGGCCAATCTATATTTTTACGCTTTTCTAAAACCTAAAGCCAGAGTGTTCAATTACCCTTACATTCCCAAATGCCTGGCATTATGGCATCAAAAATATACAAAGTCCTAACCAGCTCCACACCAACTTCATCACTACCACCACTGCAAATTAAATTGGCAAAACATCTAGAAATTCTGCAGAGAGATCCTCATCCAGAATAAAACTGGGCACAAATATGTGACTCATCGCTACGAAATAAGATTGTCCCCTCATTCACTCAATCAATTTTTTTTTTTTTTTTTACTATGAACCAACTCCACTGGACACCGGTCAGACTACACACATTAAAATTGCATGACAATGACAATGATAATTATTGGCATTGCAACCCGGCCCCTGGTACAGCAGAACATATATTCTTTAGTTGTGTCTACCTTTGTTCGTATTGGAAAATGATTGAGGACCAATTATTAAAGACATTTCGAACAACGATTAGCTTAAATTCCCCAATGGTTGTACAACACCCGTGGGCCTCACCAACCGCTCGGCAATTCAGTACCCATAAATTGGCACTTCTTGACCTCAGACTAACCATTGCCACCAAGATTACAGAATGGAAATTGTACAAAATCATATGACACCTGGTAGGCATGGATCGTATACCTCAGAGGTGCTCCCAGCAAGCTTGGTCAGGTAATCCCAAATATCACAGAAATATGACAGACATTAGATACATTTAGGGAACACATTACCTCTCCTCCCTCTTGACTACCCTTTGATCCCAACAATTGTGAAACATCATACCTACTAAAGCCATCTCGACTTAACAATCACTGGATACTCTCTGTTTGTCTTCCCTTTCTATGCCCATTTTGTTTAAATCTTGCTAAACACGTTGATATGGATTATACCCCAATCCCAGACTATTTTTGAAGTGAGGTGTTTAAAGATTTTGGAAAACTTTTTTTTACACAACTGCTGTTTCTATTGGTTACTTTTTATCTTCCTTACTGCATGAATTCTGTTTTACCTAGAATCTACTTGACCCAAATATGATATGTATCTAGATATTTTGGTTTGGTTGTAAACAACTTTAATGCATTTTATGTACAAGCGTATCGCTTATATTAATACCTTTACCTTTTTGTTCCTGTATGTTGCAATAAAATTGAATACATTATCAAGGACAAAGGATGGTTTATTATTCAGTTTTGTAGTTTGATGTCACCACAAGAATCTGGTGATTAGTGAAAGGATACTGATGCCGTCATGCCTGGAAATAAAATGATTGCCCAATGCCACAGCTAAACTGTTCAGTCATAACGGACTACAATGTTCTAGTTATGTGATCCCTGAGTTGAGTGGCAATTGCAAGCAGATAATATTTAATTGCTTGTGTACATCACACAATATGATTGAAATGGCTCTAACCTATTTTCTCTGACCCGTATTACACTTAGCCAGATATAAAGCTCCTCTCGTCATAAGCTGACATTTGGTCAAAGCAAGTGTGATAGAATCCCCCTTCTGTTTTTAACGATCTGAAATATCCAACATTAAGAGATGGTCTAAAGATGCTTATCTATGCACACTTCACAGCTGCAGGCTTATCATCCATGGGCATCCCTTTTGGCCATATAGCTACAGTATGATACTTTGTGGGATTTTCCTGTGTTCAAAGTGGTAATTAAAGTGCCCAGTAGTTTACCCCATTCTTTTAGCTGGCCAAATTGAGACTGTAAACTGTGAGACCACTGCTAGCTATATTGACTTGATGGTATTTTTTTACGGAAATGAGGCTATGCTGCCTCTTAGAAATGCAGAAATGCTCTCTTATGTGGGACATTATAGAACATATATTAACCTGCATGTTATTAAAGAAGTTCTCCAATGCTCCAGAAAACACCACATATTGGAATCCAATTTGTTACACATTGTTTACCTTAATTCTATGGGGCATGGGTTTTACTTACAACAACCTTGTCCATCTTTTCTCTACAAATGGTTCTTCCATTCCCCATGGTACTACATTGTTGTCCATTTAAATTGTTTGTTCTTAAGAAAAGTTGTCTTAATCCTTTGGTCTCTTTAAAGTCTTGTAAAATGTGTCCTGGAATGGGTAGAAAACCTAAGGTATAGTTACTCTGTGGATCAAGTTTTATAAAAGTCTTGTCCCATCCACAGTTCTTTTGCTGTGTAATCCATTGTCTTATTCCAATTGTGATAGAAACTTGCAACTGCATTTTAAGCACATTGCACCAAACTATTTATTTAGATCATTGTCTGAGTGCCGCATTCCTGCACCAGTCACCACATTATCATTAGTCGCAAAAAAGACACACATGTGTTGTCTTTGTCAAATCAAGGGGTATGAGCTCTATTCAGTTCTCCTATCTTCAAGATTTGACAGCATGTACAAATGATTTAATTTCCAGAAGTTAGCAGTCTTTAAAATATAGTTTTTTCCTCTTTGATAGGATTTTGATTATAGTTCATAAATGTTACATAGACTACACTAGTGTCATTGCTTAATGTTTGCGTTGCAATATTCTGAAGTCTATACCACTACCCAGGAAGACGTATTCTAATCCCAACATGGAGAAAAAAATGAGTCTGTAATGGTAGTTCTTCATCATTAATCTGGTTAATAAATTCATAAACCGCCATCCTTCTCTTCACTGTGGAATAGATTGTATGTATGCATCAATAATTAAGACCATGACTCAGATTACAAATTGTTTGCTTGGCCCTGGTTTGCGCTGGTGTGTGCCCTAATTTGCCTTGTACAGGCGTAGGCTACTGTATTGTCAAAATAATGCGCTCTGTAAAACATGTACTAACTCTCCAAGTTACACATGCACTAGAGAAAGCACAGAAGGCAAACACAGAGGTAGTTCAGAACACCTCTGTGTTTCACTTGTGATAAGAATCTCTGAGCACTAGGCCCTGCCTGTTTTTTGGACTTCTTTAAGGCAAAATGTTTGAAAAACCTCTTGTGCTGTCTTTTAAGACGAGTGTGCTTTATTGCCTTTCCTTGATTTGTAAAAATATATCCATTGTTTTCTTAAAATAATTAAGAATAAACTTGGGCACCACTGTTTTACAGAGACTCATAGTAAGATTTATTACTTAATTATTATAATTTTTCTTATTTAATATTTCATGTTTGAGAATTGTTATATATTGGAAATATCGTTCATTGACAACTTACATCTGATCAGAAAAACAAGTATTTGACATCATTTATTGCAACCGGCACACTAAAAAGCTGTAATATAATTTTGTATTCCTGAATGTTTCTTTATTCATATTTTTGCATTACCCATACTCAAGTAAATTATACCACTGGTGTATTTGCACAGTCCCAAAAAAGCTTGTACATATTCATAGTGCTGCCGTTTCTTAAACGTATAGGATAGACTTTACAGTTACAACTACTGTACACAAAGTATGTACTTAGTCTTAACTACATCCTTGTGAAGAAAAGGAAAAAATGAAATCTCAAAAATAACTTGATGCTGCACTTTAAAAATTCAGATCACTTCTCCACTATCATAGCTGATATATTCATTACTTGAAAGTAGGTTTGGCTATTGGTCGCCATATTCAGCAGTAGGCACTATCTGACCGAAAAGGGATGGACGGGAGGATGTGAGCAGGGGGTGCCAACGTTCAAAGAAAACTGCACCTTCCCTAGTAAGTGTTAGTCAAGAAGTTGAGTCTCTTGGGCGGTGTGAGACAGTTGTAAAAGACAGGGTAGCGACAATGCAATTTGGGGTTGGAGGGAGCATTTGTTTGGAAGGGGATATACCCGAGGTTTTATCTATTGAAATATTTGTTCATAAGTGACAGTAGATGAAAGGGAACGGGCTAGGGGTGTTATGTACTGACACTGGTACCCATACTTTATCAAAGATGTCTATTGTCTCTTGTGTTCTATAGGTAATCCAGTTTTACGAAGCCAGTTGCAAAGGCTTTGCCACTCTCTCTTTGTGAGTGGGTGGTAGCAAAGATACCGCATGAAAGAGAATCCATACTTTTGCAACCTCTATTGATGTTGACATCTATCCGTACCATGAGGAAAATGTCTCTGATATGGGTGAAGCCATGTAAGTGCACTAGTCTCTTCGATGGATACAATAGGGTACCCCAGATCTCAGACAGTGGTTGTTGACAATGGGGCAAGGCCATAGTACATGGCTTAGTGTACCATCATCTTGCCCACACCTACAGCATCTATAATCTTGACTGATGCCAACTTTAGTCAAACGGTATAGTGTCCAGTACCATTAGTTTAGTATAGTGTGAATTTGAGTCTCATTTCTGACAGTGCCATTTCTCATGTCTCATCTTTCTAGGATGGAGAACCAGTCTTCCTCTGTGCACTCAGCAGTAATGTATTCTTGCCATTTTTCATGGTGGATCTGTGATGTGGGATTAGAGAACATTTCTGTTGGAGTTATGTTGTAGAGTCCCAGCATTATCATCTCTTTATTTCATCCAGCTTGTGATGTATTCGTGGACCTGAAAGGATAGTGAAGATTTCAGTGGTGTGACCAGAGTCCATGAGTTCAGTTGTCGCCATTGTTTTTAAAACATTTTTTGCTAATCTATTAACTATTTTCAACATGAACGCAATACTGCCAAGAGAATCTCATAAGTAGTCCTACATTGCCGTACAATATTGTAAATAGCTAGAGACTGAAGTCTACCCCCCACCCCAAGTCTGTTATACAATGGCCAGTCCATTTCAGCCCACCATTCTCATATTGACATATCTAGCAGGACTCTAAACACTCCACAGTTCCACATGAGGTTGAACAAAATTTGTACATGGGTTGCCCCGTGGACATTCCACTTTCCCCAGATTTTTTGCCATTTCCGTGGGCATCCCATCCTTTCATTGACCACCCTTTTGACAGACATGCACCAATCCATGTCGTTCTCCCAGTCGCCCCCCCTCTCCTCCCCCCTATGATTGTGCGCTATTTTTTTGGGCTACCGTGGGCCCCGGTGTGACCTATTAACGGTCCATGCGGTTCAAGGCTGATGTGTCCCATTTACCATATATTAGGAAGTCACTACTTGACAGTAGGCACCAAACTGAATTCACATACAGTACTTATACATATAACCACAGCATTCCAGTATTGTTACAGCACCGGGCATTTCCACATATGAAAAAAGGTACCCGGTAAGCGCCATTTTTATCTTCCCTAAGGACCGTAGATACTGACAAGGTCTTCAAACTAGAGCAGCATCTCAAAAAAGTTATTAGGATTCTGTTCCCTTGTCAATCCACTGTTTTCAAAGTGTTTGCAGACTGTCTATCTTCAATCTGGCATTGTTCCAAATCGGGACCTTTGCATCTAGATATGGGTTACCTTTTTGTGCATTTAGGCACCTCTGTGCTCACAAGGTCATTAAAGAAGTAGACTTTAGGATTAAGCTTCTGGTAGTGGTGTTGTAGAGGCATGTGTATCAGTCGAACTGAAGTGCTTTTAGAGTCATCTTGTTCTATTTGTATTCAGGGAGGGAAACCGGTTTCATTAGGTGTGTCTATTGGGGTATGTGTTGGGCTGCATGGTAATTCATTTTGTTCGGAAGTCTTAAGGCCTTCCAAAGTAGTGCGCATGTAAAGGTCGGAGGGATTTTACTCGTGCTCCCTCCTTGTTCCACTAGACAATTTTGATTTTGCAGTCTGTTTTCCTCATTGCTTGATTGAGGACGATTATAGGGAGCTTGCCATAACGTCGTTGAGTTAGGGCATGGTCACCATTTTAATAATTTGTATCCTACTCCACAATGATAGTTGCAACCCAATCCATTTAAGAGTCTATTGGGTGGCCATTCAGCAGGATTCTTAGGTGTTTGAGATTGCGACTTATCCACCTAAAATTGAGCCAATTGAATACAGCTCTGGTGGTTTTATGTAACATCAGAAGTGCCTGATATTTCTTCAAGAGACATATATATCCTAAAAAAATTGAACAAGGTCAAGGATGTTGTCTGATCTTGAGGGTAAGCATGATGTAGTTTGCATATTTATAGTTTCTGATATTTCCCCACCTAGGGTGTAGATTTCCAGTATAGTCTCTGTATGCCAACACAGACACTGAAGCCGACACCCGCATCGAAGTCCACATGGGCAACGAACTCCACATGGATGGCAAAGATCCACTTGGCCACAAAAGCTCCATCGACTGGAGGCCATGATGCGACTCATATGCTATTCTCCAACGCTTGCACCAGAGGAGTTGGATCCTTTCCAAAAGAGTCAATTATGTCAGTGTTAGCACTTTATTCAGTTTTTGCATAAAACCATTAAAGTAATCTAAAAGCAAACATAATTCAAGATAAAGTTCTAAAACTGTATATAATACAGGAAGGAGACATGATTAAGAGATCAAAAAGTCTAATATATGCAATACTTAAAAATGTGTAATAGTGTGTATACAATACATTTTTAAAAGAAGGGGAATAGGCACGGGATCCCTAACTGTACGTGCTACAACCCTACCTAATGGTACTCAGTGCAATCACTTATGGGCCACATCAGTTAATCGCAGCAGGCTCCAAGCTTCACCGCTGATTTAAAAATAAAAATGAAGAACATAGTGTTACCAGATAACATTTCTAAAAAATTAAAAGCTGGTTGCATCTGCCTAAACTCAAATTTTTTCAAAAAGGAAATATTAATTTTTTTCGGGGGAATCTCGTACTACTTACAAAACATTAAAAAGTGAGGCATGTCCTGTGGAGACTTACCGTTGAACCCACATGGCTGTGCCAACAGGAGGTGAAAGAGATCAAAACGAAACCTGATCAATAAAAAGCGTTCATAAATACTAAGAGGCCTTAGGAGGTGTGGCTCAGTGGATTGCACAGTTTTCAAGATGACAAATTTACAGACACTAGTTTCCTCAACTCACAATCTTCCCTATCTGTTGTCCCCTGACTATAAAAGGTCTCCCTAACCCGGCCTAGATCTTTCTTATTCACTGGATATGGGTTTGAGGATAGATCACCTCTTCCCAGTCCAAGGCAACTCTTTGTGATTAAACCACAGGATGTGATGGGTGTGGTCAAGGTCCATACAATCTTTCAGGATCAGATTACTTGAGGTTGATCCTTGATTGAGCCAAAGCTTCAACCATAGTGTTAGGGGGCGAAGGGCCAACAAATCGGAATGATAGGAAACCCCCAACTCTTCATGAATCGCCAAGTTTGGGGTTCCCTGGGGAACACATAGAAGACTTCTCAATAAATTGTTCTCAGCCACATGTAGTTCGTCCATGGCAACATAGCCCCATATTTTGCTGACATTGGAAACTTTAGTAGTACATTTTGCCCGGTATAACTGCAGGAGTGCCGCAATCTGTCTCCTTCCTAATCTAGAGGCAATATTAAAAATGGCTGTTAGCGCGCACCAGACTCCCCTCTTTCTCTGTTTTAAAGGCCTCCATTTCATCTTATCTTCTATCAGGACCCCAAGATAGGAAAAGACGTCTGTGTGGGGGACCATAGCAGACCCATCATGAAACCATAAACTGATAATGCCTCCTAGAGCGAGGTCCCACCTGCATCACAAAGGATTTGGAATCATGTATTTATTGAGAAGTCCAGGTTCTCCATGAATGAGGGAAAAGAGTTAAGCAGTGTTTGCAACCCTCTTGCGGTCCGGGACATGAGGACTACATCATCCGCATATAATAAAGCCGGCAGGCCACGCCGACCCACCTGAGGATTATCAACCCTAGTCTCCAATAAAACTTTCTCCAGTTTGTTGATATACAAATTAAACCGGAGTGAGTCAAGGGTGCATCTTTGCCCCCTTTCTCTTTTTATAGCGAACTGTCGGGAGACCCTGAGGTCTTGTGAATATTGAACCCTGCCTTTCGTTTCCATATGGCGGTCCTCCGTATCCAATATCACCATCCACCCCATGGACAGCATGGGCTACCAAAGCTTAGCTCTGTTCATGCAATCAAACGCGGATGACAGATTCATAAAGGCCAAATACATGTGTATTTGTTCAGGATCAAAAATAAGTTAAGGCACTGGGCTATGGTTGACTGTCCTGGGCGAAAACCATAGTGGACGTCGGTTAGAATGTCATTATCCTCTGCCCAGCTAGTCAACCTATCTAAAACAACATGGCGACCAACTTAAACACGGATTCCAACAGAGAAATTGGTCTAAAACAATGGGTGCTATCTCGATTACACTTTTTGAAAACTGGAACTATGGTGGTGACCCAAGAACCAGGAGGAGCCATTTTTACGGTGGTGTCAATAAAAGCTGTGAGGACAGGTGCCCAAAGACTTTAATTGGATTTATAAAGATCCGGCGGAATAGTTAGTGCCGTTGCTTTGTTTTTTGACAGCCCCACCATACTTTTCCTAACCTCTTCTACTGTGAAAGCCGAGGCACATTTCCCTGCCACTAGTCCAGCAGATCTATTGATGTCGGGGGGACACTAAAACATAACCTCAAAATGGGGCACCCATTCCTCTTTTGTGATGTGAGCCCCCACCGCATTTCCTGCATCCTCATTTAAAAAAGGGCTTTTTATTATGCTCCAGAACATGAAGGTGCTCTTCAAGGTACTGGCATCAATTAACTCCCATGTGTCCTCCTTCAGCGCTGCCCTGCGTCTGGCCAGTTCTGCTTTGTACTCCCTTCGACATGTTTTGAATAAAACAGTATCCCTTGGGCTCTTACCTAGCACTTTCTTTAATTTCCAGGCAGCACTGGAACAATCCGAGTCAAACCATCTGGGGACCAAAACAGAGGGACGCTGCTCAGGGGAACAGAGAATGTCTGTTATTATGGAGGAGATGACTTTAAAGGTTTTATAACATTGCCCGGGTCTGTTAACTGTGCTGTGCACAATGTTAACTCATTATCACACAAGGTGGTTAATAATTCATAATATAACTCTGGGGCCCGCTAATATGGACACATAGGGGTTGTGGGCACTGTGTATGCTGGTAAAACACGAGATCAGTTCAAGTAAAGGTGTTGATACAAGATTAAAATCAATAAATGAACCACCTCCCCACCCAAAAAAGGATGGGTTGAGGCCCTTACTACAAGAATCCATTGTACACATAGACTAGGATAAATCGAATTAATGTAATATGTCATTAAGGGAGTCACCTTGTGCTGGATGCTCAAAGTGACTCCCCTTAATACGTGGGCAGCCCAGATCGATCAGACTAGTGATCCTTGGGTCCCTGCATAGGTGGATGTTAAAATCCCCGGCAATCATGAGGTTTTTGAAATCTGCATTAAACTATTTCCTTAGAAAGGAGCCCAACAGAGATATGCTACAGACAGCCTGGGGACAAGGTGTTGCATTATAAAAGTTCAAAAGCCCCAATTTACGAGCCCCCTTATACAGCAGCAACAATTGTAAACCGGGGTTCTCCGTGACAAACACTGATACTTTGCACTCTATTGCTAGGGAGACATAAATCACAAGGCCACCCTTAGATCTCCCTGAACTCGAAGGTGTAGCGGGACAAAGAAGGACTTCTAACCCTCCAAGGGGAAGCTGTTCGTAATCGCCCATGTTTCCTGCCAACAGACTAAAGTAATCGTTTTTTTATAAATAGAATCCATGAGTGGTCAAAAACGTATTGGCCAGACCGGCAACATTCCATGAGATGAAGTTACTGTCCTTTCTGCCTATGATGCTATGGCCTTGCTGAAAATTAACCTGCTGGATATTTGATGACCCGATTGTGAGAAGTTGGCCCGATATGCAACGTTCGCTATTCTAGCGACCGCTATGTATCGTTCCAACGACCCTTATGGTGTTTGGTTGTAAGTCAACCTATAGACCAGCTATCCTAGTAGCATGGATACGAGCAGTCTAAGGCTAAAGACTCGAGAGGGCGCGTTAAGCCAGCTGTTTACCACACATGTACCCCTTGAACACCCAGTGAAAGGACACCACACAAGTGTTATGAAAATAAACAGTATATTTATTAAGAATCACAACAGCCCTGTACTCTTTATGAGGACAGGGTACTAAGCACAAACCAAATCTCTTTAGCAAATACTTCAAGTGCACAGTTTAAAGACAAGTGTCCTAGGACACGGAAAGGTTAAGGCAAGTTGGAAGCGAGGGACTCGGGACCCTAGAGTAAGGAGGCTATGCAGGCACCGAAATGCCGAGTTACCTAGCCACGAGGGCTGCGGCTGCACAAGTCTTACAGGCGTCGGGGTCTTCGCTGACGAGCCAGGGGCCGGAAGAAAAGGAGTTGCTGGCCGGCGACCAGTGTTGAATAGTTCGTAGAGATTGATGAAACCTGAAAGCAGAGGGGACCAAGTTCGTACTACTAGCCAGTAGTCAGAGGGTACCAGGAAGGCACCGGTTGGCCGTCACCTCGACCAGGTGAGTGGGCGACGCTAGGCTCTGCAGTCTCTCGGACCAGGGGGCGTTGTCGGCGACCACGGTGGAGGTGCGAGCTGTCCCACGACGGATGTCGCTGTCGGCGTCTTGGGTGGACCAGGAGGGTCCGGGGTGCCTCTCAAAAGATGGAAGCAGGGGCCAGTCTGGAGCAACCAGACCGGCAGTGTTGATTCTTGGTCGTCGTCACAGAAGGGCACGAGCCAGCGGCAAGTGACCAGACAACGTGCTGAGCAGCGAGCAGAAGGGCCCCACGCAGATCGTGGAGATGCTGGGAGACTGCACTTCGGTGCTGGAGCGGCTCAGGGTCGGGGCTTCTCGGACCCCAGAGCACTCACCAGAGAGTTACCTCGATGGTCGTGCTGGTTTTTAAGAGCGTGCAGGTTCTGATGATGGTCGGTCCCTCGAGGTCTCGTCGCACCCACAGATCACAGCTGAGCTGATGACGTGGGTAGAGGTCAGAGGTGCCAGGGAAGCCGGTTCTCGTCGAGCTGGGCCGTCGGATTCCTTGAGGAAGGACTTACAGCAAACCGCAGAGTTCTTAGATGGTGCCCGCTGATGCAGGGTGACTACTCCTTAGCCACAAGGGAGAAATCTTGAGAAGAGTCTTGAAGTCCTTTCGTAGAAAGTATTCTTGATTCAAAGATGATCTAATTTGGAAGGGTCCCCGCTCCGGCCTTTATCCTAAAGAAAGGGGTGGGTACATGACTAGGTCCTGCCCTAAGGGTGGGACCAGAAAGGGGGGTAGTTACACCCCTCTCCCCTGCCGGACTTTCCCCAGGCCAGGGCTGTCGCCCCTGGAACTGGTTCTAACCGGCAGATGCGTAGTGAGCACCGGGGTGCCACTCCGCAGTCACCTTCTCGCAAAAGCCCTACCTGCCCAGAATACACAAACCCGGTCTGGGACGGTGCGAACACTGCCCTCGACAGGAAACCCTTTGTCCAAGTGCTCCTCGCTGGAAGGACTCCCAGCAGCAGGAGGTCAGACTTGTGTCTGTGGTGGCAGCATCCATTTTGTGGAGCTGAGGCTTTCGTTAACTTTAACCGGGGTTCACAGTCACGTACATGTCGTGTCCCTCTAGAAGGGCGGAATGCTAACCTCGTCGCCAGAGTTGATGAGAGGGCAGCATCCCGATTTGTATGACACCTTAGTCGACATGTCTTGATAACGCGACACCGAAGTTACCGATATGGTACGCGTTATCATGGAACAGCCATTGGGTCTTGATTCCGCAAGCTGCAACCGGGCTCGGCTCGGGCCAGAGCTTAGTTCACACGAGCCCATGCACTCTGCCTTCAGGATTGTCAAGGCCTGCCATAGGAGTGACTGATAGGGACTCGGGTGTCCATTGTATGGTTAGATATAGAGCTACTATATCTAAAGCAAAGGGTGATTACACGACTTCGCCCCCGCTGTCATGCAGCCAGTTGTGTCAAATTTAGGAGGCCAGCCAGGGGTGGCATAATACATGCTGCAGCCCCTGGCGGCCCTGGGTACACCTACGCCCTGAGTTACAGGGTCTGATAAGGTGGCCCAGTACCAATTGGTATATGCACCTAGGGTACATCTCGTAATTTAGAAAGCGAACAGCCAGGCTGTGGGTCTGATTGGCAGGCCCACAGCCAGAGAAAGTCGTAAACCAGTGAAACAAAAGCAAAAAATCTGGGTGATCATAGGATTGCAGACCCTACTCTCCTACATGACCCCCCCCCCCAAACGTCGGAACAACTAACTAACCTTGACCAGGTAAGTCTTCTTGTTCTAAGTGGAAATATCTGGAGAGCCCATCGGCATTGCCATGATCAGTACCAGGTCTATGTTCCACTGTGAAGTCCATCCCCTGTAGGGAAATGGACCACCTAAGCAGTTTGGGGTTTTCACCCTTCATCTGATTTAGCCACAAGAGGGGCTTATGGTCGGTCTGAATCTTGAAGTGAGTGCCAAACAAGTATGGCCTCAGCTTCTTCAGGGCCCAAACCACAGCAAATGCCTCCCTCTCAATAGCTGACCAATTCTTCTCTCTAGGGGTCAGCCGTCTACTTATAAAAGCAATGGGCTGGTCTTGACCATCAAAATTCAGTTGAGAAAGAACAGCTCCCACACCCAACTCAGAAGCATCTGTTTGGACAATGAATGGTTTGGAGTAGTCCGGACTCTTGAGGATAGGCGCCGTGCACATGGCCTGCTTTAGGTCATCGAATGCTTTTTGACAGCTCGCTGTCCACTGAACCTTTTTTGGCATTTTCTTACTTGTCAGTTCATTTAACGGTGTCACGATGGACCCATAGTTCCTGACAAACTTCCTGTAGTATCCAGTCAGGCCCAAGAAAGCTCGAACCTGAGTCTGGGTGGTTGGAGGAGCCCAGTCCCTGATTGACTGTATCTTGCTCTCCAGTGGCTGAACCTGACCTCCACCGACAAGGTGGCCCAGGTATACAACCTGTGTCTGCCCTATCTGGCACTTGGTGGCCTTGATAGTGAGACCTGCTGCTTGCAGTGCCTCTAACGTCTTCCGCAGGTGGACCAGGTGATCCTCCCAGGTGGAGCTAAAGACAGCAATATCGTCAAGATATGCCGCACAGAAGTCATCCAGCCCAGTAAGGACATGATTCACCAACCGTTGGAAGGTGGCAGGTGCATTTTTCAGACCAAAGGGCATCACCACGAACTGATAATGCCCACCAGGGGTTGAAAATGCTGTCTTAGGCTTGGCGTCCTCAGCTAACCTGATTTGCCAATACCCAGCTGTCAGGTCAAACGTACTTAAGTAGTTGGCCGAAGCCAGCCTATCAATAAGCTCGTCTGCCCTTGGTATTGGGTGGGCGTCAGTCTTAGTGACTGCATTGAGACCCCTGTAGTCTACGCAGAACCTCATCTCTCTCTTACCACCCTGGGTGTGAGGTTTCGGCACTAGAACTACGGGACTAGCCCAAGGGCTATCCGAGGGTTCAATGACTCCCAGCTCCAACATTTTCTGCACTTCACTTTTGATGCAGTCTCTGACGTGATCAGGCTGCCTGTAGATTTTACTCTTTACGGGCAGGCTGTCACCAGTGTCGACCTCATGGGTGCACCAATCGGTCTGACTGGGTGTCAGAGAAAACAGATGTCGGAACGACTGAAGAACCTGTTTACAGTCGCTCTGCTGATGGTCGGAGAGGCTGCCGCAAAAGACAACACCATCTACCGAGCCATCGTCAGGATTCTGAGAGAGCAGGTCGGGGAGAGGGTCACTCTCCTCCTCCTGTCCCTCATCTATGGCCATGAGCAAACTCATGTCCTTCCTGTCGACATATGCTTTTAGCCTGTTGACATGAAGCACCCTGTGGGGGCTCCGGGGAGTTCCCAGGTCGACCAGGTAGGTGACCTCTCCCTTTTTCTCCAGGATGGTGTGGGGCCCGGACCATTTGTCCTTGAGTGCTGCTGGGGCCACTGGCTCCAACACCCACACCTTCTGTCCGGGCTGGTAAACAGTCAAGACAGCCTTTTGGTCATGCCAAGCTTTTTGGAGTTCTTGGCTGGCCTTAAGGTTTTCGGATGCCTTTTCCATGTATTCAGCCATCCGCGAGCGGAGGCCGAGCACATAGTCCACTATGTTGGCTGCAGGCTTTTTGAGAGGTCTCTCCCATCCTTCCTTCACCAAACACAGGGGTCCTCTTACAGGATGCCCGTACAAAAGTTCAAAAGGGCTGTAGCCAACCCCCTTCTGTGGGACTTCTCTGTAGGCGAACAAGAGGCAGGGGATCAGGACGTCCCATCTACGCCGAAGCTTTTCCGGTAGTCCATGAATCATCCCTTCTAGGGTCCTGTTGAATCTCTCAACAAGCCCATTGCATTGTGGATGATAGGGGGTAGTGAACTTGTAGTTAACACCACATTCCTTCCACATAGCAGTTAAGTAGCTCGACATAAAGTTTGCACCTCTGTCGGAGACGACCTCCTTAGGGAAGCCCACTCTGGAGAATACTCCAACTAGGGCTCTTGCCACAACAGGTGCTGTAGTGGTCCTAAGGGGAATAGCTTCAGGATACCTGGTGGCATGATCCACTACCACCAGTATAAACTTGTGCCCTGATGCTGTCGGTGGTTCCATGGGACCGACGATGTCGATCCCCACCCGTTCAAAGGGCACCCCCACCACAGGCATTGGTATAAGGGGGGCCTTTGTCGTGCCACCTGACTTACCACTGGCTTGGCAAGTGACACAGGAGCGGCAAAACTCCTTGGTATCCTCGTTCATGTGAGGCCAGTGAAAGTGCGAGACAAGCCTGTCCCACGTTTTCGTCTGGCCTAAGTGACCTGCTAAGGGAATCTCATGGGCCAAGGTAAGTAGGAAACCACGCTGAGACAAGGGGACGACCAGCCTCCTGGTCATGCCAGGCTTGGGGTCTCTTGCCTCAGTGTACAGGAGTCCATCTTCCCAGTATACCTTGTGGGTACCTGTGGCGTTCCCTGCAGCCTCAGCAGCAGCCTGCTGTCTGAGGGGTTCAAGAGAAGGGCAGTCTAATTGGTCCTTCCCCAGATCTTCCCTTGAGGGTCCCCCTGAGCCCAAGAATTCAACTTGGTCAAGTTCGAACTCTCTCGGCTCAGTTTCCCTCAATTCCTGTAGGTCAGCCTCCTCTGAGACTTGATCCTCGACCTGGGGCAAGGGGGAAGGCGCAGCCTTAACCCTACTGCTCTTTTTCTTGGGAGGTGTCTGGTCCGTTGTTCCAGGATCCAGCACCTGTTCAGTGGGGCATTTCCTGACCTGCGACCTAGTCACAGCGAACACATGTGCTGGCAAACCTAACATTTCCATGTGAGTCCGGTGCTCCACTTCTGACCATTGTGACGACTCCAAATCATTGCCCAACAAACAATCCACTGGGAGGTCTGGACTAACTACAACCTTCTTTTGGCCAGTTACCCCTCCCCAGGAGAAAGCTACAATTGCCATACTGTGATTGGTAGTGACATTGCTTGCATTGGTCACCAGGAATTCTGTACCTGGCATGATCTGTCCAGGGTCCACGAAGTTAGGCGTCACCATGGTGACGCTGGCACAAGTGTCCCTATAGGCCTGAGCCATCTTTCCATTTATGAAAGGCGTCTGTCGGTATTTGCCCAGCGTATTGGGGCTTACGTCAGGGGACACGTCCACGTCCCCTGTACTGACAAGGACAGCCTGAGTGAGTGTGCCAACTAAGTTGTCACGCCCCTCAGAACCCAGGGTTAACCCTACCAAACCCTTGGGAGGCGCACTACCACTGCTGACTGTACTAGGGGGCACAGGTGCCTTAGGGGCTGCAGTGGCAGGAGTCTGCCCTCCTCCTTTCTTGGTGCACTCACTAAACCAGTGAGACTTATTTTTACAGTACTGGCACCAACGTTTGGATTGGCCTTCTTTCTTCTTTTGGGGAGCCTGACCCCCACCCTCTTTGGGTTGTTGGGGACCTGTCGAAGACTTCTGGTCATTTTGTTCCCCCTTAGAATCTTTACCCTTCTGGTCTGCTTTCTTCTGACCACCTTGATTCTGGCCCTGGTTCTGTTTAACTCTCGTACGAACCCATTTGTCCGCCTTCTGCCCCAATTCTTGAGGAGAGGTCAGATCCGAGTCGACAAGATGCTGATGCAACAACTGGTTCTGACAATTGTTTAAAATTTGTTCTCTCATCATCAAATTATACAATCCTTTGTAATCAGTAACCTTACTGCCCAGCAACCAGCCCTCAAAAGCCTTAGTGGCACAATCGACAAAATCAGACCAGTCTTGAGACTGCGTTTTCTGGGTATCCCTGAACAGCACCCTGTACTGCTCAGTGGTTAGGCCGAACCCTTCAACGAGTGTATTCTTCAAGACTTGGTAATTGTTAGCGTCCTCTACCCTTGTGGTGAGGAGCTTGTCTCTTCCTTTACCTTCAAAGGAGAGCCACAAGATAGCTGCCCACTGACTCTGGGGAACGCCTTGCACAGTGCAGGCCCTCTCCAAAGCAGTAATCCATTTGTGGATGTCGTCCCCTTGCTTAAAGGGGGGCACTATCTTCCCAAGGTGTTTCGTATCGAAACTCTTTTCCCTATTACTAGGTACATTGCTGCCACCAGTGGGGACTGCCCCACTTAACTGTTGCTCTCTAGCGAAAGCAAGCTTTTCTTTGGCCAGGGCAAGTTCTTCCCTTTCGATCCGCAGGTTAGCTGCCCTTTCCTTCGCTTCGTACACTCTCCTCTGAGGGGACGTCATCCCTCTTTGAGAAGAGTTGTGAGAGCCGTTGGTATGAAGGGATCTGCCAGAGCCTCTTGATAGAGATCTGGCTCGTCCATTCCCCATGTTAAGCTGACCTGATAGTGGCCCCAGGGGTCCCCCAGTACCGCTATCATGTTTGCTTAAGTTGGACCTGATTAGTCTGACGACTTCTACCTGTCCCTTATCTGCCTCGTCCCCAGAGAGATCCTCATCCTCATCCTCCTCCACATCCTCGTTCTCGGTTGCGAGATGAATGAGGTCAGGATCGTCTCGGGTTCCCTCGAGGGGAGGCATGTCTCCTTCTGGATTAGAAGAGCTACGAAGTTTCTCAGCTCTCCTGGCATCATAAGTCTCCAAGAGACCAATCAGAAAGGACGTTGTGGGGTTAGACCCCTGCTGAATCTTCCGGGAGTGACACAATCGTCTTAACTCCTTGAAGCTCAGCACAGTATATCCTGAAGGGATGACCTGTGGAGGGTCAACTGACACAAGGGGAGACTCAGAGTTTCCTCCTTGGCCCGACATACTGTTTCTAGTGTGGTGTAAGTGATGCACCTACCTACACTATGTGTTTTCCTACTTTTCCCTTGCTAAGAGCTGTAGCCAAGGTGTGCTAAGCCTTGAGGAGCTACAACAGCTGGTTCAGTAGAACTCAGAGTATTCTAAGCTTTAGTTATATGTACTAACAGTACTTGTGCGATCTTTCAACAAGATATTCTTAGGATACGTGTGGTAAAACAACAGCAAGCTCAAATCCCACCCGCTGCTCACCAATGTGAGAAGTTGGCCCGATATGCAACGTTCGCTATTCTAGCGACCGCTATGTATCGTTCCAACGACCCTTATGGTGTTTGGTTGTAAGTCAACCTATAGACCAGCTATCCTAGTAGCATGGATACGAGCAGTCTAAGGCTAAAGACTCGAGAGGGCGCGTTAAGCCAGCTGTTTACCACACATGTACCCCTTGAACACCCAGTGAAAGGACACCACACAAGTGTTATGAAAATAAACAGTATATTTATTAAGAATCACAACAGCCCTGTACTCTTTATGAGGACAGGGTACTAAGCACAAACCAAATCTCTTTAGCAAATACTTCAAGTGCACAGTTTAAAGACAAGTGTCCTAGGACACGGAAAGGTTAAGGCAAGTCGGAAGCGAGGGACTCGGGACCCTAGAGTAAGGAGGCTATGCAGGCACCGAAATGCCGAGTTACCTAGCCACGAGGGCTGCGGCTGCACAAGTCTTACAGGCGTCGGGGTCTTCGCTGACGAGCCAGGGGCCGGAAGAAAAGGAGTTGCTGGCCGGCGACCAGTGTTGAATAGTTCGTAGAGATTGATGAAACCTGAAAGCAGAGGGGACCAAGTTCGTACTACTTGCCAGTAGTCAGAGGGTACCAGGAAGGCACCGGTTGGCCGTCACCTCGACCAGGTGAGTGGGCGACGCTAGGCTCTGCAGTCTCTCGGACCAGGGGGCGTTGTCGGCGACCACGGTGGAGGTGCGAGCTGTCCCACGACGGATGTCGCTGTCGGCGTCTTGGGTGGACCAGGAGGGTCCGGGGTGCCTCTCAAAAGATGGAAGCAGGGGCCAGTCTGGAGCAACCAGACCGGCAGTGTTGATTCTTGGTCGTCGTCACAGAAGGGCACGAGCCAGCGGCAAGTGACCAGACAACGTGCTGAGCAGCAAGCAGAAGGGCCCCACGCAGATCGTGGAGATGCTGGGAGACTGCACTTCGGTGCTGGAGCGGCTCAGGGTCGGGGCTTCTCGGACCCCAGAGCACTCACCAGAGAGTTACCTCGATGGTCGTGCTGGTTTTTAAGAGCGTGCAGGTTCTGATGATGGTCGGTCCCTCGAGGTCTCGTCGCACCCACAGATCACAGCTGAGCTGATGACGTGGGTAGAGGTCAGAGGTGCCAGGGAAGCCGGTTCTCGTCGAGCTGGGCCGTCGGATTCCTTGAGGAAGGACTTACAGCAAACCGCAGAGTTCTTAGATGGTGCCCGCTGATGCAGGGTGACTACTCCTTAGCCACAAGGGAGAAATCTTGAGAAGAGTCTTGAAGTCCTTTCGTAGAAAGTATTCTTGATTCAAAGATGATCTAATTTGGAAGGGTCCCCGCTCCGGCCTTTATCCTAAAGAAAGGGGTGGGTACATGACTAGGTCCTGCCCTAAGGGTGGGACCAGAAAGGGGGGTAGTTACACCCCTCTCCCCTGCCGGACTTTCCCCAGGCCAGGGCTGTCGCCCCTGGAACTGGTTCTAACCGGCAGATGCGTAGTGAGCACCGGGGTGCCACTCCACAGTCACCTTCTCGCAAAAGCCCTACCTGCCCAGAATACACAAACCCGGTCTGGGACGGTGCGAACACTGCCCTCGACAGGAAACCCTTTGTCCAAGTGCTCCTCGCTGGAAGGACTCCCAGCAGCAGGAGGTCAGACTTGTGTCTGTGGTGGCAGCATCCATTTTGTGGAGCTGAGGCTTTCGTTAACTTTAACCGGGGTTCACAGTCACGTACATGTCGTGTCCCTCTAGAAGGGCGGAATGCTAACCTCGTCGCCAGAGTTGATGAGAGGGCAGCATCCCGATTTGTATGACACCTTAGTCGACATGTCTTGATAACGCGACACCGAAGTTACCGATATGGTACGCGTTATCATGGAACAGCCATTGGGTCTTGATTCCGCAAGCTGCAACCGGGCTCGGCTCGGGCCAGAGCTTAGTTCACACGAGCCCATGCACTCTGCCTTCAGGATTGTCAAGGCCTGCCATAGGAGTGACTGATAGGGACTCGGGTGTCCATTGTATGGTTAGATATAGAGCTACTATATCTAAAGCAAAGGGTGATTACACGACTTCGCCCCCGCTGTCATGCAGCCAGTTGTGTCAAATTTAGGAGGCCAGCCAGGGGTGGCATAATACATGCTGCAGCCCCTGGCGGCCCTGGGTACACCTACGCCCTGAGTTACAGGGTCTGATAAGGTGGCCCAGTACCAATTGGTATATGCACCTAGGGTACATCTCGTAATTTAGAAAGCGAACAGCCAGGCTGTGGGTCTGATTGGCAGGCCCACAGCCAGAGAAAGTCGTAAACCAGTGAAACAAAAGCAAAAAAATCTGGGTGATCATAGGATTGCAGACCCTACTCTCCTACACCGATTTCGACAGGAGCAGGACCAGCTCAGTCAATCACAGGCGTCCAGGGTGCCCAAAGGTGCAAGCTTATTCGATAGATCCAAAAGAGGTGGCGCGAACAACTGCCTGCCTTGTGGTGCCCAAAATCTATCGTTCGAGTTATTCCAGGGCACTGAAGTGTTTGTAAGCCATGTTGTTCCATCCGGAAAGCTCGGATATATAAATTAATCCGAGAGGAAAGGCCATGATGGTCGGCTGAGAGCCAAGGAAGGTACTGGTGGAAGAAGAAGCTAGGATCCTTTCTAGGACATGTAGCCTGTTGCAGTTGATGATGACAGTCTCCTTTGTAGGTCTTGTTGGACTTATCTCCCCAGTTGACCTTGCGCACCATGTTGATGTATTTTTTCACCTTTCTGCCCTAAACAGTGTTACGGGACATCCCAACGCATGACTTTATTCTTCATTTGAGAATAGTCTTCCTTGTCACCTGGAGAAAGATTTGGCACGTTCCCCCAGATCACAACATATGGTGTTGATTCTGGTGGGAGATGTAAGTTAACTAGGTTCTGATTGGGACTCCTCTCTCCACTGTTAGATGTTTCCCCCGCGTTATGGTTCCTGGGGTTAGTTTGTTCTGAGGTAAGTGTCCTTCCCACAGATCTTAAACTTGGACCCAATTGGTTCTGCAAAGCGGTTGGAGGCCGTAGATGCTGGGAGCAGTTAGTGGTAGTCCCCATACAAGGCATCTAGAGGTGGCTGTGGCTGCTTCCTAGGTTTTCCAAGTGAATCAGCTGAATTGGGGCCCTTGGGTGCAGTATGGCGTATCAAGGTCCTCAGTTCGGTGTTGAAAGCCTCCCCCCCCCCCCCCCCCCCCCTGGATGGAATACATTGTTAAAGGTCAGAAAGTCCCTTCTCTATAGAGGTTAGGCGTTGAAAGAGTGAATCAAATTTTAAGTCCAATATAGCCCATACTAAGCCTTGAAGGGATTCTAGTGCAGTCACTATATCTGCTTTTTTGAGTACTTGCTTGTTGGATAACTTTTGGTACGCCCCCTTGGCCTTTTGTGTCCAACCCCCTCAGTCAAAAAACACTTTCTTTTCATATTCAAGCCTAAACTGACTGTTGCTCCTCCACTTGTCCTTCCTTGCAGGGTTAGCATAATGGCAGCTGCTTGCTTATCGAGGTTATCAAGTTATTGGTAACTTGATCCTGAGCCTGGGCTAATTTACCCCCGATGCGTGGGTAACCACTATAAAAGAGGAAAGGGGGTATGTTTTGATCAGCCATGCAGCTGAGCCCTTTGATTCTTGTATTAAGGATCTATTAGATAGTCCTGGAGAAGTTCCAGGGATCGCAAGCATCCTAGGGGGACTTGATAGAAGATGGTTAACAGGGGAACGAGAGAGGTTCTGAGTCACCAGCTCTATCTCCTTTTCAAGAACTCCAGCCGCCCTGTCCATAGTGGCTACTGTGCCTGTAACTGCCTTCACGGGCAACGTTGCCACCTTATGTTTCCCCATAGCAATCCCAGACCGAGGCTCTCCAACTATGGGCTGACAATGTGCGTGCTAGAAACTGGTGCACGAAAATCCAACAGGGACTACTGGCATGATAGCACACAATGTAACAGGATTGGCAAGCCCGGCGCCACCGTACGATCAATTCAGACCAACAGAAAAAAAGTCACCTGGTTACTGTAACATGTGGCAAATGATTACTTGAGATATAGCACAGGGTTACACCGCCCTTTCCTACCTGCTTCTCGAGCACCGTGCTGAACTAGGCAATCTGATTTCACAGACCACTGCGATCTTCCTCGAGACGCTGTGAAGTCAAAATGTTTAGCAGATGTTGCAAGGTGTTGAAAGAGAGGGACCAAGAGGGTAGGCCCATGCCCAGCCTCCTCCTCCTCCAGTCTCTGATGGGTGCAGACAGGCCCACCCTGCAGAACGTCTGCTGTGCTTAGCACGTGCAGTGCGGGTGAATCCGCCTCTCCTGCTTACCCTTCTGCGACAACGAGTATCCTTTCCAGGACAACAGGCTACAAACAGCAAAACCGGGCAACAGCGTTTTGATTTTCACTCTTCATCCACCCCAGACTGGAAGAATCTTCACCAAGCTGCCACTGGAGCTGCAAGAGATTCTTCTAAGGAAGAAGAAGTTAGCTTTTGGGGAGCAAATTGTCTTGAAACCACCACTTCCTCCAAACCACAGGTTCACTTCCCCCCCTCTCTGCATGATCTCCTTCCTCGCTACCACCATATGTTGCAGCTCCTTCAGCTTCACCGGAGGGGTCACAGTGGCAGCCTCATTTATCCAGCTGAATGCTATGGTGAGCCAAATATGAGCAATGGAACTAATATGGTGTTCATCCCACAGGAAATACAAACTCAAATCTGTCCCTGAGAAAACCTTCTGACCCTAAATGACAGCCGCCCTGGAGCAGCGGCTAGGGCAGCTTACTCCGGAACACGTGAGCTCATGGCTCGATCCCCAGCGCTGGTGCCAGGTTAGCCCAGACTCTGGGTAATAGCTTGCTTAATTTTCCCGACGGCCCCCAGCGCCTTGACACCCTCGGGTAATTGTTCACGCTTTACAAATACTTGTATTTATTTATTTATTTGTACCAGGATTATGGATACCAACAATTTACATATCCAGAATTATTCTTTGGTAGAATTTTCTGCCTCATTGATGGAAGTCTTGAAGTGTAACTATCCGAAAGCAGCCTGATTTATAGCCCCAGGAATGTATGTAATATGCAATTGAATAAGATGGTAGTTTTGTTTTATTCAAACATATTTGAATGCCTTTGCTTTGTATTTCTTCCAGCAGAGTTTTTGTTAAGTTTGTTGTCTTTTATGAGATTATCGTCATCATAATCTTTATTCGATTTTAAAGATAAAATCATAAGTCAAATCATTTAAATTAGTTCACAAATTGTCATCCGCATGCTCATACTTATTTTAAAACCCCCATGAGAAAACGTACAAGAAAGAAGCAAACTGTGGGGGAATTTAGCAGCTCTAAGTACAATAAAGCAGGCCTAACTTAAGTAAAATTTAAATGTTTTAAAATTGGGCGTAAATACTTGTCTCAAATTATTATAATTTGGGCAGATCATAACAACATGCAATGTGTTGTTAATCAAAGTATTGTCACAGTTACAGAAAGGCAAGTCAGAGTTTGTCAATCTGCCATAATTACAAGAAATTTGTCGAGGAACACGTTCAACCCAAAATAAATCAACAGGCCTGCGTTGCCGACGTGTCATGTTCCAGGTTAAATTGGGTTCTATGTTGCTGACCGTTTTCACTAGGATTGCATGTAGCATCGAGTGTTTCTTTAATGTGGAATCCTCACGGTCTGCTGACAACTTCGCCCTAAGGGCGGTTTCAACCCATTTGTCATCAGAACGAGTTCTACTAGAAGCCACGGGATCAGGGAGGATTTATCCAATTTTAAGAAATCCTGCAGGATTAATCTACTAAAATCAAGTTCCTCTTTTAACCAGATAGAAAGCCAGAGTTTTACAGGCCGGAGACGAAGATGGTTAATGATGTAATCTAAGGCCAGTTCTTCATGGGCAATTTCAGAAGGTAAACTTTGTGGAACTCCCAGAGGGTCCCTTAAGAATTAATATTCTACCACTTGGAGTTAGGCAACCCAACCGTATCCCCATATTCCACAGCCTTAGCTCACTAATGGGATGCACTTGGCCTTGTAGATTTCCAGAGCCGATTTTATAGGAGTATGCCTGAGCCGGCGAAAAAAAAATCTACTATACTAAATATCGGTCTATTGAAAGGCAAAACATTCTGGGTTATATGTGAATACCAATTAGGCCACGAGTCCAATTGAACTCGACCTTTAGGCTATTAGCGACATCACCTTGGCGAGAGAGTTTAAAATGTGCCTGGTTATCAGATGGATGCTCAGAATCAGGATCTTTATACATTATACAGGAGTAACAGGGATACAAGTTAAAATAGCCGGCTACCAAAATTACTTTAACACCTTGGCTGCTAGGTGTTTTCCCCTCCTATGCTGACTTATCGTTAGGTCCATTGTTCATGACGAGCTGAGCTCGTCATCAGCACAGCTCAACCGTGCATCATGACGAGCTGAGCTCGTCATGAGCATGGAAAGGGTTAAAAGGGGGCTTTGACAAAAATCATCAATAAATGCTTTAAGACTGACAAATGCATCTGACTCGTTATTCAATGTAATTACGTTATAAAAATTAATAAGAAAAAAACTACTCTTATTAGGAAATGATAATAGGGTGCCCAAAATGGTCTTTAAGTTAGACTTCAGGACCTCTACTATACAGTTCTGATCTGATTTTACTAAGGTGGTAAGGCCGTTGCTAGCACATCCACTGGCAGAATAGGTTGCTGGAACTGAATACGAGGAGAAACCAGCTAAATGTAAACGGCTCTCTACATCCCACATTTCCTGTAGACAGATGAAGTCAAAGTTCTTCAGCAGGCTTAGCCATCCAGCATCTGAGAGCTTGCTTAATATGTTTCAAATGAGAACCCCAATGGTATCTTGGCTAGAGGTCTCCGGTACTAGGTTTGAAATGTCAGCTCTAAGGATTGGGCCCAGTCTATCGGGGTCCCCCAGCTCACTCAGGGGTAAAAAATGGTTGCTTAGTTGAAGAGTGGTGGTATCAGTAAAAACAGGATGATTGGTTGGCTCGCGTCGTGATTTTTTTCTGGATTAGGTGCCAGCTTCTTCTCACTGGAACTTCAGGGTTAGGTGGCGGTAGAAAAAGCCCAAAGGAAGAAAAGAGATACGCTCCATTGATGCACCTTTACCCCCCCCCCGTGATCAGAAAATTGAGCCAGCTCATGTGGATTATTAAAGTTCACTATTCTACAGTCAGCTGGCGATTGTTTTGAGGCCGACTTTTCCAGGCCACCTCTCGGACCGTTATGATTTCTTCAGCCAACATCTGAGTAGGAGGCTGGTTAGCATTCACCTTGGTTGCCAATCCGTGGACTCCTTTATTCTTTAGTTGGGCGTAGTTTTCCTGTGCATCCTTCCTCAGAGGGGTACATCCGCCAATACAATGATATACGGAGTAACCGCCGGAGGTAATTGAATGGTGATAATAGAGGGATGGTCCACCGAAAGGGCATATTGGAGTATACTAAAAGCAGTCAATACTGAGATTGGACAATTCCTTTGAGTAAACAATTGGTCTGGAACCGAAGCTGGCCGGCGGGTTTGTCCTCTGCTGTTCGGGAGGGAGCAGTTTGAAAATGAATACAGGCGCTTGAGAACAAATGTAATGAGGCAGTAGATGGAGCCTGAGCCTGGCAGGATCCTTCAGCTCCCAAGTTGCCAGCAACATCACTTAAAGGGATTCTGGGACCTATGTTCGGCATGGTTCTAGAGGAGTCATTGGGCTGACTGCAATGCTTGTGTAGGTTATCCACAGACCCTTTTAAAGATCATACTATTTGCTCCAGTACAGTTATCCGAGTATCGAAGGCATTTAAAGCTGCGAAGATCTTGGTCTCCAGATTTTTTTTTAAAGTGCCACAAGGGAGTCCTTGGTTGTATCCTGCCCAGGAACTGTGACTATGTCGGATACAGATTTAGCAGGAATCTTCTAAAGCCTGTTGTAGCCTTCCTAGTTGGTTTGGCAGGATAAGGCTGTCCCAAAATAGGTGTTTTGCGCCATGCACCCATTTTACAAAAGTTGTCAGAAGATTTCAATATAGCATCACTGTCAGTGGTCTGTGCAGGCTGGGTGCTGGGGAGGCCAGTCAAAGAAGCTTGAATGGTGGAGGGAGGCATGGGGGATGCACTAATAATAATAACAGGACAGCACCCCCCCTTGCTTTGAACATCTATATTTGTATCACAAGATGCTGATTGGCCGCCAGCTCTAGTTCTGCTCAAGTAATCTCATACTCGAGGGCCCTCACGGCTTGATTTAAACAAGCATTTGCAATACAATAGGTCTCGCATTATGAAAGTTTGAGCTATTGGTCTTGTAAATGACAATTTTTTTATTTGTGTTGGTTTTGAAAATAGCTAAATTAATAGCTTTGTCATTTACAATGCCAATAGTTATAACTTTCGCAAATGTGACACCTATAGCAACATAATAATGCAACATGTTTGTATTAACGTGACTTAGATGTATTGATATTACAAATAACAATGGCTTTTAATTTTTTTAAATAAAATAATACTTAAATAAAAGGGATTGTATTTTATAATGGCAAAATCTTAAACCTTTGTAAATAACTTTTGTGAAGATTATGTTCAGTGTATTTTATTGTGATATAAATCCAAGAACAGAAGTGAAATATTAACATCTTTTTGTGACATTTGTAATAAAGCTTGAAACATTGAGAGAACACATTTGAACCAGTTGTTGTTGAATGGTTGCACAGATTGATCCTGTGGTGGCGCTGAGTGATGCTGTGGTGGCGCTGAGTGATGCTGTGGTGGCGCTGAGTGATGCTGTGGTGGCGCTGAGTGATGCTGTGGTGGCGCTGAGTGATGCTGCTGAGTGATGCTGCTGAGTGATGCTGCTGAGTGATGCTGCTGAGTGATGCTGCTGAGTGATGCTGCTGAGTGATGCTGCTGAGTGATGCTGCGGTGGTGCAGAGTGATGCTGCGGTGGTAACATCTTTTTGTGACATTTGTAATAAAGCTTGAAACATTGAGAGAACACATTTGAACCAGTTGTTGTTGAATGGTTGCACAGATTGATCCTGTGATGGCGCAGAGAGATGTGGTGGCGCTGAGTGATGCTGTGGTGGCGCTGAGTGATGCTGTGGTGGCGCTGAGTGATGCTGTGGTGGTGGAGAGTGATGCTGTGGTGGTGCAGAGTGATGCTGCGGTGGTGCAGAGTGATGCTGCGGTGGTGCAGAGTGATGCTGCGGTGGTGCAGAGTGATGCTGCGGTGGTGCAGAGTGATGCTGCGGTGGTGCAGAGTGATGCTGCGGTGGTGCAGAGTGATGCTGCGGTGGTGCAGAGTGATGCTGCGGTGGTGCAGAGTGATGCTGCGGTGGTGCAGAGTGATGCGGCGGTGGTGCAGAGTGATGCGGCGGTGGTGCAGAGTGATGCGGCGGTGGTGCAGAGTGATGCGGCGGTGGTGCAGAGTGATGCGGCGGTGGTGCAGAGTGATGCGGCGGTGGTGCAGAGTGATGCGGCGGTGGTGCAGAGTGATGCGGCGGTGGTGCAGAGTGATGCGGCGGTGGTGCAGAGTGATGCGGCGGTGGTGCAGAGTGATGCGGCGGTGGTGCAGAGTGATGCGGCGGTGGTGCAGAGTGATGCGGCGGTGGTGCAGAGTGATGCGGCGGTGGTGCAGAGTGATGCGGCGGTGGTGCAGAGTGATGCGGCGGTGGTGCAGAGTGATGCGGCGGTGGTGCAGAGTGATGCGGCGGTGGTGCAGAGTGATGCGGCGGTGGTGCAGAGTGATGCTGCGGTGGTGCAGAGTGATGCTGCGGTGGTGCAGAGTGATGCTGCGGTGGTGCAGAGTGATGCTGCGGTGATGCAGAGTGATGCTGCGGTGGCGCAGAGTGATGCTGCGGTGGCGCAGAGTGATGCTGCGGTGGCGCAGAGTGATGCTGCGGTGGCGCAGAGTGATGCTGCGGTGGCGCAGAGTGATGCTGCGGTGGCGCAGAGTGATGCTGCGGTGGCGCAGAGTGATGCTGCGGTGGCGCAGAGTGATGCTGCGGTGGCGCAGAGTGATGCTGCGGTGGCGCAGAGTGATGCTGCGGTGGCGCAGAGTGATGCTGCGGTGGCGCAGAGTGATGCTGCGGTGGCGCAGAGTGATGCTGCGGTGGCGCAGAGTGATGCTGCGGTGGCGCAGAGTGATGCTGCGGTGGCGCAGAGTGATGCTGCGGTGGCGCAGAGTGATGCTGCGGTGGCGCAGAGTGATGCTGCGGTGGCGCAGAGTGATGCTGCGGTGGCGCAGAGTGATGCGGTGGCGCAGAGTGATGCGGTGGCGCAGAGTGATGCGGTGGTGCAGAGTGATGCGGTGGTGCAGAGTGATGCGGTGGTGCAGAGTGATGCGGTGGTGCAGAGTGATGCGGTGGTGCAGAGTGATGCTGCGGTGGTGCAGTGGTGGTGCTGCGGTGGTGCTGCGGGGTGGTGGTGCTGCAGGGTGGTGGTGGTGGTGCTGCAGGGTGGTGGTGGTGGTGCTGCAGGGTGGTGGTGGTGGTGCAGAGTGGTGGTGGTGGTGCAGGGTGGTGGTGGTGGTGCAGGGTGGTGGTGGTGGTGCAGAGTGGTGGTGGTGGTGCAGAGTGGTGGTGGTGGTGCAGAGTGGTGGTGGTGGTGCAGAGTGGTGGTGGTGGTGCAGAGTGGTGGTGGTGGTGCAGAGTGGTGGTGGTGGTGCAGAGTGGTGGTGGTGGTGCAGAGTGGTGGTGGTGGTGCAGAGTGGTGGTGGTGCAGAGTGGTGGTGGTGCAGAGTGGTGGTGGTGCAGAGTGGTGGTGGTGCCGAGTGGTGGTGGTGCCGAGTGGTGGTGGTGCCGAGTGGTGGTGGTGCCGAGTGGTGGTGGTGCCGAGTGGTGGTGGTGCCGAGTGGTGGTGGTGCGTGGTGGTGGTGGTGGTGCTGCTGCCGAGTGGTGGTGGTGGTGCTGCTGCCGAGTGGTGGTGGTGGTGCTGCTGCCGAGTGGTGGTGGTGGTGCTGCTGCCGAGTGGTGGTGGTGGTGCTGCTGCCGAGTGGTGGTGGTGGTGCTGCTGCCGAGTGGTGGTGGTGGTGCTGCTGCCGAGTGGTGGTGGTGGTGCTGAGTTATAATGTGGTGGTGGTGCTGAGTTATAATGTGGTGGTGGTGCTGAGTTATAATGTGGTGGTGGTGCTGAGTTATAATGTGGTGGTGGTGCTGAGTTATAATGTGGTGGTGGTGCTGAGTTATAATGTGGTGGTGGTGCTGAGTTATAATGTGGTGGTGGTGCTGAGTTATAATGTGGTGGTGGTGCTGAGTTATAATGTGGTGGTGGTGCTGAGTTATAATGTGGTGGTGCTGATGAATGAATATATAATGGGGTGTTTTTGTTGTGTGTCCAGTTTGGCCGTTTGCACTCTTTTGCACTCTCCCGCCAGCATTTTGGCAGCCTGTGCAGGCGCTAATTGTGCTTCTGCATGCACCAGCATTACATTTGCGTCTGTGTTCAGTTTGCAATGCAACTGTTGTTGGAAAAACCCAGAAATGAATCTGTATTCCCGCTTTCCGATCGGAACTTTGGGCTTTATGCGGATAAGTGACCCTTTAGTGGGAAGAAAGTTTTGTGAAAGTGGCCCATATTTCTAAAGTGCGAGCATCACCAGAAACTAGTGAACACACAAGCTTTTCCGTGATGCTCGGATTTCTTGGCGCTTGTTTTATCTTAATAAACTTTATTGCACACCAAACGAAGGGAGCTTTTTGTCAAATTAACTATTAAACGATGATTCTTCGCGGGGAGGTGCATCCGAATATGATTAGTAAAAGAAAGAAAGAGGAGCTGAATCCGCTTTTATCCCACAGTATAATGTAATCACGTGCGTTTACAGTGCTGTGCAGTGAGACCAGGCTGCTTCAGGGCGCGTGTTTCTTTATTTTAATTTCGGGGTTTGACATAACCCAGAGACTCATCCAAGCAGCAGCGGGGCTCTACAAAGCGCTATTTTATTGTAGCATAAACTGTAAGTGCTGTACATAAAACTATATCGTGTGGTGTGGACAGTTTAAACCTGTGTGTGGGAGGGGGGCATGTACTTGAGACAGTACGGGGGGCATGTACTTGAGACAGTACTAAAGAGCAGAACTTTATTTTGAGATCACACATACATGTAAATGTTAACGATGCTACAGTCTGCGTCTCGTGTTTTTAGTGCAGTGCTGGATTGAACTGTTAGTCAAATAATTGATCCTTATCCGTGGCCTTCTTCGTGACTTGGTCATTTTGAACAGTGACACAGAGCGAATATATCAGAAGAGCAGTGATGCTGTCAGGGAAAAAGCCCACTTCTCTAGTGGGACTAATAGTGCTGCGTGTTTCACATACCGCCTAGTACTGTGCTCGTCATTATCACAGGCTCAAATGCATTCAATGTATCAACAAAAATGAAAGGAGGAAATGGCGAGATTCATACACTGCACGTGTTTCAGAATACTATGAGTGTTATTATGAGGTTAGCAGAGGGGAAAAACTAAGAACATGAATTAATACTACGAATAGCTAAATGTGTTACATATCAGCCTCAATGAATGTATGTCTCATTCTCTACTAAGAGGAATGTAGAAGTTTTCCTACGTCATTTGGTTTCAGCTTCGCATCTGCCGCCGGCAAAGAACAATGGCTTCGTGTTTACCAGCACGAGTGTTACAACGGACAGACTCTTCTGTCTCACGAAGACCTCTCCCAGCGCGTGCTAGCGGAGTCACGGTTTTATATTAGACCCACAAAGTAAAACCGTAACAATGAAAACTAGCATTGGCTGCGCGCGCGGTGGGCTGCGCACAAAACAAGGGGAAACAGAGTCTGACAGGGGGCAGAAAGGCACAAAAAACGAGTCTAACAGAGGGCATAATATATATGAAAATAATGAAAAGCGGCCGGGAAATGCGCATTCCTTTGTGCTGGGGGGCGGGGGAGCGGATTCCTTTGAAGAGAAGCTCACAGCCTCGCGGCCGTGAAAGTGAAAGCAATTAGGGGGGAGGAGAAATGCCTGAGGCCGAGCGCATGCTGGGGGAACCTTCAGATGCCTGTGGGAGGGAGGCTGATTGCTTTGATGTGGACGTGCGTTCCGGCTGAGTGCACCACATGAACTGGACGAAATCCGCGATGGTTTGAACCATGGTTTGCTCACTATACTCTCGCCTATTATCTCTTGCAGGATTAATAGGCGAGACCTAAAAAGACAAGTTTCACGCAGATATCTGACCTTGTTGTTATACTGCATAATTGCTCGCTTTAGGACCACTCTAAACTGGGTAGAAATTAAAAAAGAAATCTTTAACTCCGTTACATAGTGAATTTATAGGTAAGAAATGGATACCCGGCTTAAAAAAATGGCTTTCTCAAGATGATGAAATTGACAGATCATGTCATTTGTGCAAACTGCATTTACCTCATCTAACCAGTAACCCTCTGTAATGAGAATGTAATTCCTATAATCCAACTGTTGCTGGCATGATTCAGTAAATATTTTCCTGCACTGTAGGCCTGAGGGAAATACTGCATTTAGGAAGTATGTTAAAAATGTTATGAAATAGGTTATGAAGTAAAGTGTTAGTAGTGATTTGACCATGACTAATAAAATGCCTATTGTGTTGAAGTTAAAAATATTTTTTTTACTTTGTTGATAATCATGAATAGTTTTGCTTGGTATATCTGTGTAATGTATGGATTTGCCCATTTGCTTCGGTTGCATGTAGTTTTATGTCTTTTACATCATAAAATGTTTTTAACGTTTAATAAAAAAGCAGATGCTTGGCTGCATGTTGGCAATAGAAGGGACATACTGTAGGGTAAAATTAATAGGACCAGCTTGTCTTTTTGATTTAATGAAGGTGATTATTGTAAAATATTGAAAAAATGTAATGTTTTTTATTAGGTTACTAAATTAATAGAAGACAGCACTTTATCGAAGTCTGTGAAGAATGCAATTGATACAGACCGATTATTAGACTGGCTTGTAGAAAATTCTGTTCTGTCGATAGCTTTAGAAGGTGAGTCATTTGCTCTACATTTATGTGGCTTCCGCTTTAATTTCATACTTGTTTATTTGCAAGCATGTTATTTCTTCCTACCCACCTTTATTTCCCTCATTGTTTTGGTTTTGTTTCTGGTTTTACTCTTATTTCTGTTTCATCTGATGGATAGCTCTCCCTGCAGATTCATCATGTTTTGAATATCGCTTCGCACCAGATTGGATGCAGAAAATGTGTTTCAGATACATTCTTTTTCCTGCAGATTCCTCACTGTAGAAGTTTTTCCCAAGTGCTCATATAGATCCGGAGCCTTTTCTTCAGCAGTGGTCCCATGGAACCGTTGGGTGGCTTTGTGAAGCTCCATGTTTGCTTTTTACTACCCTGGAAATGATGGAGCAGAGCCACATACAAGCATTATTCCACACCTTCCAATGCCGGTCTGGAGTGACACTCCAAATTTTGCTGGCCTGAGTAAACTTCTGAAAGTGGATTTCAGCGTTAGGGGATGATATCCACCCACATCATGCAGTGACTGCAGAAAAACAGATGCTGGTCAGAGATGCGCACAAGGTGTCTTTCATGTAAGGGCTCAAGCCATGACTCTTTAGTCTTGTCATAAATGTGCCCTTATGCACCCTAAGGTGATGCAGTACCGTGAAGAAAGCTGTTTGTCACTAAACACAAGACAAAGTTGCAGCCTTTACGCAAGTCCCGCTCCAAGTTGTGGGTATGGGCTCAGTCCCTCTCCCAAGACATTCTGTCAGTCAAATTTGTGCTCAAATTCATCTGATTAGTCAAAATCGAAGTCCAAATGTAAACATAAAAAAGTGGAGGAGGACTCCACCCCATCTTATCTCTCTGACCCTAAAGAGAAGGCGCAAGAGTGCAATGATGTGAGGTGTTAACCTTTGCAGTCTTCAGTCCCAGAACCAATTCCTCAACTGATCAATGTTTCATAGGTTTCTTGGGCCATTGGCACCTCCGGAGCAGATTGAAGCCTTCAAGGACGCAATGCTGCAGATGTTTGGTTCACTTCCAGTTCACTCTGACATGACGTTAGGCCGTTTCGGTTTCCACTGGCAAATTCATCCTGTGCTGGTCTCTTACACGTTGCAGAGGCTGTGGATCCGGTTCTGATACCAATGCAAGACAGACTTTCAGCTTGGTCTTATGAAATCCCAACAGGTTGCCATGGATCCTGATTGTCAATCGGTACTTTTAACAGAGTGTACATGGCAGCAGAGGCTCAATTATCTTTTTGTCTGTGATTGAGGAGGGATAAACCCCGTATTGTGGAGATGATGGTGATGTGGATGACTTCCTCCCACTTTACTACTGAGATGATGCCTTGTACGTGGATTTGGAAACCACTAGTAGGCTTAACACTTCCTCTGAGGCTGGGCTTACCTTCCCACTTGTGCCTCTAAGAAAAGGAAAGTGCCTCCTCTGCAGTGGTAGTCTTAAGGGCACCTGAGGATCAGGATTTATAGCTGCCATTATTCAAGACCAAAACAAACTTTCTGACCGTAATTTCACAATCTGAACAGTAAATGTACTGACACACCCAGGCACACACCTATGCATACACTGACCCACACAGACACACACTAATATACTCAGTGACTCATATACACACACTTCTTCATGGACGTAAACACCTAGACATACACTTAACTATACACTAACAAACCCACGCACACACTAACACATACATTCACACTGACACATACATTCACACTGACACATACATTCACACTGACACATACATTCACACTGACACATACATTCACACTGACACATACATTCACACTGACACATACATTCACACTGACACATACATTCACACTGACACATACATTCACACTGACACATACATTCACACTGACACATACATTCACACTGACACATACATTCACACTGACACATACATTCACACTGACACATACATTCACACTGACACATACATTCACACTGACACATACATTCACACTGACACATACATTCACACTAACACATACTTTTACTTCTGAACCCTTGCTTCCTTTTAACAAGGCCCTCATTGATACCTTGATGGACACTTGGTTAAAGCCCTATCTTGTAAATACTGTTCCGGCCCTATACTGAAACATCAGGACTCTCTGACTTCAAGACCCTGCTCTCAATGTCAACTTATTCGGACAAACCTTAAAATTAAAGATACTCCCCTCACCACAACTACTACTTCCCAAGCCAACTCAAAACCAACAACCGTTGTTTTAACCCCTGCAAAGTTAGGTTTCAAGGTTCAAAGAGACGCTTGACAATGCTAAGTCATTGATAAAAAAACGCTCTGGCCTTCTCAGAATTTTTAGAGTTGCAAGAACTGGACCTGGCATTCGTTACAGAGACCTGGGCAGATGCCGGATCTGACCCAGACCTCATCATGGCCACGCCCCGGGCTTTGCCATCTCCAGATTAGATTATTCTCTAAAAAGGGGAGGAGGGTTAGCAATTATTGCTCAGGAACATCTGAAAGTCTCCGTTGAGCCCCTGCGAGCTGTACCGAACTGTGAAACGCTGGTTTTTAAAATTGCCCTGACCAGCCAATATTCCTTTAACGGGGTACTACTGTATAGACCGCCAGGTCCTAATGCAGCTTTTTAGGTCTCGCCTAGGCAGCGCGCATGCGCATCTCTAGGTGGGCTTTTAGCCATCAGTCTTCACTTTTCAAGCACTGCACTCGTGCTTGTGGCGGCATCCACCTTGAAGAAGCGAGCAGCGGCTCGCCACAAGCACAAGTGCAGTACTTGGAAAGTGAAGACTGCTCTCCCAAGCGCGCGTGCACCGCGCGCGGTGCACCCCTCCGCCTCTCTCCCCCCCTCGGATGTCCCTACTGCTGCAGCCTACACACGTCTCCCCAACCATTTCGGTATCCTCCTCTTTCACCCGTTGCTTTTTAGGTCTCGCCTTTTTTTTTTTTTTAACTTTTTACTTTCCGCGGACGCTTGTTTTCCTTTTAAACCGTGCATGGTTAGCTTCTGAAGGTGTCTCCTTTAAGTTTTTTCGTGGTTTCTTGGCGTTGTAGCAATTAGACAGAAGAGGGCATTGGGCGCTGTTGGTTTCTTTTACTCATTAATGACTCACTGCTCTGTTCTGGGATGTGTCCTGCAGTGTCACATGGTAATGCAGTACTGTTTTGGGAAGAACATTGTGTTAGAAGCACAAGACTGTTTTAGAACTGGAGGGGTGTGATGCCTAGTCGAGTTTTGCAAACACTGCAATGTTATAGTGTAGAGATTTGTACTTATGACGCACTCTCCGGATATATAATAAATGGCTCAGATGTTTGGAACACACCTATTTTTGTGTAGTGAGAGGTAGTACGATGCCTAGATTGAGTTCAAGGGGTGGTCTGCACTGGTATAAGGCACAGATCATATTTGTGGGCATTGCACAATGACCTAAAGGACGGTTCTGCTTTTGAGAACAGTGCAGGGTTATGATGCACAGCACTGTTTAAGAACTACTAAAAGGCCAAGGAAGCCTCACTGAGGCTACACTCTACGTCCACCACCAGGCCCAGTGTACTTTGGATGCTTGGAAAGGTAAGTGCTGGGCTGGGCTCGGCATGTAATGGCCAAATCTGCAACTGCTTCCGGGCTCCTCATCCACTGTGTATGCTTACAAGAATGCACAGCAGTCAACCTCGCAAGGTGCCAAGTTATGCTGGCAGATGTAAATGTCCCATCCCTGTCCACCAACTGCATTTTAGGCTGCTACTTAACAAGTGCACGGGCAACCACCATGCTGTGCAATCCTTCTCCCATTTAATGGCACTCCTGAAGCCAGACATGAGTGCCAGGTCCCATTAGCAACAAGGCAGATATTTTATTGCTTTGCTTTTGAACACAGCGGTACAAAAGGGGGTGGTGATGGATGGAGCATCTGAATCCATCACCGTTCTTTAGCCCACTCTGCCACGCCAGTTCAGACCTGGCCATATGCAAATCAGTCTGACCCTGTGTCTCATGGGAACAATCCATCCCGAACTGCCTTCCCTGGACCAGAAACAAGCTTCCTAGGACCGGTTTCTGGCATTACAGCCGTCTTCAGCCAGGTTTGCTTGAATCCAGTGCCAAAGTGAGCAAAGGACTCACGTCTGAGCATACCCTGCCAACTTATGGCGAACAAAGCGGTACAAAAGGGGGAGGTCAACAGATCTGGGTTTAATCCATCACCGTTCTTTAGCCCACTCTGCCACCCCAGTTCAGACATGGCCATATGCAAATCAGTCTGACCCTGTGCCGCTTTGCTTTTGAACACTACATCTTACTACTCAGCGCCACCTCTAGCAACCATTACGCTGTGCGGTTCTTATGCCAGGTATTCCACTTCTTATCGAAAGCTTTAGCCACAGGAACTGTTGCGCCCATGACTTGAAGACACTTCAGGAGCCAGGCCTCTCAGGCCCCATTCAACTGAATACGCCTGACTGTTCCAGGAAGTTACCAGAGGACACTTCTCACTACCTACTCCCTACTTCAGTGGACGTGTCATTGCACATTGAGCAGCATCATTTCATATACTTGTTCTGGAACTATTGAAAACTTGCTGAAATGTGGGAAAACTACACAGATCCACTGACAGACGTGATGTTCTTTTTTCATATATAGTTTGTCTTCCCTCTCTGCAGACTCTGCTACACTAAAGTTAAGTTGGTCGTTCAGGCTAAACTTTAAAATGTATAGCTCAGGGGCCTAAGAGCTACACCCTCATCTTTATCTGTTGTAGCACAGAAACAGATCTCGTCTGCATTGAAGTAGACCGAGAAAACAAGCATTGGCATAGCCAATAGGTCTCGCCTTTGGGACCTTATAAGTGTTTAGTTATTCAGCACAATCTCCTTGGTGCAACAACATCAAGTGTTGCCTGGCTAAACACTTATAAAGTTCTAAAGGCAAGACCTATTGGCTATGCCAGTGCTTGTTTATACCATGTAAAAGAGAAAAAAGAGTCAACCTGGCTATCAATTTGTATACCGCTATTTATTTTGGCTGTCAAAAAACATTGTTAAGTTCATATGTTTTTAGTGTTTAAATCCTAATTCTTTTGCATGTTCCACACATTGTTTGTAAACATTTCTCGCATTTCTGAGTTGAATACATCACAAATACAACACATGTGACATGCATGAAAGAATACAAAGGGATATTGAAAAAATCAATTAATATGAAAATTCAAATGTGCTTGCCAAATTTCAAAAACGTGAGAAAACAGAATACAAAAAACTCAATAGAATTACACATGCGTAATTAATTCAACTCGTAATGATACTAAGCAGTTCCTAAGAGGCCCTTTAACTTGGCGTATTTATGGGAAACTGCAACCACACGGGCAACTACTACTCTGTGTGGTGCTCTTTACATCATGCGCCCTCTCCAGAGGTCCATAATTTTCTGAAAACCCATTGTGGCAAAATACAGGAAATGCCAACACGGTTCCAATCCCAGTCAGTATTTATGGGATTTTCATCAGGGCTAGGCACGGTGTAACCTGAGGGTTAGGTTAATGCACGTATTGTGCTATTGATGTTATTCCTTTATCTCAGCTTCAGGACGATTGTATTAGCCAAGAGGTGTGGACAGGATGCTTCCTCTCAATGTTTACGTTGCTCAAGTGATTCGTAGGCAATGTTTGATACTGGCAGTTTGCCTCACTAATGACTTCAGAAGTCTGGAGCTTAATTGAATTCCTTACAGCAACTTGCGGCAAGACGTGCTGGATTTTTTTAAAGCTATCTTATACAGGCGGATTGTGTTCCACTCTTCTCGCCAGGAAATTGAGCAAGATGGTGCTTTTTTATACAGCAGCAGTCAACTGCTGGACCTTAAAGTTTTGTATCCGGACTTTACCATCCATGGGGATTTTAACTTCCACCTAAAAAACATTGCAGCTAAAGACACTGCTGCCTTCACCGATCTTTTGGTAAGTGCAGGCTTCACACAACTAGTGAATAGCCCTACCCATAATGCTGGCCACGCTTTAGATGGCATATTTTCATATAACCCGTACATTATAATCTCTTCTATTATCCCTCTAGCATGGTACGATCATTCAGAGGTAATGTTCAACACTGGCCCAGAAACAGCAGCTGAGCGGGAACCACCGCCTTCACTTAAAAAAAAAAAAAAGCTATCATGGAGCACAAAACAAATATTTTAACCACTAAAAAATGCTAAGACTCTTTTAAAATTAGGACTTCCCTAAATACCTCCAATGAACTCTTCTATACAGTTTAGAAGCTGAGTAAACTCCCCTTACAAATAAACACAGGTGTAGAACAAGAATTCTGCAAGTTACTAGCAGATTCCTTTCAAGCAAAAATGCGCACTAAGGGACCCTCCCCCACTACCATGGAGGGACTAAAGGGGTTCAGGCATTCCAGTAGTTACCATCCCTAGCTTTAATACCTTTAGTCTAATTCCGGATCTACAGCTCATGAAAATTCTTAATCCGATGAGAGCTGGATCCCCCTGGGACCAGTGCCCCTCAAAAGTCCTCCACTCTGTTCCTGAGGTCACAGCTAATTACCTCAAAGATATCTTTAACAGTATGTTTTCCGAGGGATATTTTCCATTACAATGCACAAGATCATCCATTCTCCTGTTGCTGGAAAAATTAAATCTGGACAATACAGACCCGAACAGCTATAGGCCATTCTCCAGATTGCCTCTTCCGGCCAAGATCATGGAGGAGGCCATGAATATAGAGCTTACCCAGTTTATTAATGAAAATAAACTTCTTGATAGCTCTCAATATGGCTTTAGAAGTCTACATAGCTTGGAGTTGGTTCTGATCAATGTGTCAGAGGAAAGAAGAGAGGAAATAAGAGGCGGAGAGATGGCATTGATCCTGCTGGACCTCTCGTCGGCTTTCGACATGGTAAATCACGATCTTATCAGCTGTCTCTTTTCCCTGGGATAGACGTTGGCTCTACTGAAGTCTTTTCTCAGTGATAGAGAGCAACTGGTGGAGCTTGGGCGGGGATACAAGTCCACGTTACAGTTTTCCTTCCGGGGTGCCGCATTGTTCCTCACTGAGTCCGACCCTTTTTAACCTCCGTCACGCCCCTACGCTCACCTATAAAGTCCTTCGGCTTCAAGATAGTGTCATATGCTGACGACATGCAAATCTTGGCATCCTTTGCCGGGGATCTAACGAACACCGTGTTGAGATTTCACGATTGTATGCGTAAAGTTGGTAATTGGATGTCCCAAAACTGCCTGCAGCTAAAAACAGGTAAAACTGAGGTGCTTCTCTTTGGACGCAATAACGCCTTCTGGATAGCAAGTTGGGGGCCAGATGAACTGGGAGAAATCCCCTACTCAGTCACGAAGGTGAAAAACTTAGGAGTTTACTTTGACACCAAGCTGTCCTTCGGGGCAAAACAATGCGACGACCTCTTCCTGTTATTCATGATTAAATATCTCAGGAAAATATTAACTTTTATTCCATAAGAGCTTCAGAATGCTGAAGTTGGGGCACTTCTCGTGTCTAAAATTGATTACTGCAATGGCCTTTTTTTCAATATACAATCCCGATACCTCAATAAATTGCAGGTCCTCCAAAATGCAGTGCTCAAGCTCTCCCAATTTTGCACTTGCTATCCGTTAAAGGACGAAACGAGTTCAAGGCCCTCTGTATCGCCTTTAACGTTTCACATGGACGTTGCCCCGATTAGTTTAACAGAGTTTCAGGTGGTACATCCCAGAGAGGAAGCTTTGGTTAGCGGCGTCCTCCAATCTTGTAATCCCTAGTGCTAAAACTGCCTCATTAAGGGGGAGGGGAGAGGGAGTTTCGTGCGGGCACTGCTAGCTTGTGGAACTCATTCCCTTTGATACTTGAGAAGGAAAGCAATCTTCTGGCATTCCACAAACTTTTAAAAACTTGGCTGTTCAAAAACTAGCCTGAGTGCATTAATCCAGTATTCCCTTCTGGTTAGCCAATATAGTAGTGACGCGGCTCCTAGGCACCCTTGGGTATTAGTGTGTGTTGCAAATCTTCATTTAATTTTATGTGATTTCATTTCTATTCCTGCCCACAGGTAAATTGATAGGTGGCCTGGTGTCTCAGACTGGCTCTTGGCCAACTTGAATCTCTTACCACACATCCTACTCCAGAGAACCTTCTGGTTCAGGCCTCAATCAGTAAAGTGAATCCCAGTTAATACCCATTATTCCCCCTGGTAGGGAGGCCGAGAGGATTGAGGCTTTTGGCAAGTGTGTGTTTTCCTTTTTAGTCTAGCAGTGTGGTTGCTTACTACGGTTTCCTTTCTTGGTCACTATACACGTGGCCAGTGAGATCTTGCCAGTGGCCCCGAAAGACCTTAGGGCCCCTTTGGTACAGACAATTCATGATAGATAAGAGACAGACAAAATAAGTTATCCACACTGGCTTCGATACTAGTGATTGCCTGGGGACGGGAGTTGGCACCAGTGTTGTACTTAGTTTATACATGTGCATGGGCTCCACAGGCTTTTCTGGTGATATACTTGCCTTCCACATGGATATGTTTTTTAATGGGTCTCGCCTTTTGGTTTCAACAGCCACCAAAATGCTTTAGTCTGCTCCTAGTGCCTATCCAGTTGAGGGTAAGATCCATTATTTCCTCCCAAGTTGGTGATCCATTACGTCCGTCAGATGGGTTGTACAAATCCTTCAGCATGGCTATGCCCTGCCTTTTTATTTTACCTCACCAAATATTGCCTCCCACCCTTCCCAGAAGTGGATGGGGGTGTAAGAAAGTCCACTTCCACTTGCCACCAGGAATCTAACATTAAAACAATAAAGGGGGTGGTAATGGTCCACCGTGGCATAGGGTCATGCCCCTTTCCCAGAAGGGGGCAATAGTCTTTCGGCTCACAGGTGCAATAGTCTTTCTGAGCCCCACCACCCCACCCCCTACCATCCCTGGGGCTGAAATCAAATTGCAATATTTACTGCTTGCTGTTCTTTCCTCATTTCTTCTGTTTCTTTGTTAAGCACCTGCTGTCCCCTGCTTTGGTTTGCCTTTAATTAAAGTAGAAAAAAATAGGAGGACAACTCTTTAAAAAAAAAAAAAAAGTGTAGAGTCCCGGTTAACCTACTTGTGAGTAATATCTTTGACATGACTTGTGTTTGCCAGTATTTTGTCTTCTAATTTCTCCAGGTTCAGCAGTTCAATTTTCAGTGTTATGCTTTTTGGGGGGATGCCAAGCGTGTGTATGGTCTCGCCATTCTGTCCTTTTAAGTCTTCAGCTCTGTCTCCTCCTTATTGCTTATTCTGACCATCCTGCTTCCACCTATTCTATGCTTTCCTTGTGTTGTCTTTTCAATCCCCGTCTTCCCTTTCACTCCCCCTCTAAATTGATTACTTCCATTCATATTTTTGTCATTTTTTTTGTTTCTCATACTTCCACATTCTTAACTCTTCTCCTCGACAAGGCTTTGCGAATTGTGGGTGTACCGTAACAGCCAGGTTTAGCACCAAGCTCAGATCTGCAGGCAGACAATGAGTTTTTACTATGCTGAACCATTGCAGAACAGTAAAAAATAACACTGCATTGGTATGTCGCCTCACTAAGCGTTCTTTAGTGAGTGCTGACATTTAAGTGATCAACGAACCTCTTTGACTAGTCATTGCTCCAAAGGATTCACCATATCCTCTGTTTCTGGGGCAGGAACCCACTCATTGCACAAAGCTGTTCACTCCATAGAGCATCTTCAATTTTTTTTATACTGTTGTTCATTGACCCGCATGACCACAGATAGGCATACCATTATTTAGAGAAGGATTAAGTGACGGGTCACGCCTGTTGACTTTTCCTGTGACTGTTTTATTTTCTTTTCCATTCTTGTTTGGCATTCACTTGTCGTGTTTTTCTTTCTCCTTTCATTTTTGTTCAGGTTTATTTACTCCTATTACTCCTATTACTTTATTTGATTCTGGTTTGTCTTTTCAGTTTTATTTTTTTATATTCTCCTTTTTCTATATTTCTTGAGTGCCCTCAGGTTGAAGTGATTATGCCCTTAAACAAGAAAAAAGTTTCTTCTCCTGACTTTCGTTTATAAAAGTACAATTAGATTACTTAAGTCCCAAGTGCATAATTTTAAGCGTGGTTATTTACAGTGTCCTTTGTTAAATGTTGCTGTTCTTGTAATGTTTCTTCAGCTCCATTCCCATGCTCCTGTATCCACATTACAGCACTGCATGATTGTATTTGTTCTTTTAAAAGATTTTGTAAGGAAATTACCTCTCTATCTTTTTCCATAGGTAACATAGACCAAGCTCAATACTGTGATCGGATAAAAGGAATTATTGAACTGTTGGGCAGTAAATTATCTTTAGATGAGCTCTCTAAAATATGGAGAATACAAGTATGTTTTTTTGATTTTTATTTTGCATGTTGATATTTCGAAAATTGTATATATCTTTTCATCTCACAATGACTCAAACTTAAGAGTAGCCAATCCTGCATGGATAAGGATTGCTTTTTCTACAGTGTATCACCTCCTTGAGATACTGTTATTAAATTTGCACTAGAATCTTTAGCAGAGTCCTTAGCCACACTTTGACGAGGTCTGTTGACAGGATTTCTATTCCAGTTCTTGAGATTGCATCTGATGTTTTTTTATGTACTTTCGTTAGTTTTATTTTCAGTGCAATGTTTTGCTTTATTCTGGTTTTCCTGGTTAGCCTTGCATTTCATGTTTTAAATACATTTCCCATCATCATCCTACACTAAACTAATGTTTTATTTACAATTCAATCCCTATTCTCAACCTAGAATTTCCTTACAATAATATCTAAAACACCAAGCCCTTTATATGCCACTGTGAACCCCATAGCAATCCTGTTGTAATTACAGTTTAATCTGTATACAGAGCTACGAGAAGTTCTGATTGTCGTTTGTTTTTTTATTTATGCACTAATGTATAGGTAACCACCAGCTTTACCTATGGATGTCCACTATCAAAATGCAAATGGTGCTAGGATAGAGACTTTATGGGACTGAATAACATGACAAATAATGTTTTTAAACTTTTTACCTAGAAAACCTAACTTCCGTTGAATACTTTTCATTTAGTTGCAAGTGAAAATGCTGGTACTGATTACTTTGGCCTACAATTTCCTTGTTTGCAAAATTAAGTTTTAGGTTTACTGTCTTAACTCGTCCATTAAACAGCCTGTTTAAAGCTGGCTAAATCTAGCAGTTCTCGTTTTCATACTTTACATTCCCTTAAGCTATTAACAGTGCCTTCTAATTTCTGCCCCTTGGTGTCTTTTAATGACAAACACTTTTACCTGGCCTTCCAAATCCCTGTCTTGAGGACTGTTCTCATGATATAGCTGGCATTGAGTAAATGTGACTAAATAGGGAGCATCAGAGGGATACAAAACCAGGCCGCCCTCCACTCACATAGCTACTCAACAAAAAGGCCTGATTGCGATTAACACACAGAACACTTTTACATTCTTAGTTTACTGGGTATCAACTGTACCTCCTGGCTAAGGCTATGCTTACATTATTTTAGTCCTAACCCACATGTGTGTACATTTTACTGTTTTTTACTGTTTTCTTTTTTGTTTTTCATTCTGTTCTTGCTCTGTTGTGTTATTTTTACTCTGAGTTGCAGGTGGAAAGCGCCGGGACACTCTTTTCGAGTAGCCGTGCGCTATATAAAAGCACTATAACATAACATAACATTTATTTGACTAAAACATTCAACCACATCCATGTCCCAATATTCACAAGAATTGAGGATGATACTGGCACACTAATCATGAAAAATATGAGAATATGTGAAATGTGAGGCGGGTCAGAAAGTGCCTCAGTTAAGCACCCACCACAGAGCTGCTGGTCGGTAGTCACCAGTGTGCTCACTTTGTAATCATCTGCACTTTATTGACAAGAAAATAAAAAGTGACATAACCCAAATAAATGTGAAAATGAGAAAGGTGTAAAAAATAATGGTGCTAATTACCATCTCTCCCTCGTAATGTGTAACAGTCACCTGATCTCCCCATTAAAATAGGTTGTGAATACCTATCATATGTATTTAATATTTATCTAGTGTTCACACCTAGTTAAAACAACGGCATGTTTAGACCATTTTTTTACATTTTCTCACTGGGAGAGAAGCAGAGGATGAGACGCTCATAGTGAAAACTATCTAGTTTTAATGTTTAGCTTTGCTAAGTATCATGTTGAAAAACAAAACACTAATTCTATTGCCATTGATTGTAATATACTTGCTGATTTTATCAGATTGTAATTGTTTGAATTTAATAGTGTATTGCTATGTTAGTCTATAATATGTAATTTTCGAAACTAAATAATCATATTTATGTGAAGATTGGACGTTTTACCTAGTTTTGTTTTTACTACTTTAATCATTGAGCATAGGTTTAATTTTCTGTATTATTTTTGTTTTTCTTTATTTGTTGGTTCTTTATTGGGGTACCGCCAACATCAAGAGTATTGACCTGACTTGAAAAGCCAAATAAATTATCTTTCAGTTTTGCCAGAAGGGACACCATTTCTTTTAAGAATGACAGAAATATGTGTTCCTTTATTATATCAAGAACCTTTTTTTAGAGTCAATTTTCTTAACAATCCAAACATCCTGTTTCATTAACTCCATGGAATTTCCAGGTTGGCTTACCTCCAATCTTAATGGGAAATAACCATGGGATTAAAGGATGATAAGTGTTATTCAGTAGTAGTAGTAAATGTTTATATCTGTATGAAGCCCCGAATATAAAACATGGATGCAAAACAAAAGCATTAACAATGATGTATACCTCATTGTCAAATACAAATATAAATCCAATCCCATTACAATTAAAAATCAATATAGACCAATCAGTATAAATCAAAATCATTTAAAACTTGCCTACATCACAATAATAATACACATTTAAAACCAGTTTCATTAAAATCAAAGATCCGTTAGGTGAATCATTATAAGCATCACACTTTTCTTAGGACTGCCCACGTAGGCTGATAACTTATCGACCAACCAGGATTTAAAAATGTCAATAAAGCAAAAACAATGAATGAACTGTATTATAACCAAATTAAGGCAGATTGGAAGTATCCATTCTCTCCAGATGTGGTGATATGATATACAGAGGAAAAGCAAATGAGTCTCTGTTTCAGTTTGACTCTTGCAGATAGGGCACATATCTAAAATCATAGGTGGAATTCTACATGTGCTTTTGAAAGTAAATTTAAAATGTAGAATATGGATCTTGACAATAAATAAAGTTCTGGCTTCGTGAGGCTCAGTCCTCTCTGGGAGGGTTCAAAGAACAACGTACTTTTGTTTGCAAATAACTTCTCAACCAGACTACCCTTTCATGATTCCACAATCTACTTTTCATACATATCAATACCGATATCTTGATTTTACAAAATATATTGAGTTCTGGGAGATAGTTTCAGGAGCTTTCTCAATCTCCTTCAGGTTCAGTTGTTAAAATCAAGATTTTACATATGTAAATCAAGCTAATTTATACACACTATCCCGTGCTCTCAAATCCATTAAAGGCTTCCTGTAGGGGATAAGCTAGTTATTCAGCCATGATCTTACCCAATACAATAAGGGACACAGATTACAATAGTGCTTTGTTCTTTAGCCCTAAGTCCAGTTATAAGGAGTCAAAGGAACTCTTCTTGACATATTTAACACAGATCTTATAAACCGATTTTCTGTTCTTACTAAACTGGTTAGGCTATACTTATCCCACCGATCTGTAGCATACTAAGCAGTGCCTTGGCCTTTGGCTTAATATATTTGTACTAGCGATTGATAGGAGAAAAGCCTTTTGTAATTTAATTATGGCAGAATCTCTGTTGTAAAGTCATCTGGCTTTGTTAAATCTGCTGAGAAGAAGATAGCGACTGGGACAAACGGACCCCTAGATAATCAAAGTCACACTCTCTCCAGCGTGATTTCAACCAATCCCAGTTTTCCTCAGCATGTCCGGTGTGGTTTGAATACCATAAATTTGATCATACTGGGGTTGATTTCTAGACCAAGATCATTACACAAGGTGGCACATTTTTAGATGAGGTTGTAAGTCCATTGGTGTTTGTGATAATAAGAACATCTGCAAAAAGACAGTGCAGAAACGTTGTGATCAAGCAGTTTTGGGGAGTTATTACAATTGTATAAGGAATTAATCACCTTGTTAATATAAAGTTTGAGCAAGTTTGGGGCCAGTACACAATCTTGTCGAACCCCTCTCTCTGTCTTTATCTGATTTGTCAACTCTCCTTTCCTCCGCAATGTGATTTGGGCATAGTTGTCATTTATAAAGGCGGTTTGTTATCTGGAGTAGGTTACTTGACATGTTCATATCCTGAAAACCTTCCACAAATTGACTCATAGAACCAGATCAAAAGCTGCTGTTAGATCTACGAATGCTACATATAGATGTTCTCAGTTAAAAACTACAGTTTTTTTTAACAGTAATACTAATCAGAAGACTTGGTCTATTGTACTTATCTTATCCCTGAATGCAACCTGGAGGTGGGATAAGATCTTAGATTCCTGCATCTGATCCTGAACTTTCTCCAATATTTGCCTGAAAAAAACCTTATATAAATTGTCAGTCAGGCTTATTGGCCTATAGATCAAGGTGTTATCCCTTTCCCTCCTTTCCCCTTTTTATATATTGGGATAATCCTCCCCTTTCCTCGAATCAGGGATATTTGCACCAGCTGCAATGGCAGTAGACAATAAATGCACATACGGGGCCAATACCACGGCCTGGGATCAAAGACACTGTTATGTATTCGAGAGTGCTATTATGAATATTGCCCTAGCCTCTTTCCAAAGCAGTTTCTACAATGACCTGTATTGACTTGTAGCAGTATTTCTGGATGACATCCTTGTTTTTCGTTAACTCTGCTTACTGGCACCTTTTTGAACACACCATGAAGGGCTCAAAGGTGTGTAATTGTCTAAACTATTTTAAGATAATGTGCATTTTGTTGACAAAAACCATCCTCTCTGGTATGCCGTTTTTTGCCTCTGTTCATAACTGTTGGTCTTGGCAAGGTGCATACGCTACAAGAGTGGCTGGCACTGCATAATATCAAACATTGTAACACTGTAGTCGATTATGGAACTTTCACAAGTGGTTTTTAGTAAGCTATTTTCGTATCATGACATTGACTGACTTGGCACTGAAAAGTCAAAGTGTTAATGTGAAATACAATAACAGCAGTTTGTTATTGTATAGAATACCCTTTCTGGTTGCATCCCATCCTTTGCATGAAATGCCACATATTGGGGACATAGAGTTGTTACATTTTTGCCCTAGGACTTGTGGATTTTGAAGTCTTCTTCATTAACCAAGGAACAGAATTGAGTGATCCACAATTTCAGAAACATTTGTCTGTTTAAGAACAACTATACCATTTTTGAAGAGCTTTCAAATGATCATGGAAGATTCCGTCACAGTTGAGACAGGAACAGCGTGGGCTGCTGCACTGATCAGAGCTGAGATCCTAGATTTATTTTAAAGCATAAATCAGTGTCTGGTTCAAACCTTATTTTAGTTGGGATTTACGCTCACCTGAAATCCCATGCCCAATGCCTGGACTTCCAGTTACCTCTGAAAGAAAAGAAACCATCTTTATTCCAGTGACGGCTCCTCCTCTAAGGCGCAGGAGTGTCGCCCCACTCCCTGGGCAGCAAAGAAAGGAAAAAAAAAATATTACAACAGACTGTTATTTTATTTTTTTCCTCCTGCGGCGGCAGTGATGATGGATGGGTCGGAGCTGCAGGGGAGGAGTGATAGACACTCCTGTGCGCAGTGACGGTTTGGTCGGTCCTCTCGGGCTGCCTAGAACAGTCATGAGCACTACCCTGTTCTCAATGCAGGCTGCATTACCGCCTGCATGAAGTACATGCCCAAGCCTACACCCTCTGGCTGAGCGCCGTGTCACGACTCTCAGACCAATCATAACTCTCCATTGCAGCGTTGTTATTGGCTTAAAGGTGGGAGCCTTTCTGCCTGTTTCCTGTTCTGACCTGGAGTTGGACACAGGCAAGCAGGAGAGAAGACACGGGACCCGGCAATGGCAAGGTACGTTTTATTTTTGTATTATATATATTTTTTTTTTAGCAGCCGCATGCCCCCACCGCGTCTGTCCCCCATCCCCCCGCCGCCTCTGCTTTATTCCCATTGGCTACATACCCTGTCTTGAACATGCCTCTGAGATGGTAAAGGGGCTATCCTTTATCTCATTGACCGGATCATTGCAAGAGTACATGGCCAGGTTTGGTACATTTGTCATCAAATTCAACATTTAGTAAAACCATCTAAAGTGTTGCCACACCCCAGAAACAAGAATGACCACAGACCAACTGGCAGCCATCCATTTGTGAAATACGTACTTCAGCCAAATCAACCTATGGGGCAGCATATAGCAGCTATGGGAATGCTCATTTTTTAACCAAACCTAATTGGCTATGGAAATCATAATGTTGTATTCCAAGTCATTTATTGAGCATCTCCATTGCAGGAACTGCTGTGAAGAGGCTGCAAGCGCTATCCATGACCATCACAGCCAAATTATGAGACCTGAATGTTCCTTTTTTGTATAGAAGGAAATTATCTGGCAACTATAATATTCATCTAGTTTCTATACCCAACCAGTGTCTATTAAGAAATAACCAGTGGAGGGCAGTGGGTGATTCTCTTCTCATTAGGAGAACGTATTAGCACTTCCCCATGTGATGAATAAATTAAATGATAAAAGCTGCACATGTTGAGCTACCTCGCCTTCAGGCACCCACGAAAGACGTTTTTGAGCCTAGGGTACTCGTAACCATCAACAGATGCCCTCTCACAGAGAGGTTGACAATATATATGGTTATTCATTGAGAGCTTTGGCTAGAAGACACTGCTCACAAATTCATGCCAAAATATAAAGGTTTGTTTCCAACAGTCAAGATGATCTGTTCAGTAAACACTCTAATTAAACCTCCGCTCCAGTATGAAGCTGCACCTTGTCTCCCTTGTTGAGAGGAGCTTTATCGGACTCCACGCTGACAGTCCTCACACCTAGCCAGTAGGCCCCCCATCCGGAAAGCTAACTTGAATTCCTCAGATAGCAATCCCTAAACCTTCCTTCTAGTTAGTTCAGTACAATGACATTGTGCACTTAGACCCTCCTCTGCCATGCCTTGTCATTCCCTACTGAAATGTCAACTCGTGCTCTTACTATGTTCAAAAGGGCTTCTAATTTCTCCTGCATATGTATCATGTTCTTTAAGAGACAATTCCTCTGAATTCCGCATCCTAGTCAGCTTTGCATATTTTACTGGGGCAACTCTTCTGAAAGGAGTGTTTGAAACTGGTGAGCCTGCAAAACAAAGATCAAATTGTGTTTATTACATCTTTTGTGGTGTCTTTTGTGCTCTTAGCCTCCATCAGGAAATTCACCTTTTCTGTGCCTATTTGTGGTGAGTATGGCTTCTACCATTTGAAGGGTGCATTTGTTCTCTCTATTTCAGACCCCATACTTCACACTAACTCTCAGATTTGTTCACATTGTTTCAGAGACCTGACAGTTAATTACGGGTTCTAAGAGATGCAATCATACATTCTGCAACAGCATTGTCTTGCTGTCAGCATGTATTTAATTGAAGACTGGATTTTTCACCGATGAGGCAGTACTGTTAGTTACACGTTCTCTTGCTGACCGGTAGAAAACCTCAGGATATAGCAAAGATGATGACTGGGCAACAGCTTAAAGCTCTGTAGCTTGAACAGTGAATAACTTGATTATACATCCCCAGTAAACAGCCTAACCCCATGTAGCTTGGACATATGAAGAACTTCAATACACATTCCCATGTAACCTTAGAAGACCTGTTGTGGATTTCAGAGGTAAAGTAAATGCATCTTTCTGAGATAGGGTGCGCGCAGGGCCTTAGAAAATCTCCATGAATGTGGTACACCCAAATATTTTGCGTGGATCAGAATTCCCCTCAAAATGTATGAGGCAATGCATCCCTAGAGACAAGATTCAAAACCGCTTTCAAATTACAATCCATAAGAAAGGACTGACTCAAAAAGGGAGTTCGAAAATAGAAATTAGAAAACCATGAAGGTGTATCACACAATTTAAAGGTACTATACAGAAATAATAAATGCAGATGCAGCAATAAACTCATTCCATTAACAAGAAGTAATTTGCCATGAAGTTCATCAAATTCTGAATAATATAATAATGGCTAAAGCCGGAGCAATGCGAAGTCTCAAGTGTGCAGCAAAATAAGTAAGAAATAGTACAGAATCCATAGAGGCTCAGGAAAGGTCTCAAAACATTTGGTCTCACCCCCATATTCAAGAGTGTATGCACAGGTTTTTTTGCAAAGACTATTACAGGAACTTCAAGATCAGCATGGTATGATCATTGCTTCAACAAATCATATTTTCTCATTTTAAAACGTCACTTAAACCTACCATGCTAGCACTAATTCACTACATGAATATTGGTTCGCCCCTTATGACCTAAAATCAAAATGGACAATATGTACTTAGTGTTACTTATGCTTCTTTTGTTTGGAGTATTCTGTGCATAGAAAAATACTTGAGGTGGCCTACAAGAATGTGTCGAAAAAAGTGTTGGCATTTCGCTCAACTTTTTGCAATGCCAAATAGTCGTGCAGGATGCAAAGGCAGTCAGTGCAAAATGTATTTATAACCACAGCTGGTAAATTTTGCATGTAAATTTGCGTATTCACGAACCAAGAACAAATTAATGTATTCACTTAATCCTGGTTAAAAATTGTCCCATGTCCAACCTGAACCAAATAAGAAATCCCTTGAAATTAACTACCTTTCTTTTTAATTCTTGAACAGGAACTTATCTTTCTATATTGTCTTGCATTTTGTTTAGATGCAGATTAAATCGAGTGTTTTTTTTCATGGCACTTTGACATGAGTTATTTTGGTGGTCCGGTCTTCTGGCCATGATACTTAGCAAATTTCAATTTTTGATGTGCGACTCACAAACCTTACATTTTACATCATGAACTAATTTTCACATGGTTCTGTTGTAATTGGTTTGGCTGAAACATGCACATTTTACAACCAATCTAAGTTCAATATCTAGTTGCACTCCACATCTAAATTCAAATTTTTTGTTAGCAACTATGACACATACTAGGTATCATACATGTTTCAAAATAATTTAACTGCCACCTGTGTGTTTGAGTCTTTAGTCATTTGAGATTGAGATTGAGAGTATTTAACAGGCTTCTAACTTATTTTTTCCATAGTATGGACAGTCGTCCACAGTGATTGAAAACATTCATACAATTATTGCTGCAGCTGCTGTGAAGTTTAACTCTGACCAACTTAATCATCTGTTTGTTCTTATTCAGAAGGTAAGTGTGCAAGAATAATTGTTTCATGACAGTTGTGTCTTATGAGTGTGATGAAAAATTATTGGCAGATAAATAAACCTTTGTTTTTGTAATATGAATTTACCTTGAAAGCTTGCCTGAAACTCAACTTGGAGTAGACCGAGGTTCTCATCCTAGGACCCTCCAACTCGACCTGGGACAACACTTGGTGGCCCTCTGCCCTCGGGAGTCCACCCACCCCTACAGACCACGCAAGGAACCTCTATCATCCTGGACCCCTTCCTCACCATGACCCGCCAGATCAACTCTGTCGCCTCCACAAGCTTCAACTGCCTTTGCATCCTCCGAAAGACCTTCAAATGGATACTCCCGAATGCAGAAAGACCGTCACCCACACACTCATAACCAGCAGACTGGACTACGGCAACGCCCTCTGCGCCGGAATCAACAGGCATCTGCTGCACAAGCTCCCAACCATCCAGATTGCCTCCACAAGACTCACTAGGACATGAACACATGACCCAACACCTTCAAGACCTCCACTGGCTCCCCGTCGAGCAGAGTGACCTTCAAACTTTTCACCCATCCCTACAAATCCCTCCACAACATCTGACCCAAATACCTCAACGAGAGAGTCTCATTGCGACGTGGTCTCACAAAACCACAGAAACGCAGCACTCCGTGTCGCACCAAGAGCAAGCCAACCACCAAGATAGTTGGTCTGACACACGATCAGCGGTTGACCAACAAAGCAGAGGCGCTGGCCCTGGCTGGTTCCTTCCGGGAAGACAACTCCAAGATCCTGACTGATCCAGAGGACAGCAACACCATTCACTCAGACTCTGATCACAGCATTACCCTGTTCCCCTCTTTGACACACCAAACTGTGAACGACTTAGTGGACAATTGAAGGGATCTACCCAGTCCTCTCGACTGAAAGCAACAGCAGGACACCAGGAACTATAGCGGGAGTACAAGGCACACCTGTATCCTTTTTAGCTCTACACTGCTGCATGTTAAAATGTGTCTAATTGCAACACGAAGAATTGACATGCTATATAGTCCTTCCTTCCAAATGAATAATTAGAGCCTACAAAGGTTGATAACGACTTTTTGTTACAGCCAGGTGGTCCCATCACTTCCAGGTTAAATCCCAGTGGCCGCTCAAAAGGCGATTATGATTGTTCATTGATTTACTACATGCTGTTGAGCTACCGGAGCTCCTTAGCCGAGCAACTTTAAAATGGTTGGTGGCAACGGCCCTCCACATAGCGAACGCACTGTAGTACTGTACACAAATGTTGCAGTTTTGTGTTTGAACCAGCACAGTTCAATGGCTGCGCAGAGTCTTCTTGGTTTGAAGGAAAAAGGGTACTCCTGGTCTGCAAATGTTAATTGGCTCCGTTTTAGAAGGAGCCCTGTTTACACTATTTACCTATGTCTAGTAACACCATCACCTTAGGCTCATATAACCTGCTGACTTGGAATGTGCGAGGTCTAGGTTCAGCGCACAAAAGTCACTGAGTTCATGCTTACCTTCTTAGGCGGAAGGCACCTATCTTCTTCCTTCAGGAATCGCAACTTACTTAATCTGAGGCCTTGAAGACTCGCAAAAAATGGTCATGTTCTCCACTAATTACTCGCCTTTGCACGTGGGGCGACCATATGGATCCGACATGGGGTCGCTAGCAAAGACCTGGATCGCTGCGTAGATGATCAGGGTCAATACATATTGTTGAAGAGTACACTGGACAGGCTACCTGCAGTTCTGGTAAGTTTTTATGCCCCGAACTTCGATCAAGACAAATTCTTCCATTGGTTGAGCACGGCCCTGACTGAGTGGGACACTATTTCCTGGATTCTAGGTGGAGATTGTAAAGCTGTTCTAGATGCGGACTTGGATAGATCCCATCCCATATTACATGGCGCTGGCGCACTTAAGCTGTTCTCCTCACAGCTTGGCTGAATGTTAGGGGACTGAATGATATTTGGCGACTTCTGCACCCAACACACAGGGAATATTCTTTTTATTCACCAGTCCACTGACTTCACACCAGGATTGATAGGTTCTTAGGTTCTCGCACTATTGCTATACAAATACACCAATCCACCTATTTATCCAAGACCTTCTCCGATCATAACCTCTTGGAACTCACACTCACCCCCGGTCCCCACTTGAAAATTATGGCCTCAGCTCTTGGAGGATGCCCCGTTCTGTAACACATTATCCATGACTGTTACAAATTATTTGTCAGAAAATTGGAATACAGCCTCCTCCAACCTCATTGATTGGGATGTGCTTAAGGTAGTGGTGCGGGGTTCTGCAAGTAGGACCAAAGTAGGGGCTAGACAAAAAAATACACCAACGCCTTATTGATATAGAACCCCAAATGACAGACCTGGAGCAAGCAGCATTGTCTGACCGAGACAAAAGGGACTGCGGAACACCCGCATCTGACATGCTGAGACTCTTAAAGATCTCTGTGTCATAGACCATTGGGCCTATACACAGCGGAAGCATACCGAGGACGACAAGTCTGGTACGTTATTAGCCCAGAACCACCCATATTACTTGCATACTGGCACCAACCAAGGCCTTGTGCATACACAATTCGAAATAAAAAAGGCCTTTTGTAATTACTACAGTAAGCTCTATGCAGCTCCCACGCATACCAATGACACGCTACTAAGAAGCAAGTTGGATGGTGGAACTTTTCTTAACGGAGCACCTGACCACAATAGCCAAATTAATATTTCCCCTCTAAATACCACAAAGGGAGTAGTGTGCACACTGACAACCACCCACCATCACAATGGCAGTTCTATATAGAACTTGAGATACAAAACGTAATTTTAAGCAAAGGTGCACCACAACAAAGACATGTGTAAACTAAGGTCTTCTAGTTTGCACACAAGATATATTAAAAAAAAAAAAATTTCATATGAAACAAACAAGAAAAATTATTTCTCAAAAAAAGATTTTTCTTTATTCACTCCAAATGTTACAGGACACAGCCGATGCGTTTCGTCCCTGCGGGGACTTCTTCAGGGCTGTATTGCAACAAGACAAAATACATATAAACACATCATTAAAATTGTAAAGTATTTGTAAACTCAGCCGAGCTACAAATTATTACATAATTAAAAACAAGCGCATGTCAGTGTGAATATGTCTTGGACATATTTTCTACAAGATACTAAGAACATTTAGAACATCAGGTTAGAGTAATTGTTGAAAATAACAAAGACAAAACCCCTAACGTAATTATATACATTTTACATGTCCTATCATGTAATTCATCTTATGGATACTGTAGGATTCTAGGCAAGTTGACCAATTTGTCCTATGCGTCTGACTCACCTTTGTTGGCTATCCATAAACTATTTCTCACTAACCACTATATCTGCTACAGTTTCATGTTTATAAATTTCTTAGGACTCTTGCTTCCCTTAGGAGATGTTTTGTAACTCCAGAAGACATGTTTCCTGTTTTTAATTGATATTAATACCGAATTGTTAAGGAACTACTTGTTAGTTATGACCTGAGTTTATCCATGATTTGGGATTGTGACATTCTCTCTCCAAGTCCACACGCATAGGACAAATTGGTCAACTTGCCTAGTAATAATAATTTGTAGCTCGGCTGAGTTTACAAATACTTTACAATTTTAATGATGTGTTTATATGTATTTTGTCTTGTTGCAATACAGCCCTGAAGAAGTCCCCGCAGGGACGAAACGCGTCGGCGGTGTCCAATGACACGCTACTTAAGATTTCTTAAATGAACTAACATTCCCCAGTATTAGATGACACACAAAGACCTTTCTTGCCCCATCACCCAGCATGAAATGCGAGCTGCGATTAAGGGCCTAAAATGCAATGAAGCCCCTGGGCTTGATGGCCTGCTCAGACGTTTATGAAACTTACTCACACCCTTGTCCCTGAACTAGAGGAACTATATAAGACGGCCCTAGATATTGGTCATCTACCGCAATCCACCATCCAAGCCCTGGTCGTCTACCTCCCCAAACCGGGACGAGATGGCACTGATTTATCTAGTTATCGTTACTAGCGGCTGAATACAAAATCCTCAGTAAGGCCTTGGCTAACCACCTACCACCTACTGCCGGTTCTAAATACCCTTATAAACAGAGACCAATGCGGATTTCTCCCTGCACGCAGCACTTTTTTAAACACTAGACGATAACACCATGTCCTGGTGGCTACACCGGTGGAATATACCAATGCGGGCTGTCTGACATTGGATCTACGCCAGGCCTTTTGACATCACTTTGGGATATATGTTTGCCGCCTTACGAAGATTCGGCCTCCCTTCAGGTTATCTCCAATGGGTACGTCTGCTCTCCACCAATGCCACCGCCAGAGCACTCACCGGGAAGCATATTTCCTGTGAATACACTATACATAGGAGCACTCGACTGTTTGTCTTGGCGCTAGAAACCCTAGCGATAGCCCTGAGACAATCTGCTGAGAGATTGGAGATACCGATGGCTGGCACCTCACATTTAATTTCAATATATGCAGATGATATCCTCATTTATCTACGTGACATGACAGCCAGGGCGGAACCTCTTCCCAGTATATTCTCCACTTTTGAGCTCCTTTTATTTTCTTGACGGACCCAGTCCATGCTTCCACTTGGCACCTACAACCTGCCTGTAGCGCACTGTAGCGCACAACACTTTTAAATATTTGGGGATCCAAGTACACAGGGCGCAATCTGATTAACTTGATGGAAATGTAATGAGGGCAATCACCGCTGTACGCTCAAGTGTATCTTTCTGGACATCCCTACCATGATCAGCAATGGGGCAGATTGTCATTTCTAAGATGGTGATGCTCCCCCGTCTTCTATATTTCTTTGTAAATTTGCCCCTGATAGTCCCACAATCCATATTTTGTACATTAGACGTACTTCTCCTGGAGCTTTTATGGGTGAAGGGCGGACGTAGGGTTGGCCTCAAGAAATTACAACTAGAGCCCCACAAAGGCAGATTAGGAATCCCAGACTTCAGGGCCTATTACTATGCATTGCCGCTGCAGTGGCTATCCTTCTTGACAGCTGGCAGGAACCTGCAGGAAATAGGCTACAAAACCTGTGACCTAGAGTGCTCCCCAAAATGAAAATTCTGCCGGAAGGGCCTCCCTTGCTAAAAACCGCGCTTTATTGTTGGAAGAAGGCCATACACTATACCTCAGGGGCGATCCCGTATGTGTGGAATATCCCGTTATTGGGAAAACCACTTCCCGGGGAAGGGCTAACGAAGGTACGGCTACAGGATTGGGCGGAGGCTGGAGTGGAGGAGGTCGGATCGCTCTTCGGCGATGGCATGCTACAAAACCATGACACTTTTGTGCAGACCACGGGAGCACCTGATTGACATTATTTACTATATGCTACAGTTGCCCACTACACTAGGGAGACATGGGCACCCCAGCGCGTTGAACCTACACAACATGAGCTAGTACACTTGCTTTATTATATGGGGAAGGGCGGCCATCTAGTCAATCATGGCTGTACACTGGTATTAGGGCACAAGCATCTATCACACTCACTGACCTCCGAGCCAAATGGGCAGAAGCCACTGACACGGATATAACTGACAAAGCCTGGGTGAGCATCCTAGAACATCATAAACCCGTGTTCCGTGATGCCGGACTTAAATTTATACAAACTATGGTACTACATAGGTCCTACTTAACCCCAAAGGGAATACAGCGTATGTTCCCAGAGGCCCAACACTGCTGCCCTCGATGCAAGGCAGAGGAGGTGGGCTTTGTCCATATGCTATGGGCTTGCCCCCACCTCAGTGTCTACTGGGGAGAGATTCAGTGAGCACTCTGAGAGGCTACACATTTACCAATCCATGACAACACTCTAGAATGTCTACTGGGTCTCCGCACACGTACCAGCGCCCTGAGGTTCCAATTGCGCTTCCTAGACCTCGCCCTTAAAATAGCCATAAGAGATCACCATGAGATGGAAATCTCCTAGAGGCCCCCCATTAACTATATGTTAGGAAAATTTGATCCGATGGTGTAGGGCTGAGAGGGCTGCATTTAGACGTGAGGAGTCGAGAGGGCTAAGGAAACATCCCATTTCCATGGAATGGGACTGCATGTTAGAGGATTTTAGAAAGATAGACCGTATACCCATACACGTCACCCCTACTCTATACGTATCCAATTCATTACATAACACAAGACACAGACTTCTTATGGGCCTCATCAGCACCCAAATCGCACACCACCAGCAACTGGTAACAAGTTATCTAAGCAGATGTACTGTATTAGGCTGAATGTCATACAAAAAACGGCAGTCCAGGAGGGAGGATTGAGGGAGGGAAGGGGCGGGGGGGTTTACTTAACGGAACTGTTAAAAATTTATTTTAAAATGCAATCATTCCAAGCGATAACATTGTACCTTATAAGCACACGCTACTTGTTGTTTTACAATTGTATTGATTGTACCATAGTGTATTGACATCCACACGCAGACAAACTAGTCTGCAAACAAGAAGATATTTGTTTAAGATGGCAAAACAAAAAACGAAAATGCTGTAATGTACCTGGCAAAAAAACATTGCATTTACTTTTTGGTACTCCATAAAGTTTGTTAAAAAAAAAAATGGAACGCAAATACAAAATGTGAAATCGTCAACCTTGAGCTCTACTGCAAGCAGATGTGCCCCCCCCCCCCTCCTAATCCAAACCACACTAGAGGACAACACGCACAGAAGGATGCTTAGGGGAAGGCCCGACTGGGAAACGAATGCCCCCAGGCACTTGTACGAGTAGCAAAGAAATACTGTTCATGAGAGGAAAGAAACTGCCAAAGTTCAGTCACTCTTCTGTTTTCCAGTACAGGTCGTCCAAGCGCCTGGTAAAATGATATTGTTGTTTTCGAAGCTGAGCTGAACTCGCAGCCATGATGAGTCAGAGATTCGCCCTTTGATGCTTCTGCAGCTGTAAATACAAGCTGTCTCCGTGGAGCCGACGGGGAGGGGGAAGGGGGGGCGATGCGTGCGCTTTGTAATGCCAGCCTCTGGGGACAGGAGATGTTTTCGCGTACGGAGTGCACTTCTCCTGTACGGGCGCGCACATGGTTTTTCTCCCTTTGCGAATGTAAACGACAATAGAGTCTTGCCAAGGCGTTGCAGCGCATACGCTGTGTTCGCTAGGCAAGACCTAAAAAGGTGGCTCTCGCACACTAGAGCCTAAAGCAATAGATTTTCACACTATTATTTCCCTATCTGCAATACTGAATGTATATTTATACGATTTCACTGTGTCAAGAAGAAACTGCTACAGGTGGAGTCTAACCTTATTCATCTCCTTGGAAAAAGAAATGGTGATAGAGACCTCTCGGGTCTTTAATTTAATGTCCTATCTCTATCTTTGGCTAATCTTCTCTAAATTAAAACTTATAAATTATGGCCAACGAGTTAGGTTTCTTTCATATGTGGAGTTGACAGCCTAGTTTTCAATGTAATCTGGTACAATTGATCTCAATGATAATGTTTTTAGTGACTGAAAGTGTGGAAGCACAGAATTGGCCTTAATCCTCGCTTTACCTGCCTTGGTTTTAAACATGGCTGGGTTCTCACCTGTTTTATCTTTGTTAAATTCCACTTAATGCCTCTGTTAAGAACTTGATTTCTGTATCACTTCTAAAGCACTTATGGGGCTTCTTGGCCTCTTAGCCTACTACATCTTCCTAGTCAGCTGCGTTAGATGGCACGTGTGGGGCCTGCAATGGAAGTTGAAGTTCTAGTCCGCTCAACACTGAGGAAATCTATCATATCCCTTTCGGATTTCAGTAGAGATGTCTCACAATTTTCAGTGGTGGCTGCTCAAACCCAATTGGTCTACAATTGGGTCCTTTCCTTTCCCTATCCTAAGCTGACTATTTTGACAAATGGGATTAGTGAGGTCATCTGAGGAAGTTGGCGATCAGAGACCTCTGGTCTTTGAATGAAGCCTGGATCTACATATCTGTTGGTTTATACAGGCCAGTCTGCCCAAAGGTTTTCCTGCTGTCCAAGGGGAGTCTGATCTTGCAGCCTTCATCACGTCCTTGTGGCTTTGCGGCAAGCAGGGTGAATTGGAGTCCTGGGTCCTGTGCCAAGAGTCTCTGCACTTATGGAGTTGGTTGATGGGTCAGGGCATTTCCCTGGTCGCAAACCACTTGTGATCCTTGAATGCCAGAGGGGATGAGCTAAGCTGACGGCATCTGGCAGATAATGAATGGTGTCTACATTCCGTGGTGGCGAAGGACATCTTACAACAGTAGGGCAAAACCACTAGTAGATGAATTTCGACTGAAATGGAACACAGGACTCATGTTTGCCTATGACACCCCAGCCTCTCCTGAGTTCTGAAAAAAATTAGGAGTGACCCAACCAAAGTCATCCTAATGGCTCCGGATTGGGTCAGGAGGGGGTACCCAAGCTTTTGGGTATGGGCATCTGCCCTCCGATCAAGCTTCCAACTTGCTGTAGCAGTTGGCCCCATTTGTTCTGCCGCCTGAAGCGGTGGATATCTTGTTCACAGCTGGACGAATTTTCATGAAGTTCATTTATGCCAGACGATGGGACAGATTTGTGTCCTGCTGTGCGATCAACAAGATTGACCTTTTACAAACCAAACTACCAGATGTTCTTTTGTTTATTTTGTCTTGGCGCACCGAGCCCTTACACTGGGCCATTTTACAGGTTATTTATCGTCCCTTTCAGCCTTTATGTTTGGTGGACGCTCCTTTCTTGTTTAAATTGCCTGTTGTGATGAGGTTTATAAAAGGCATGAGCCATGTTTCCTCCCAAACCATTTGTGATGCCACAGTTTGACTTTAATCTGTATTAACGTTTTCTCATATGCACTCTTTTTGAACTGATGCATAGCTGCGCGCTATGTCTCCTGACTTTGAAGACTAGTTTCCTCATTGTGAATACTTCAGCTTGTTGGGTGTGAGTGAGCATCAGGCTGTGTTGGTGGCACCACCCTTTTTTCCTGATAAATTGGTGTTGAGAACTCAGTCAACCTTCTCACCTAAGTGTGACTCTTTTCCACATTATGCAATCTATCACCATGCCTTCTTTTTTTGACCACCATTGCACTTTGTAAGAGGATAAGCTTAATCAGTTGGACCCCGAAAGCGCTTTGAAGTTTCAATTTGAATGTACCAAGGAATACTGTGTGGATGATCAACTCTTTGTGTAGTTTTCCAGAAAAAAACGGAACGGCTTTGCAAACTTTCGAGGTGGATTGTTCTCTGCATCAAGATCTGCAATGCTCTAGCCAAAAAGCAGCTTCTAGAAAGTCTGAGTCAGTTTCACAAAGGCCAAAACGATTACTGCATTGGCATGTAGTGATTGTCCTTGATATATGCCAGGATGACATATGGGAGTTAGTCATGTTCCTGAAGCACTGTTGCCTTGACAGCCAGGTCTGGTGGAAAAGACATTCCACCTGTCCGATCATGCTAGACTTTTAGGTGTGAGCCCACTCCGTTTGGGAGCCCTCTTTTTCTATCCATTCTACTGAAAGTAATCTGCAGTTGGAAGTATCTATCAGAAGAATATGTCACCTTTGGTAATGATCTTTCTGATGTATACTCTAACTGCAGATTCCTCACTGCTATGTCACCTCCTAATTCTGTAAAGTGGCTTCTTTCTGACACCTAAAAAGGACCCAGGTTAGGAATCTGCACACTGGTATGAGCAATTATTTGCACTCCACGTTTGAGGGCACGGAAAAAGATTAGTAATAAAATGACATCATTTTGCTGAGGATGCGAGGCTTCTGTGACACTTATATGCGGCTCCACTCTGTCACTTATAGAGTGGAACAAAGGTAGCGCAGAACTGCCTGGCTCCAACTAGCGGTGGGCAGGAACATTGCTGGAGAATGTTTCAGGATCCAGTCAGGCACCTAGGGCATACTCTAAGGTGAGGACTCTGAGGTTAGAGTATCCACCAGAACGAGTATTAACAAAGGTAACCTATTGACTTGCAAGCGGCACTTTCTGAAATAGTATGCCATAAAATAATTAGACTACTGTTGCGTCTGGTTCTGGGGAGTTTTCATTGTTTGTGGCATTCATTTGGCATTAATATTCATGCCCAGTGGATGTGCCAGGCCTTCCAGTTGCTGCCAAAACAGTGAGCAGACCCATTTGTTATATCACATGTGTGCCGTATAGGACTTAAAGCATTCTGGCTAAACACTCTGGAGGCCCATTTGCATTTGCTCTCACTTCTGCAAGCCAGTATTTAGTGTTTGTAATAGGCATGAGTGATTGTGAAATTCCTCCCAGCAGCAAACAATAGGCTCATCTGAACGGGCAAAGAAGACCATAGCTGCCAAAGTTTCAGATTGTTGTGTGTGACATTTTCATAAATTCATTGTAATTATGAGTGACATTTCAACGACTGAGTGACACTTTCTTGCAAGTAAAATAAAGTAATGAGGGCGAAGGAAACCTATAAATATCAGAAATGACACCCATTTGAGCAGCAGGAAACTCCAAGAAGATCTTAAAACTATTGCAAAGCACCAGAAATGGAAGGGTACTACTAACTTAGTGCACAGAGCTACTACAGTGAGTTCTGTAACACAACCGGCTCACACTGACTGCAGGCAGCTGCTGATCGCATGCTGCCTGAAGGAATTATTTGTAAATAATTCAACACACACTCTCAGGTGGCTGCACTGCACCACTCTGTCTCACTTACTTCAACTTCACTTGCAGCGCTACTCTGCTCTGCAATGGCAGGCTCATGCCATGAGCCAAATCGTCAGTTCCCGTTTGCTGCCCACCTCCTCATTGAGTCCTCGAGCCGTCCGGGGCGGTCACGTCTAATCTAGTGGGAGGAACCGCTGCGCTCCGTAGTGATCAAGGTAAACCAATGGTAATATAAGTAATATGGGTTGTGGGATATTCGAGGTGTTTACCTCCTGTCCTTCGAATTCGAATAAAGATTTATGAACATATTGTAGTCCTATGATGAATGAATCACATGTGGAGTATCTTCTCCAAATTCACAAAAGAATCCAGGGTGGTCAACAAGTGTCCATGAACAAATATCCAGTAACTCAGTAAGTGCGTCCCCAATGCATTTCGAGCCTGGGCTCTCCGTCAGGGGAAATATTTGCAAATATGGACGAGTGTAGGGATTAAACTGGTCACCACTAGTGTGAGAAGGCGTCTGTCACACTAGTGTTGACCGGTTTAATCCCTACACTCGTCCACATTATGATTTGAATACATATCAAAAATGAAAACTGATCATTGATACACATTCACCCAGCGACTATTGGATTACCTTTAAAGAATGCGAGTTTATCGCACATGGTGAATTCGAGGTTTTACTTTACACGGCGTATGGTTGAGCTGACTACGTCTAATCTAGTGACAGTCGGTCAGTCCAGTTTTACTCTCTGCAATTGAATTCACTGCGGTGTGACCGGGGATCAAACTCACTGCAGCTCAGACTGAGACAGCTGTGCCACGCGGTGGCTGGTGCAAACAGGCAGTGCTGCCATGCCAAGATGATTTGCTGCAAAGTAACCCAGTCACTCCCACAAGTTAACTCTGGCAGCACTGCAGGGCGTTATGTCATGTCCCCACGGGCGATTATGCCAGTGTATCACACTACCTGACTGGGCTGCCTGTTATTTCTCGGTAGTAGCTATTGGGCACTACCTCAAGATGACAGGTGGCGTCAATCTGAGAGCTGTGATGTGGCGGGAATTAATGGATCTCCTTCTGAGAACTCCATGATGATACATTGTCGCTAGCAGTCTGCCAACAGAGCTGGCACTAGCACACGTACGGCATGCTGTGAGCTGCAACTCCAATTTAACAGTTTTTGGCTGCGCTAACGGCTTTAGTGACAGTGCGTGACAATGCATTTCAGTGCGGTTATGCGGAGCCTGATGCATGGTACCTGGCAGGACTGGATGAACCCTCTGAACCTGACCCGAGTATGCTGTGGGGGAGAAAGGCTGTGAGCATCTTTTTTGACATTCCATCTCATTTAGCGTCAAATTGCTCCTTTGTCCTGGTCTACCACGACCATTGATTATCATTAGCACCTTGTGCTTCTTTGTGCTTTTTTTTACTGATAACTTTAAAAATTGTGATTTTTTTTTTGTTCCCCTTATTGGATTTTTTTCATATTGGTTATTAAAGTTTTCAAAATTGGTTTGGGTTTATATAGTTGCATTTTAACTTGTTTCTGATTTAGTATTGTAAATTTCTTTACAAATAGCCCTACGTTAAAGTTGACTGCTCTGCTTTATAACTAACATGGGGGGTTTGCTGAGGTTAATTTAGTGATGGACAGGGTACTGTAACAGTCCTAATTTACAGCAAGACAATGACTCTTTTAAGGGTTCTAAACATATGTTTGTGCTACCTCTTTCCAGGTCTCAGTTTGTTCGCAGAACACTGAATCATTCTCCGGAAAGTACTCAATGTCTTACACATTTTTTTGCACAGTAGAAAGATCTTAAAACAGTTGATCAATCTTTCTTTTTGTACTTGAGCAGATGTAAAAATTATCATGACTACTGTGGACAAATTGTGAAATCTTGCTGTAATCAGGGTGCCAGCTGTCGTTTGAACCCTTTCAGGATTGTTGAAAACAATTAATTTCTGTAAAACACTTCAGAATTTTTAAACACTGTAGCTTAAACACTTGTTAGATTGCTATTGTTCAGGTTCCATTTGCCATTATAAATGTTCTTTCACTAGACTTAAAACTGCTAAAGTAATATAAATCTTAACCCAAAACAAAACTCCAGTTAAAACCCCAGGCTGTTATCTTTAAATTACTGACTAACACCACCTTCCACAAATCCGTTTTGTAATTCTACTTAATATGTTGAAAACTTCACTTTTCACAAATGCAGGCTTAGTTCCCATTACCTCCTAGTCAGTTTCCTTTCTGTTCCTGGTACTATTTCATTCCCCCTCTCCTTTTACGGATGCAGAGCTGTCCTGCTTTGAACCACAAGCCAATCTCCATTCATCCCGCTTCTAGTTCCATTATGGCCCTCAGTGCTCGATCCTATCTGTGCACTCATCTAGTATGTCTGGTTATTTATTGTGTTTTTGTGGGATTTTATGGCTTCTTACAAATTTGCAGGAGTTTTTCCTTCCCTTAAAAAAACACTGTCTTTGCCCATCAGGTCCCTTTGTCACCTTATTAATATAAATTAGCGAAATATATTGTCCAAACTAAATAGTATTATTTTCTGCACACTTAAAATAAAGACCGTACTTTTTCGTTTTGATCGATGGTTATTAGAAGTGGAACAAGGATTCCCAGAGCTCCAGAAAATGGGTACATTTACCTCTTGTTATTTTCACAGTACAATTGAAGGCAATGTTTATGGCCTTTAACAATAGCTGGTAGTTGCCACTATGTGCACCATATGACATGTTCATCTTAATCTTTACATCTAAATAAAGGTGGTAACTATGGAAACTGGGTCCTACCAACCTTCAGTAAGTATATATATATATATATATATATATATATCTGCTCCGAGAACCCCCCCACACAGAGAAGGAAGCGGCCGCACTCGCGTGGTCAGTTAAAGAAAATTCAATTTATTAACGCACAAACAGGACGCGTTTCGGCGAACGTGCCTTTTTCCCCTGTTTCAACCTCATTACAGAGGCTGCCGCCATTTAAAACATTTGAAAGAAGCAAAATCACATTTTTTTCTCTCGTGAATTCATTAACACAGAAAAAGGACAAGTTTGACAATGTTACTTTGGCGGCCATTTTAGAGTGGTTATAGGCAGTTAAAAAAGCAATCATATCACTGCACAATGTTACTCATAATAATAGCATTTCAATGCAAAGTGTAAATAAATGGTAACTCCAAGGCCATAATTAGCAGTTTAAAGTCCTACGCATTTAAATTATGCAAAATAACATATATATATATATATATAGGTAGTTATAGTTAGGATTTTTTTCAATGCAAAATCTCAAAATTCTATTGTGAATAACTTTGGCGCCGGTTGACGAATCTGCCTGAAAATTTCCTCAAATTTGCCTCGCGGAGCTCCGGTCCTTCCCTGAAAGATTCGGGGGGATTCGTCAAGCGGGGGCCAAGAAAAAAAGGGGGGTCCAAAAACGTGTTTTCCCCATGTTAATTTCCATAGGGCGGTCGACCTCACTTTTAGCCCGAACGGCTGAATGGATTTCCACCAAACTTGGCAAAATTGTAGGGACTGGTAGCCCGATGTGCCTTTGCTATGTCTCAAGATATGTGCTCCAGTGGTTTTTACGAAAATTAACTTTGAAAAAATATATATTGGGCTACATTGGGCTATATATATGTTAGAGCCCAAATGTAGCCCAAATGTAGCCCAATGTAGCCCAATGTAGCCCAAAGATGGTCACCAGAGACAAAAAAAAACAAATTTAGCCCAAATATCAGCCAGATGTAGCCCAACTATAGCCCAATGACAGAATGTCCCAGAGTGTTCTAAAGAACAACTAGAACGCTAACAGTCTTACTTACGACAAAAGTATGGCACACCTGAAGTCATCTTGATTGGAATAAAGTGGTAACACTTAATACATTAAATTTGAAAAGGAACAAAATGAGGGGTTTCATTTTGCCTTAGAAATGTTTTATATATATATATATATATATATATATATATATCAACTACCATTAGTAATGGGAAGAAAAGGAGTGGAAAAATATATATGTATTCATACATGTAGTATTTTTTTTATGTCCATCATTGTAACATGTGACTGCACAATATCACTTTAAAAAGGGTCAAAGCAATCTGTAATGCCATGTGACCAAGGCCGCTGGGACGGCCGAAACGCGTTATGACAACCTGTCTAATGGCTGAATAAAAGAATGCTGAAAAAAGAGATGGTCCTTGCCTCGTGTTTCACTGGGGAAGCGTCGCTGTTGCGAGGTATTTGCAGATAATAATCGGCATCGGATTGCTGCCGATACTGGACCCCCTCCTCTAAAAGCAGGCTCCACAGCAAGCAGTCTAACGCCACCTGGTATCTGCCGAGCTCCTTCCTCGTGGAGGAGAGTTGGCGGGGACCCCGGGGGCACTTTGTGAATCCCACTCAAGGGAAGGAGTGGAGCCATCCGTGTGAGCGCCGTCCGGCTGAGGAAAACGCCGGAACAATCTCTCACCCTGAGGCTGCAGTAGACCGGGCGCCGTGAGCAGGACCAGCGCGACTTGTGGGTGCTTTCCGGTGCCGACAGGAGAGCAAGCAGCTGATCCCCGTAGGCGTCCAGACGAGAACGCAGCCTGCGGTACAGAGAAGAGAAAAGGAAAATATTACGGTGACAAACGGATTGAGGAGGTACGTGTTCAACCGCCCGAGTCAGCTGCTGCTGACAGAGACTATTGTGGTAACAGGAGCGGTTTTAACAACACGTTATTCAGCGCTTAAGAAATTAGCAGTCATTTAGCCAGACAATGTCAGGCGACTTACGGAGGGCCCGGGAGCTCGCTGCACAAGAGATGTTTTCAGACGACATTGAGCAGGAGGTGATTACTGAGAAGGAGGTGGGGGCAGGGGGGCCAGATGGTACAGCTAACAGCACCGCTAGAGACTTGTTTAAGGAATTAGAAAAATTGAAAAGAAATGAACAGTCTAAATGGTGGGAAGCCCGCTCCCTTAAAAGCTATCTGGATGTGGGGAGAGTCCCTAGAGGACTACGTATCATGCTGGCCCCTAGCTATGAGACACCCAACCCCCTAATGATGGAAGAATGGGGTCAGTGCAATCTAGAATCCTCGTGGAAACTAATGCAAATTTTGGTCAAGTTTGCCGAAATTGATGGTGAAGAACTCCAAAAAAAGATAGACACGCTTGAGGAAAAAATAAAAATTCTTCTAGGTGAGAAGGAAACCCCACAGGCCACCAAAATGAGGGATGAAATGATAATAAGACTATCCAAGGAGGAGGAAAAAATCAAGACTAGAAAAATATACAAATTTAAAAGAGACCGGGACGACTATGCTAATGGCCAAATATTTACCTTTGCACGTCGCTACGATAATTTAAGAGCAGCAACAGCCAGTAAAAGAGGAGCAGCCAGTGCAGGAGCAATCCCATTTGAATCTGAGGATATATCTGTATACAGCTCTGCAGCAGAAAGTGGCTCTGACAATGAGGGTGCCAGAGGCAAAAGTAATGTGGTTTTGACAATGGGGGGAAGAGTTGGCGGTCTTAATAGACAGCAGAAAAGCAACCCTAGATCGCACTTCCAGGGAAAATTGTCACAACCAAATCCCAACGCAGGAGGGGCAGGAGAAAAGCTGCCAAACAAAGGCGAGATAACCAAGCGGGGACGAGGCCGAGGACGGGGCAGGAACAAGAAACCCCAGGTCTAGCCAGAGACAACACAATGGATTTTCCAAGCAGAGAAAGCTGGGATAGACAACAAACCAGCAAAGAACAACAAGCCAAGTCTATAATAAACCTGAGCACAGTACAACTATCAGCTGCAGAACAGCAGCTTTTAAGCTTAGGTCTAAGCTTCTGCCCCGAATCCAATTTCTCTTATACCACAACGAGAGCTGATATTTACAGATATATAAGGAAACTAAAACTTAAAAAACAATTCCTGCATAAAACAGCCAGCACAGGAAATGCTACAACTGAATCAATGGCAAGCACCTCTGAACTGGCAGTCAGTGATTTAAATCTATACCATGATATGTGCCAGCTGGGGATTGATGAAAATATGGGGACACAGGAGATATTGGCCTCCAGTGGACAGATGAAACCAAAAACCCCATTTAAGCCAAAATCTAAATACATACCACTGGCAGCACGTGATGGACTTGATTCCTTTATTGACGCAATTGTGCAACAAGTTAAAAAGATGGCCTTAAACACCAAAATTAATAAACGACAATACACGAACCAGGAAAGAAAATTAAATCTATCAACGAAATTTAAAAATGCTGAAGTTATAGTTCGTAACTCGGACAAAGGCGGAAACATTGTTTTGTGGCCCACTATGGATTATCTTGAGGAGGCACATAGACAATTGGATGATATACAATGTTATACAAAGAGCAACCCTCAGAAATATAGGGCCATGTTAGAGACCCTGTGCAAGAACCTGGTGGCATGGAAGGGCCTTGGTATGCTAAGTGGAGATGAGTTTAAATATGTCAAGAAAGATCATCCACTCACTCCATACATATACTTTATACCAAAGGTCCACAAAAGTATCACCAAGCCACCTGGCAGACCAATAATTGCAGCTTGTGGTGGGCCACTGGAAAACCTCTCACGGTATATTGACTATTTTCTGCAGCCACACATGAAATCTTTAAAATCTTATGTACAAGATTCCAGTGACTTTCTGCGAAAATTAGAGGAGATGATGTGGACTCCAGATCTGCTGTTGGTAACACTGGATGTTAGCTCTTTATATACTTGTATAAAGCATAGGGATGGCCTGCGTGCGTGTGAGTACTATCTGAGCCGCAGGCCATTAGAATTGGCCCAACATACCAAAATGCTTCTGGAAATGCTAACATTCTGCCTTAATAATAACTTCTTCATTTTTAACGGACAAATGTACCAACAAGTTCAGGGTGTAGCGATGGGGGCCAGTTTCTCCCCCAGTTACGCATGCCTGTTTATGGGGTGGTGGGAGGAACTGGTCCTTAAGCGTAAATTTGAGAAATACTGCACCACCAATATAACTTGGCATGGTTCTGAGGAGAGTGTCTTAAATTTCATAAATGAAATCAATGAAAATGATCTTAATTTGGATTTTACCTCTAATGTAAGCAGGGAATCGGTGACATTTTTAGATGTACAGGTTTTTATATCTAATAATATTCTTACCAGTACCCTTTTTAGGAAACCGACGGCAGGTAACACTCTTTTACATGCAACGAGTGCCCATCCGCAACATCTAATCAAATCAATACCGTACGGTGAGATGCTACGCATCCGCCGTATCTGTAGCAACAATGATGATATGATTGCTAAGCAACACGAAAGCTTTTTGAGATTTGTGGATAGGGGTTACAGTGTCAAGATATTGAATACTGCTATGAGGAAATCTAGGCTTAAAAATAGAGGTGATTTGCTAACCTACAATGAGAAACCAAATACAGCACAATGTAACAATGCCAATGAAGTCAGACTAGTACTGACATACTCCAAGCAGGAAAAAGAAATCAGGAGTATAGTCAGAAGGAATTGGCATTTTGTCAAAGATGATCCCACAATTGGAGATGTGATGCCCCCGAACCCCTCAATAACTTATCGCAAAGGTTTAAGTATGGGCTCCATTCTCTCAAAAAATAGTGAGGAACATATAGGAAAAGAACCTTGGCGGCCCACTAGTAGGGGCTTCTACAAATGCCTGGCATGCAAGGCATGCCAGCATGGCGTCAATACTAAAAAATACACCACAGTAATTCCGAGTATCACCAGGGAGATAAAACAGCATCTAACCTACAGAACAGAATATTGTGTGTACATATTGGAATGCGATTGCAAACTCAGATATATTGGTAGCAGTAAACTACAAATCCACAAGCGCATCTTACAGCACCTCCGCGCCATTGTTAACAAAGATTAAAGTTACCCGGTGGCTAGACACTTTGAGGCATGTCACAGCAGTAGGCCTCAGTGTCTTAAATACTTTGCCATAGAATCTATTCCGTCAACCAAAAGAGGAGGCGATAGAGAGGCATGTATGCGCAGGCTGGAAACCAAATATATCCTTGAGTTTAATTCCAAGTGGCCAGGGGGTCTTAACACCACGGAGGACCTCCACACATATTTATGACCTGCCTGAACAAATGCTAGACTGTAGCCATATGTCAAACAGCACCTTAACCATAGTATAAGAGGAGTTGGATTATGCATTGCACTTTTTGCACATTATGTATTTATATTTTGATATATTGTGTAATATTTATAAATTAGTGTGATGTGTATATTTATATGAGTTGACTGATTTTAGCCGTCTTTTAAAATATTGGGGTAGCTTTTTATCCTAATGTTTTTTATGATAGCTGATTTTAGTTATGTCACCGATTCCCTTTTTTATGGACTGGTTTTATGGTGTTGTTTTTCTATATTTGCTTCATTGGTACTGTATGATCTACTCTATTCTTGAATCACATGAGTATAACTATTGGTGAAAAATGCCAAAACTTATTCCCCTCCCTATATCAACTCATCCCTTTGTAATCCCTCAGCACCAGTCACTTTATTCTTATTGCACTAATTGACACGATGTCACTTTACTCTTATTGTACAAATTGACACGACGTCACTTTATATTGATGCCACAAACTCCTTGTGGCTAATAGTATGTGCAATAATATAGCAATATTTGAGAATATATTCATAAGTTAAATAATACCAAGTGGTATTATTACCTTCCTTTCTAACATCGAGTGGCTGGAAAAATGTTTAATATGGATTCATCTTTTGTTGCATGGTCCTTTTAGACAAATTTTATTCTTTTTGGATCTTGTTTTCTCTATTATGTAATAATAGAGATCATTATTTATTATTTTTGGTATTATGATTTAATACACGTTGGTGAGCACCCAATATGCACTATAGTTATTTAATAACCGATGGACTAGACTGAAACAATCTTATCTGCAATTCTTTTTGTGGGAGGAATACGCATTTATGCTGTTATTCAAATGTTTAAATCTTAAAACATATCTCCAAAGGTGAATAGAGAATTGTAATATGTATCTCTATAAGGATAAATGCAGGATTGACAATATGTATTTATACAGTTATCAACTACCATTAGTAATGGGAAGAAAAGGAGTGGAAAAAATATATATGTATTCATACATGTAGTATTTTGTTTATGTCCATCATTGTAACATGTGACTGCACAATATCACTTTAAAAAGGGTCAAAGCAATCTGTAATGCCATGTGACCAAGGCCGCTGGGACGGCCGAAACGCGTTATGACAACCTGTCTAATGGCTGAAAAAAAGAATGCTGAAAAAAGAGATGGTCCTTGCCTCGTGTTTCGCTGGGGAAGCGTCGCTGTTGCGAGGTATTTGCAGATATATATATATATATATATATATATATATATATATATATATATATATATATATATATTCACTGAAAAAAACATGGGTTTCACACCAGTTCTAGTTAGGAATTAGCATTTAAAAAACCTATTAAATTCACTGAAAAAACCATAGGTTCCACACCAGTTATAGTTGGGTGGAAATTTTACTCGCATAAAACCATTGAAATTCCCACGTTATAGTTAGTTGGACTCACTATACCTTGCGCGTGCAATGCACTGCTGATGACACATATTACACCACTCATGACCTGGTCAGTGACATCACTCCTGACATCACTGATGACATCTCAAATGACATCACTCATGACATCATCCAGTGAATGTGTAATTTTCTGAAAAATAAATATTTTTTATATATGTATATCTAAAGGTTGATGGAAGAATAAATGGGTAAATAAATGTCTAAATGGATTTTTTTGTGTAAAATTGATTGGTTAACTGACTTATTAAATGTATCTTACTGAATACATATATTAGCGAGTAATGTTTAAATATTTAAATATCTGTATCTGTGTCTCACTTTGTGTATAAGTGGCTGCATAGGTTGGTGAGTAGCTACATGAGTGTGTATATGGGTTATTAGTTGTTTTTTTTGAGTATCAGTATCAGTGTCTGTATGGTTCGGTGGGGGATATTACTTAGAGCACAGATGCATGAATGAGTAACTCACTATTTGTATGTATTTTGAAGACCGCATGTGTGCAAGACTGTATGGGTGGATGATTGTGTGTATGGGTGGGTTAGTGAGTATGTGTTTTTATAATTGATTGTTTAAGAGAGTAAATATGTTTCCGTTTCTCTAGAAGTATGTTTAGTGGTGTGTATATAGCAGTATAATCAAGTAAATGGTTTTTTGATAGTTTATTTGCATGTGTGAATTTGTGTGAGTAACTATATGGATGAGTATTAGTGTGTAACAGGATGTATAGGTGTTTGAGTACATATGATGAGTAAGTACATGCATGAGTGACTATATAGAACTGTTGGTGGATGTGTATGTAGATGTTGAAATTACCTAATAAGTTGTTGTAATTGGTATTGGTTTCTCCTTTTTTAAGAAAATGTTAGTTTCTATTTTTGAATGTGTGTGTCAAAGGTTATTTTATGCTGATAGGTCTGCCACTTTGTCACAAGGATGTTGTCATCAGTGATGTCATTTGAGATGTCATCAGTGATTGTCATGAGTGATGTCACTGACCATGTCATGAGTGATGTAATATGTGACGTCATCAGCAGTGCATTGCACGCGCAAGTTATAGTGAGTCCAGCTAACTATAACGTGGGAATTTCAATGGTTTTATGCGAGTAAAATTTCCACCTAACTATAACTGGTGTGAAACTTATGGTTTTTTCAGTGAATATATATATATATATATATATATATATATATATATATATATATATATATATATATATATACACACACGCAGACGCACAAACTAAATGAGGAAAAGAAAAAAAATGCCTTCAGCTGTCAGCCATATCCTTAGAATAACAAAAAATCTAATCAAAATAGTATACAATTTTAGTACAAATGGTTCCTGGCATGCAGGTGTACTACGAATAACCATAGAAACCTGTGTTAATTTTAATGGACATACCAGGAAATATGATTGTTACTCATTGTTATCGGAAGTAAGAATAGGTACTATTGGCTTTGAATTACCCTAGCCCCAAGACATAGTTTAAACACGCATTGATAACAAAGATGTTTTTTTTTGTTGTTTTTTTTAAGTATGAAGGATGGAAAGAAAACAAATTTGCCAAACAGCTCTGGCACCACCGTGCATTTCTTAGATGGATGTGCAGGTGATCAGGAAACGTTATGCTATTCCAGTGCAAGAAAGCAAATAGGTGAAGTGCCTGATTAGTTATCCTATGCTATAAGCGATAGTGGGGGGAAGGAAAAGTAAGTGACAATTGCACAGGCCAATAGAGGAGGAGTACAGTCCCAAAACATCTTTGTTATGTACATATGTATGTATTTTTTTATTTATTGATATTTTTTATTACTTGACACAGACAGCTGTTACTTGAGGCTGGTGAGACAGCTGTTCTAGGACTGACCTAAAAAGCATCTCTTGTTAAAGAACCTCCTTGCCCTTCAACAACCAGGGTGCATACACTCAAAGTGGAATGCAAACTACACCTCCCAACATTTTGACAATATGTACTCTCACCTTTGCTTTTCTCCGTCATCCTCAGTTTGACCCAAGATGTCTACGAAGATACACATACCACCTTGTTGTTTGCCTTGTATTTGCATTAGTGTACATACTGACTATCTTCTCCCTAATGCTGTGCATTCCCTTGTACCTATATAATGTATTGTAAACTTTTTAACCCATGTTTGCAAAGGTCTGTAACATTGCCTAATTTAATTTAGATGCTATACAAAAACTACATACTAATACCTCCTTGGTTGCTTCCGCAGTATTTTCTTGATTGATTCTGCTGTTAGAAAAAAAAAAGCCTGTAGATTTAGTACGGTTGGATTGCTGGAATCATTTGTTATATACCTGCAAATTTAGGTCTGCAGTGATGGTGTATTTTATAGATATCTACATTGCCCACCCTATTTCCCCAAAGAAATTACTGAGATCACAAACTAATAGGTGGTATGCTACTAAGCCAACTTGGGGAGAGGTGAGACAAAGATGTCGGGAGGAATAAAACTTTTTTGTAAGACTTTATTGTATTAAAGTTTCATTACCAAGGATTATATGTCTACAGTCTGGAAATTTTCAAATATTCATGAGTCTACTGAAAATATAAAGCTGAAGCGTTACATAATTTTGTGGCTAATAATTCTTATATTAATGATTAGTAGGTTAACATTGGTACATCTTTATTTTGTTTTGCAGAGCTGGGAGACGGAGACTGATAGAGTGCGACAGAAATTGCTAAGTTTGATCGGACGCATTGGCCGTGAAGCTCGGTTTGACACAACCACTGGCAAGGCAGGGATAGATTTTGTTTTGCATCACCTAAAAGGAGTGTAATCCATTTTCTTTTTCATTGTACTGACATTGATCTTTCATTTTTGTTTTTTGTTTTCTTTCTTTCAAATTATAGGTCCTTGAGGTGCTGTGGGAGCTAGCCCATCTTCCAACTTTACCCTCCAGTTTAATTCAGCAGGCTTTGGATGAACATCTTACAATCCTAAGTGATGCCTATGCAGTAAAAGAAGCAATCAAGAGAAGCTACATCATTAAATGTATAGAGGATATTAAGAAGGTTGGTGATTTTGTCTTCCTGGAATACTGGTTGTGTACAGAAGGCTCCTTCAGTTTCTCTTTTAAAATATATTTTTTCATTCCGCTGGGGTTTATAGATCCACACATGGTCATAGTTACTTTAAAAAAAATGTTTCTAAAGTAGATTCTGCTAACCGAATATCACTGTCAATGTCCCAGAAAGTGTGGATTAGACCACTGGTGTCATTGTTAATGTTTACAGTGTTATGGGTGCTGGGAAGGCTTCATTCTAGTTTAAATCTAATTACTTTAAACTTAATTCTTCCTAAGTAGTATCTTTTAGAGGTGAAGACAATGTAGATGATTATTCTTGAAACTGAATAGAGACTAAACCTGGTTATATATATCACTCAATTATGATAATAATTTGTAACTGCTTCTATTCAGTTTTAGGCTCTAAATGTATGCATGTTGTCCACTAAACTATAATCATGTATAGAAGAACAATGATACAGAGGAATTAATATATTTTTATTTTAGTGTAGGAAACATTTAATTACCCTCACTTTAGTCTTTAATTCTTGCGAAAGTATTACCTGAATTAATGTAAGGTACATACACACACAATAGGACCGCTCTTCAAACAAACATAATAGCAAAACATAATAGCAATCAGTTGTACAAAAACCATACAAATGTACATAAAGAAATATATATACACAACACAAAAACAAAATGCAAACAATTTTATGTTGCCAATGCCCTGGAATATTTTTTCTATAGCTGGTGTCTGCCCACTTATTTTGGGCAGTCCACTCGGAGGTAGTCAAAAAAATGTGTGCACAGAGGCAAAAAGTGCCCTTTCTATAGCTCTGTGTCACAAACAATATTTTGTATCTCACTCAATAAATTTAGTGGGTACTCCTCCAAAGTGAATGTCGCGGACGCGTTTCAGCCTTAGTGAACTTTTCGGCTTCCTCAGGACGAGGGCAAAGGAACAGTAGTCTTCAAATCCTCTAGAGGTCATATATGTAATGGGAATGACCCTGAGCTGAGCCTGGGAAGCGCCTTCTCTTAGTCGAAAAGGTCAATCTACCGCTGTGATACAGTTCAGCTGGTGATTAAACACTGCCTGCCGATCAGTCTCGAATCGAAAAGTGCTCAAGGTCCTCCTTCCAAACACTTTTCGATACATGATTGTTTTCATACCCAGATATAGGAGGGTGAGTTGGGTATACCCCTTAGGTATATATATGTCCACTAAACTATAGGCTAGCATATTCCTTTGAAACATTGTGTTTTACCTTTGCTTTGAATTACTGAATTTGTGTTCTCCCATGCCTGGATCTGATTTTGTCTCTTTAGGGGCTATGCTAATGCGTGAAGTTATTTCTCCTGAAGAAGGGCTTTGAACCCTTGCTGGGAAATATCATAATCCTGTTGCTGTCATGTTTTATATTCTTCTGTAATGCATAATTTTGTTAACGTTCTATTATGAGGAGTTGCAGCAGTTTTGCTTTCATTGTTATATTTTCCTTTTGACCACACCATTATTGTTCTAATTGTTTCTTTATGCTGTGCGTGCTCTTTGTTTGGAAGGCCTCTACCGAAGATCTACACAAAGCCTACATTTTCTGCCTCTGCAACTGGTATCTGAAGTGTTCTTTCATTTTCTGTGCAGAAATGTATTCAAAATTACCTAAAGCAGTTTTCGGATTTGGTACCAGGTGCACTCTCTAAGTCTGCAATACTTAATGTTACCCTAGCAGCCTGTTCTCCTCTCTACCTTGCATTTATGAACTCTGAGTACACCCTCTTCTGATTATCTCTTTGAGAGAAACACTGAGTCACAAGATTTGAGGCCCTGTGGTATCAGAGGAACCGCTCAGGTCACTGATTTTATTTCCCAGTCCCCCTCCCTCTCCCCTACGGCATCAGCCTTAAAGCTTGTTTAGTCTGAACTTAGCAGCATACAACCACCCTGTGGCAAAGCAGGATCTTACATGTTCTCACGGGGTGGCAATCTATCACATCCAACATATAGATCCCTCAAATTGTCAAGGAGGGTAATGCCCTTCCATTTCTATCGGACACCCTATATCTTCCCCCCACTTCAGAGCTGCACTTAGAGCAGCACCTATCCCTCTTACTGCAAGAGGTGTAAGGTGCACAAAGAGGTCATTGAGCGGATGCCTGACTTCGAAATATAGATGGGAAGCTGTTCATGTTGTTTCCTTGTGACGCAGAAGGATGGAGGCCTTCATCTTATTTGAGTTCTTTGCCTTCTGAATGGGGTCATGTGGAAAGACAAATTCCAAATGCTAATATTGACCAAAGTTTTGTCAGCCCTGGATGTGGGTGACTGGATAATAGACTTCAACTTACAGGTCACATGCTTTCATGTGCCCATCCTGCTGTTCAATAGACATTAGCTGCAGTTTCAGGATCATTGAATGCCAGGATGAACAAGTACAGCCAGCCGTATCTGGGAGATTAAAAATGCGTGGTTACACCCTGAGGAGGCACAAGAAGTCTTCCAACAGTGGCGAGGACCTTGGCTAGATCTCTTTGCTGCCACCTTAGAAAACGCACATTTCACTTCCGCAAAGATCCTCCCTGGAAGATGTATTTCAATTAGTGCGGGACATGGGACTCCTTTATTCCTTCCCTCCCCTGCATAGAGGTTTGAAGAAGATAAGGGACTACTGGGCCAAAGTCATCTTAGTGGCTCCTTTCTCTGCCAGGAGACTGTGGTGCCCAGAATTTTTGAACATGTACGTCTGCCCTTTGATCAGGCTCCCTGCAACGTCATCTGGTGCAGCATGGCAATGTTTTCCACCTGAACCTGTGTAGTGTACACCTCCATGCATGGAGCGACTGCAGTTGACGGCGTTTAACCTGCTAACCAAAGATAAAGATGTCTTCCTTCCTTCCAAGTGCCCTTCGTTGAAGTCTGTTTAGACCGAGTCTGGGGCATATTTGTGGCTTGGTATGGAGCAAGTGGGACAGGCCCTCTGCAATCCAAGCTTTCGTATAATTCAATTATTTTTTTTGTCTTTGTCCCAGCAAAGCTTCGCGGTGGGCACTACTAAAGGTTATTTGTCGACCTTTTCAGCTTTTCTGCATTTATCAGACTAACCGTCCTTGTTCAAGTAACCTATTGTGATATCGTTTATTAAAGGTTTAGTAAATGTTCCCTCCCAACTGTTTGTGATGCCACAGTGGGACCTCAGTTTGGGTCTGAATTTTATAATTTTATATAGCTATACACCCTGATGTACAACTGTTGTTGCTTCTTCTAAGTTCTAACACAAAAAACTGCCTTCCTTAAGCTATCCACATCAGTGAGTTCCAGTCTCTCTCCATGCAGTTGCTCTACACCACCTTTTTACCAGACAAGTTGGTGCTTTTTGCTGAACTGATTCAGTCCAGCAGGACTTTTTGATCAGAGCCCAAAATGCTACCCTTTGAGATGTACAGCTTTGGTATCTATTCTAAAGGTGAGCAAGTTGTGCTTACAAGTATCCATCAAATCAACAAGTTACTAGTCTTTGGTAATGCTTTTTCTTTTGTATACTCTATTTAACCACACATTTCTCACTGCCCTTCTACCAGCCAGTTCTATGGAGTGGTCTTTTTACCATCTAAAAAGGTCCCAAATTAGAGATTTCTACAATTGTACCTCCAATTGTTTTGTGCTCCGTGTTATAAGGCACAGAAAAAGTAGAACAAGAAACTGACCTCTGCACCCAGGAGTGGCGCTGCTACAAAGCTGCACTCCATCACTTCTGAGAGCAATGGCACTCCCTAGTGTCTCGTGGGGCGGGGTGGGAATTACTATGACATTTTCCAGATCAGATTTGGTTCCTAGGAATGCTTTACAGGTGAGGGACCTGCAGTTAGAGTATGCACCAGAAAGAGCGTTAAGGAAGATAAGTAACTTTTTCTTTACTGTGCCCCTTAGGAAATGTATTTACTACTGCAAAGGAGGGAATTGCGCATTTGCCACCTTAACAATTATCTCCTCGTTAATGGATTACTTTTTCCTTTTCATTTCTCACAGATATAGCACATGCAAGACATTTTGCTTACATACTGGGGGCTTAGTTACCATTAATTGACTTCATGTTGCTTTCATTTCCTTGCTTCTCTTTGGCCAACTCATTCTGTCCTCCCTTCTTCTTCGTGTGTTTGTCCCGCCCCTGGTGCATGCTGCAAAAGTGCACCCGGTGTCCTTCCACTGCTCGCGCTTATGTATCTACATTTTTAAATTGTTGTTGCTGCACTCCATAACCGTACTTGTACTTGCCCTCATTGTTGCTCCCACACATTGTTTTGGGTTGTCCCCACCCTCCCTGCCCACTGTTACGTTAAACCCATCCTTCCTGTCCACCATGTTACCTTACTCCCATCCTCTCTTGCCATTGTCCATGTTGCTTTGACTCCACCCTCCCTTCCCGTTGTCCATGTTTCTTTGCCCCCACCTTTCATCCCGCTGTCTGTGTTTCTTTGCCCCCACCTTTCATCCCGCTGTCTGTGTTTCTTTGCCCCCACCTTTCATACCGCAATCCGTGTTGCTTTGCCCCCTCCATTCATCCCGCTGTCCGTGTTGCTTTGCCCCACTCTCCCTGTCCACCTTCCGTGTTACTTTACTTCCACCTGTCCGCATTGCCCTTAGGACCCTCCATAAAAAAGTGCTATGATGTGTACATCACTGGCAGTCTCCGCTCGTTCTTACCTCCCACTGTGTTGCCTACTGCCATACCCTTCCTCCAGGTCATCATGCTTATGCACGAACTATTGGCTTTGTCGTTTTGTTGTAGCCATGTTTTACAGCAGCACGGCTGTAAGTAATTGCATCAAAGCTCTTTTTGGGCATACTACACAGTAGCGTGCTGCTGCACTGTATACAACATGGCTAACAAAAAATTGACACAACTAATAGCTCTTACATAGGTGACACCTATTGACTTTGCCAATACCCGTTTGCATAGGACTTACTTCCTTTTACGTCTCTCATACTTTTGGATGAGTTTCCCCTGTTGTTTTGACTTACATACATATTTTATAGTGAACACAACTTTTCTTTCCTTTCGTTGCATTGTGGCCAGTGGCCAGTACAAAATAATGAGCGCAAAAAGCTAATCCACAAAGGTTTAACTTTGAGTAGTTAAGTCTTTCTCTTGATGTAGCTATGACTTACTCCTGAATGGCCAGGAGAAAAACATGCACAAACCAAGAAAAAGCCCTTTTAAATGACTCCATTGTGCCATTTTGTTTATAAACCTGTACCAGCATTGTGTGGAAGATTTAGCCCATAAGAGAAAAGGTGGTGATTTGAAGATTTCCTTATTGTCCTGTAAAAAAGCAAACATCCAAGAAAAGAGACCTGAAATGTTTTTTGCTCAGGTTGAATTTTATGCAAACATGGAGACGGCTTGGAATGGAAGAGTATTTGGTGAGAAATCAGAGCTGCTTCTTTTGGTATGGCTGAGTGAGTAAATGCTCTCTAAGCAGCAAATAAAATATATAAATGACATGGCATGGCACATAAATATAGGGAGAATTGACATGCTTTGGAAAAATAAACGCAACAGTGGCATATTGCTGAGCTGAATGTGTCCAGTTATAGAAATAATAGAATGCTCCCTGATGCATTGAGGCAAGGATCAAGTTTTCTTTGCTGGAATGGGAAAATATTGGAGATATTTTGAGATGGTGCCTGGAAGTGGCTGGAGAGATATAAAGAGAAAATAAAGATATGGAATACATAGAAGAAAAGGACTTTTTACATCTTTGAAAACGGATGTGGCCAGTGAAAAGGGAACAGGCAACAGACAAGGGATGGTGGCTGATAGACAACTCGGTGACTTGAGATGATTGAAGCACGGAAAATGCAGAAAATTATGTCACTTCCTGTGCAGATGAATGATGGGAAATCCAAACAGTGAGTTTCATATTTCCTCCTAGCTAAGAGATCTATTAATTACTAGGTTTTGCTAAAAAGTAGCCAAAATTCGAGCTAGTTTTTTTTATTTGGTCATGATATTCAAGAATAGTTGGCTTAAAAGTTTCTTTAATGATGTCACACTTGAACTTCACCTAAATAATGGGTGACAGAGTTATTGGCCCTTCAGAGTGTCATCAGTATGCTAATTGACAGAGAAACTGAACACCGGATGTTACTTGGAAGTAACATAACATTTCAATTGATTGATGGATGTTTTAGCCTTTGACAAGGACACTACATTTGTTTTTTATTCACTAATTTTAATAGTATTTAAGACTCCGGTCATTCTAACTCTCTCTAACCATAAGTATATTATTTTTTTTGGCAACAGTCTTCTCAACATAGTAATCCCCAGATTGTCTGGGTAGTTCCTGCATTGCGCCAACTGCATGAAATCACACGCTCATTTATCAAGCAAACCTACCAAAAGCAAGACAAGGTAAGAAATCAGTCCCTTACCTCCTGTCATGTTAGAATTTTGCATCAGTTTTCTTACTTAATTGTTCCTGTTTTCCTATAGCCATTTATGTTCTCTTAATTTTAAGTGTTCTTCTTAATGGCGCTTTAAGTTTCTCTTTCGCTCAGGCTGATAAGATATTCCAAATCACAAATTGAAACATTGGAATATAGCTTGGACAGTAACACTTATTTTCTGGAGTGAGGTAGATGCACAACATTGAGCTATGTCAACTAGTCCTCATACTGGCTTCACAGCCTGTAGTTCTCCATTTAGAAATTCTAGGATCGTCCTAGGGACAGGTGCTCCGATTGCTCCTCCATTTCCTTTTTCTTGTGTTCTCTATTACCAATTTTGAACAATGCTGTGTGTCTCATGGCCCATTCTCCTTAGTTGACTTGTAGGCTGTGGGTTGGCAGTGTCGAGTGCTGCAACCCTCTGACATGACTTTGTACTTTGCAATACTCTCTCCTGTATTGTAAATGTCACATCATTTTTAAACTGAGCACTCTGTTTAATATTCAAATGTGGGTTGCAAAAAAAGGCTGGGGATACCAGAAGTATCAGTAGAGAAGCTCTTCATTTTCTCAGCTTCTTCTAAGCGTTAGACACTTAGCTCAGGCAACATTGTATGAAATCTGGAGGGATCTCGCACACCTCCTAATGGAGGGTGCTTCACAGTGACAGTGTTGCCTGAAGTCTGTGGCACAAAGGTAGCACTCTTTATTTCCCTCTACCTCATTCTACTGTTCCCTCATGGCTGTTTTTACAGTGAGTGCAATTTCCTGAGTTTTCACATCTGCATGATCACATCAATTCCTCGACAGGGACCAAAGCTGATGTTACTGACCTCCTTTTTGTGATGATGCCTATGCTTTTCTGTTGGGGGAAGCACTCTAAAGCATAGACATAAACACAAGTCAAAAGTGCCAAGACATAAGGTGTGTTTTTTGCTACTGTTTCTGACATTAAGCATTGGAACCCCATTCCCTTGAGGTGAATAAGGTTCATATGATTGCGACAAGGTATGAGCAGACCAGTTGGCCCAAAAGAACTATAAGATGAGCTCCTTCTCCGGAATTGGCTTCTATGCTATTGGCCGGCTAGCCCGTTCTACTATAGTTTGTTAATTTAAATTGATATTGAATATTGATGTTATAAACGTAGAAGAACATATATTGTTCACTAGTGACTATGAATCTGGTGAGTGCCGAACCAGTAAGAGATGAATAATTTTGTTATTTGTTCAAGTTACTAAAGTTTTTTGAAGACACAATATAAAATAAGAAGATTTCTTATTTCATTAGGTTCTTATTCAGTAAATCTAAAACACTTCATCTTTTGGTTGTGAATCTAGTTAAACCTACAGGGACTTGGATGAGATTTATGAATGTAAGTGAAATTAGATAGTAGCATATAACTGCATGTACCTCAGATATTATTCCTCCCTTTAATAGAAAGGGAAAAAAGAAAGTTCTTCTTAGCGTGTAAAGCATGGTAGTACTGGATTTGAACAGCAACAAACAAATTCAGATTACTTTATAAGATATAATGAAGAGATTTAACCCTTTGCATGCACTTGAAATAATTGATATATTGCTTTGAAATGGTACTTGATTAAAATTCATAGTTTTAAGTCTAGATCAGCTATATTGTGTTGACAGTCACTGAATAAAGGTAAAATCTCAACTGCAAAAATACAAAAGTTTATGATTTTAACTGAATGACCAATGTATGTACTTTTTTTTCAAACTTCCATTCTGGAAACTTCATTTAAATGTAGTCTTTGGAATCCAGGATATATATACTGTATAGTAAAAATGAAAATATAACTTGAAGGTTTTGTATAAATATAAATACAAGAAAGAGACTTACGCTATAAAATTGTGTGGACACTCACTGTGGAGAAAAAACTGATGAACAATTAAGCGAGATGGCAAAAATTTTGAAAAGCAATTGCATACTGAACTATTCCTTTGCCTCAAAATCTCTTTAGAAAAATTAAAACAATTGTTTATAAATGTCATTTTAAATTATTGTACTGTTTTGCACATATACTTGCACTTTACAATATTTGCACTAATAAGCACTTTAAACCAATTGTTCGTTTTTCAACACAAATATATAAAAAATCATAGATCATTTATTAAAAGTAATGCACTCCACTACAAATACCATGATGCTATGCGAGAGAGGAAACAGGAAATGCCTTATGAAATAGAAATAAATGATAACTGTTTGTCCTTGGGTGAGAAAAACATATCCCGTGATCAAGGTTCTGGGCTCGAACCGAAATGCGCTGGCATTGGCTACTGCCGCTTCACAAAATAAAAAATGTAATTTATTGACCTTGAGTGAGTGCGTTCTTCGAAACAACTTTTGGTGACAGAGGTACCTAGCTGCGATATATATAAGGCTAGACACTTCAAGGAACACCACAATAACAGTGCTCTCCTGAAGTACTATGCTATTAACTCAGTGGGTCCCCTTAGAAGAGGAGGTGATAGGGATGCTGCACTTAGAGCTTTAGAAACAAGATACATCTTGACGTTGGATAGCAAAGCACCTCAGGGACTTAATGCCTCAGAAGATTTTTATACCTGTCTCTAGGGTAAAAATTTCCTAAACATTCCATTGAGTAATCTGAATGTTGTGAGGTTTATGGTGTTACCGTCATCTTTTAACACTATCTTGCAAGCAAATGAAATTTATGTAATACCATCTATTTTTGCTGCAAGAATCTGTTTTTTTGTGTTTAAACCATCTGTATAACTGAAAGAATCGCCACTATCTGTGTTTGGATGGCAGAGACTGGGACCAGTCTGATTAACATCCCATTCGCAAACACAAATCTATGTATTTTTTAAATCTGTTTCAACATAGTTTTAATCTGACATAAAAATAAATTTTACCAAAAAAAAGTAACTAGTATTTGGTAGGTGTTTTTAAAGATGATGCAATTCATTGATCACATACCCTACCTTTTACTTCACACATCATCGAGACACTATTTGCACTTTATTTTTTCACTTACTTATTTATTCGGGTGTCATAATATAGGATGCATAGCTGCATAACGGGGCATATACATAATGTATTTTTCTGGTTGAATCATTGCGTGATGGCCACTGGATGAGATGTTGGTTGACTGTTTTAACATTTAATATTCAACTAGATATTGTGTACCTCTTAACAGTATTGATTTTTATTCATTCTTTTATATACAAAGAATTGGATTTTAGGCCGGTTTTTAGGACATGCCGTGTATTTTTGTATTTTTTATATATTTTACATATATTATATATTTATAGCTAAATTATTTATTTTGCTATTTTTGCTCTAATCTATGTTGCATGTGCCAATCAACAAAAGTTGCAGTTTGATTCATGACAGTTTGTCCTTCATGTGAAATATTACCGTTATGGGAATTTATCCCAATACTTATTGCCCGTTGCACAGTGAAAATTTTCAGTATTTTTACTATGTTTATTGTGCATCCTAATGACACCCAATGAAAATGTCGCATTCACTAGCACTTGCACTTTAAAATTCTGCTGCCGCCCTCTAAGGCGCCATGTGACCAAGGCCTCTTGTAGGCCGAAACGTTATGCTGTCTGTTGCGTAATAAAAATCACTCACAGAAATCTGGGTCTCCTGTTTCTTGGCGGTACTGCGGCTGGAGTGGAGTCCGTTTGCTGTTCGTGGAAACCTGTGTTCATTTGTTAGCCGGTTGAGTGCTTCTCCGGCGTTGAGACCCCTCCTTCAGGAAGTGGCTATACGGCAGGAAGTCGTGACCTCTGGTGCTCCGGAGGCCGTTTGTTTCTCCTGTTGGGAAGAGACCGTGAAAGCCCCGGGATGCCCGGCAAGTCTGTTCATCTGGAAGCGGATCCGGCGTGGTGGGATGGCTGTCTCAGACCACGCTGCTTGACCTCTACAGCTCTGTGCAGTTTTTGGGAAACGTCCCTTGAAGGAGTCTTTGTTCTACGTTTGACGGCGAGTGATATTGATCTACGAGCCCGAGAACAGTGAGTAACGCATTATCGCGTTTGAAACAAACTTTCATTTAAAGCAACATGTCGGCATGCGCAAGAAGAGGGAGGGAGGGGGCTGCCCTCGATGATTCCCCGGCTGGGGGATCTCAAGTGGCAGGTTCTTCGGAACCAATACCGGATGGTGGCCCTGATCTCCGCGACAAATTTAAACTGCTGGAGAAATTAACTAAACGTGAGCAAGCTAAGTGGTGGGAGCACCGCTCCCTAAGCAGGTATTTGGAGGGCGACCATATACCTAGGGGATTAAGAGTCATGCTGGCCCCTAGCTACGACCAACCTGACCCTGAGATGCTTAAGGAGTGGGCCGAGTGCAACCTGGGTTCCTCTAAGAGACTGGTTGAAATCCTGGTGCGCTATGCGGAATCCGACCGCATCAAGATCAAATCGAAGAACTGAATGCTGAAATAGAGGAAATGGGCGCAGATACTGCTCCTGAGTGCAAAAAATTACGGGAGGAAATGATGGCCCGTGTACAAAAGGAGGAGGATATCATTATTAAGAGGAAACAATTTAAATTCCAGCGCGATAAAAATGACTATCTTGAGGGGCGCATTTTCACATTCGCGCGGAAATACGACGCTATGAAGGTTGCTCAGCCCCCCACTGCTCGCAATGCTCCTTCGGCGAGTGGTGCCCAAAGATCAGCATCTCCTGCCAGTTCTTCGAATGCAGACCTTAGCTCAAACATGGACAGCGGGTCAGAATCGGAGGCAAGCAGAGCCAGATCCGGGTTGGGGTTTATCCGGTTTACCCTGGCACAAGAACTGGAATGTGTGCGCCAGGACAGGCGCGCTACACTGCGGCCCAGGGTAAAACAACAAACTGCTACAAAAGCCCCAACACAAAGCGGAGAGAGCGGCGCAAAGCAAACCCAAGGCGCCAAACCAAAGCGCAGGAACTACAACAAACAGTGGAACAAAAAGAAACAGCAGTGAGAGTGCTGGTGGACACGAACCTCTCTGTGATCAATCTCACCCTTATGACATTATCACCTATGGAATTGAAGACTCTTTCGCTAGGATTGTCATTTTGCCCCCCCAGGAAGTTTAACTACGCGGATACACGCATTGATTTGTTTAAATTCACGCGAAAGTAAAAACTAAGAAAACATTTTGCGAATAACAAGCCTCGCAAGGGGGAAGTGAGAACTGATAAAATTACAACCAGCCCAGCCCTGGTAGCGAATGATATGCCACTGCTACAAGATTTGGAGGGACTGAGGTCAGAACATTCTTTGTCACAGAGTGGTGAGAGCCAGCCTGTAATGAACACTGGTGGTCTTACGAATTTCAAAAAATGCTCCACGTACACACCACATATGCTAGACATTTTTCATGAAGCAGCTGTCAAGGACATTAAGGGTCTATATGAACAAACACTCAAGAACAATAAATACAAACACAGGCATAACCGCAGGTATACTGATTTAGTTGCCAAAATACAGAAATGTGGTAATATTATTGTTCGCCAATCGGACTAAGGTGGCAATATTGTCTTATGGGCAAGAGACCTCTATCTGGAGGAAGCATTATTACAACTTAATGATGCTACGTGCTATAGACATCGTGATGCGGGATCTGTTAAGAAGTCTCAAACAACTTTTTATTAATTGTTGATGGGGTGGAGATCATCGGGTCTCATCAGCATGGATGAACTAAAATGTCTGAAAAAGGAGTACCCCATCACGCCCATCCTATATTTGATTCCAAAGGTCCACAAGAACTGAAGCAAGCCCCCTGGCAGACCTATCATCTCTGCATGTGGGGGGCTTCTGGAAAAGACTACTGTTTATGTGGATTCATTTTTGCAGGAATTTGTGTGTGGGCTCCCCTCTTACATCCAGGATTCCAGCGATTTTTTGAGGAAACTCAATGAATTAGTATGGGATCCAGAATTTTTGCTAATTACTCTTGACGTTACATCGTTATACACGAGTATTGTGCATGTGGATGGGTTGAGGGCTACTGCATACTATTTGGGACAACGTCCGATTGAATTTGCAGAACACAATAAGATGCTACTGTCAATGATGAGTTTCTGCCTGAACAACAACTTCTTAATGTTTAACAAACAGCACTATCAACAGGTCAGGGGAGTAGCCATGGGGGCCTCTTTCTCTCCCAGTTATGCCTGTATTCATATGGGATACTGGGAGAGACAGGTCCTCTTTGGTGAACACTCAGCAATTTGCAGAGATCATATCGTACGTTGGTATAGATACATCGACGATGTATTTCTGATCTGGCATGGTACACAAGCACAGGCAGAACGTTTCATTGAGAAGTTGAACATTAACAACTACAATTTGGCATTCACTTCTAATATAAGTGCATGCCAAGCAACTTTCCTGGATGTCTCAATTGAAATTACCATTGGCTGCCTGGAAACAACATTATTTAGAAAACCTACTGCAGGGAACACGGTATTGCACGCCAAGAGTCACCATCCTCCGCATCTGATAAGGAGCATCCCTTATGGGGAAATGCTCAGGATCAGAAGGGTTTGCAGTACCGAGGCACAGTGCAATGTAGTCAATCAAAAAAAGGAAGGGAGGTCTCCTCACGATTCCAGTGACGGGACGAGGAGTGAAAGACAAGCGAGAAATCAAACAGTCCCTATTACTAACTCAAAAAGGGTTATCCTACCTATAGTGTACCACCATAACTCAAGAGATCCTTACATGTAAAACCACATTCTAAAAATATGTGCACAATGATAAAACAATTTTTTATAAAATTTGAACAATTTATTCCATACAATATACAGTATCAAATATTAATTACAGTGCTACAATGTGAAATAGTTAAGAGTGTAAGCACACTTCCATTGGTTCAATGGTGCAAATGTTTTAAACACACAAGAACAGAATTAAAAAGCAGATGGCTGTTAAAAACAAGTTGTCAATGTAGCACAGCAGGCCAGTAAACAAAGGTTTCTGGCTAGAGGGTTTAGCGAGAACACATTGGCGGCTGCCATACGTAAAGCTAATGCCCTTCCTGGTGCAACAGCACTGTTACATAAAAAATCCCAGTGTCCAACTCCTATGTCCACGCAGCAACCTATCAGACTAATATGGTCATTCAATAGCCAACATGGGACACTAAGAAAGATAGTGAATAAACATTGGGATCTGGTGAGATGTGATCCCGTGATTGGTGAACTAATGCCGAGAAAGCCAGCAATTACTTACAGAAGGGCATATTCCTTACAGGATGCTTTGGTTAAATCTAGCCCAGAACTGGAACCACCTAAGGATTGGCTGGCAAGCAGTAGAGGTTTCAGGAAATGCTCTACATGTAAAGCTTGTTCACATGGGGTAAACAGAACGGAATATCTTACCCCTTTCTCAGCAGTCCCATGCAAAATCAACAAAAAACTAACCTGCAAGAGTGAATTTGCAGTATATGTGTTGGAGTGATCGTGTGGTTTAAGATATGTGGGCAGCTCAAAACTGCAAGTCCACAAACGTGTACTCCAACACTTGAGGGCTATCAATACCAATGATTCTTCTTATCCAGTGGCTAGACACTTCAAGGAACACCACAATAACAACAGTGCTCTCCTGAAGTACTGAAGTACTATGCCATTGACTCAGTGGGTCCCCTTAGAAGAGGAGGTGATAGGGATGCTGCACTTAGAGCTTTAGATACAAGATACATCTTGATGTTGGATAGCAAAGCACCTCAGGGACTTAATGCCTCAGAAGATTTTTATACCTGTCTCTAGGGTAAAAATTCCCTAAACATTCCATTGAGTAATCTGAATGTTGTGAGGTTTATGGTGTTACCGTCATCTTTTAACACTATCTTGCAAATGAAATTTATGTAATACCATCTATTTTTGCTGCAAGAATCTCGTTTTTTTTTGTGTTTAAACCATCTGTATAACTGAAAAAATCGCCACTATCTGTGTTTGGATGGCAGACTGGGACCAGTCTGATTAACATCCCATTCGCAAACACAAATCTATGTATTTTCTAAATCTATGTTTCAACATAGTTTTAATCTGACATAAAAAGAAATTTTACCAAAAAAAAGTAACTAGTATTTGGTAGGTGTTTTTAAAGATGATGCAATTCATTGATCACATACCCTACCTTTTACTTCACACATCATCGAGACACTATTTGCACTTTATTTTTTCACTTACTTATTTATTCGGGTGTCATAATATAGGATGCAAAGCTGCATAACGGGGCATATACATAATGTATTTTTCTGGTTGAACCATTGCGTGATGGCCACTGGATGAGATGTTGGTTGACTGTTTTTTTTATGTTCAGAAAGATTTTATTAAGTTTTAAGACAAAATGAAAAAGAACAAGTACAATACAAAAAAGAGGAAGATTTAATATTCAACTAGATATTGTGTACATCTTAACAGTATTGATTTTTATTCATTCTTTTATATACAAAGAATTGGATTTTAGGCCGGTTTTTAGGACATGCCTTGTATTTTTTGTATATTTTACATATATTATATATTTATAGCTAAATTATTTATTTTGCTATTTTTGCACTAATCTGTGTTACTTTATGTAACTGAATTTAGTTTGGGCATGTGCCAATCAACAAAAGTTGCAGTTTGATTCATGACAGTTTGTCCTTCATGTGAAATATTACCGTTATGGGGATTTATCCCAATACATTTTGCCCGTTGCACAGTGAAACTTTTCAGTATTTTTACTATGTTTATTGTGCATCCTAATGACACCCAATGAAAATGTTGCATTCACTACCACTTGCAAATTCTGCTGCCGCCCTCTAAGGCGCCATGTGACCAAGGCCTCTTGTAGGCCGAAACGTTATGCTGTCTGTTGCGGAATAAGAATCACTCACAGAAATCTGGGTCTCCTGTTTCTTGGCGGTACTGCTGCTGGAGTTGAGTCCATTTGCTGTTCGTGGAAACCTGTATCTATATATATATATATATATATATATACCTACATGCCTACATGTGGGGTGGTGGGAGGAACATGTCCTCATGGGGTCACTTGCTACCAGGTTTCCCAACAGAATAGCCCACTTTTGGCGTTTTATAGATGATATCTGTATGATTTGGAGGGGATCAGAAGAGTCAGCTACTGAATTTGTGAGAGTCATTAAGGATAATCAACTTAATCTTAAATTTACGTCACAGATCAGAAGAGTGATGATCCAATTCTTGGACGTTGAGATCCATGTCCAGAATGAAAAACTACATACTAGACTCCATAGAAAGCCCACGGCGGGCAATTCTATATTGCACGCCGGGAGTGCACACCCAGGTCACCTCGTGAAAAGTATTCCTTATGGGGAATTTCTACGTATCCGAAGGATATGTAGTTCTGAGGTTGACTTGAACAAATGTCAAACAGAGGCGTTTCAGAGATTTGTTGCTAGAGGCTATCACACTACTGCCCTCAGAGAGGCTTTAAACAAAGCAAATGAGTTGAACCGGGATGAATATCTGAATTCTACCAAAGCCATCAGTATAAGACAAGAACCCAAGTCTGAAGTCCCTGATAGAATCAGCATGATTACTACCTTTAACAGTGAGGAAAGGAAAGTGAGAGGCATTCTCAGGAAACACTGGCCTTTGTTCAAAACGGATATAAGTGTGGCTCCCTTACTACCTGAGGAACCAACAGTAACCTTTAGAAGGGCACCCTCTATGCGGGATGCCCTAGTTAGATCAAGCCCTGAGGTTATCCCCAAGAAAAATTGGTTATCTGAGAAACCAGGATTTTATAAATGCATCTCTTGCAGAGCTTGTAAATTCGGCGTTTCCACCAAGGAATACAAGTCTGCATTTGATCCATCTCCCATCTTGATAAAGGGGCTCTACACTTGCCGGACAGATTTTGTAGTTTATGTGCTCCAATGTACTTGCGGGCTCAAGTACGTTGGAAGCACTAAACTACAGGCCTTCAACCGCATCCTCCAACATCTCAGGGCCATCATCAACTCTGATGAGAATTACCCGGTCGCACGTCATTTTGGTTTGGTCCATCAGAGGAATGTGAATGATTTGAGCTATTTTATCATTGACGGAGTTCCCAAGAATATCAGGGGTGGTAATAGAGAAAAATCTCTCAGGCAGTTGGAGAGCAAGTATATCTTGCTACTAGATACGAGAATCCCCAATGGGTTAAACACGGGAGAGGACCTTCATTGTTTTTTATAAAACCTTTTCATTAAGTTTGGCCAGACATTTATAAGGGTCATCTTTCAATCTGTAACATAGTTATAATCCTCCTCTAGTTTAACAGTAAACCTAGTATGACCACATGGAGGACTATTTAGTAGTCCTTTGAGTAGACTGGTAGATCATTCTCCCTGTATCCATCATGTGTTGTTTACTTTGTACAACTGCTGTTTGCATTCTACTTCCCCCGTTCTGAGATCACCAATAGCCTTACACAAACAGGTCATAGATGAATTTATGAGAGGGGGTATGACTGGTCCGTTCTGGGTTGTATTGTTCAGCTCACAGCATATTGTATCTCAATGGGGTGATAAATAGGGCACTATGTCCTAATGCTGGGTCCCAAAGAATATGTTTTCAATATAAATTGGGGATCCTTGTCTGTAAATCGATGCATATACACTGTATGTATAGGGTTATAGGTAGTTCAAAATAATGGTTCCATAACATGTAAACCTCCTAAATGGCGTAACATGGTTTTTCTTGAGCCCTCCCCCCAAGCTTCCCCGCTTTTTTCTTTTTAATATTTCAGCCACTAACATATGAGTTACTTAAGGGTCAGGGATCTGACTCTTATTTTGGCTGAAATTGCACTTGGCACTTTAAACTTTGCACGAGGGTTTGCACTTAAGGGTCAGAATCAGTTAGCACTAGCACTTTAAAGGGCGACATTGATTGTACATGTTGATTTGCACTGTCATCCTGCAGACCAGGGATTCGAATATCGAATTAAAAATGTATATTATGCTGTATATAAAGAAGTCATGAATTTAGCAGATCTGCAGCTTGTAAATATGAAAAAAATATTATTTTTTATAATTATGGCAATGTATTATACTTATGCATTTGTTATTCAAATTGTACATAATCATTTTTAACATTTGTAAATATGGGTCTGTTTTCTAATCTGGATGAACTACAATGTAAGTGTTTTCTCAGTTGCTATTAATGTACACGCCCCGTTTTTGTGTTAATTAGGCACCCTATATATGCACTTTCATGGGTTCTGTCTGGCATGTGATCAAGGTCACCGTGGAGTGACCGAAACGCGTCGTGCTGGCGATTGCGTGATAATAAACCACCTTTGAAATCACCTCTTGCGCTGTGGAGTGGTCTGTACCTGTGGGTTCCGTTGGTTGCTTACGGAATTCTTGTCCTTTTGGAGTAAACGGAGCAGGACTGTGAATCGTGTATATGTATATATATATATATATATATATATATTTTATAGTTGGGTAAGAAGGTCAGTGACAGCATTAACGTTTTGAACAAAAAAAAAAAATTCACCAGTTGTAGGTAGCAGAGCTAACTATAACTTGCGCTCCCACAATGCACTCCTTATGACCTCGCATATTACATCAGTGACATTACTCATGACATCTCTGATGGCATCATCCACAGAACCATACACATATCCACTCGGATACCCACACAACTCATATACCCACTTACACACTCATACACCCGCTCAAACACCTACCCATTCATGCATACAGCCACTCACTTACCCATACACCTTCTCACACAGCCGTACACTTACCCATACACCTAAACACAGCCACTCACTCACCCATTAAGTCACTTAACCGTACAGCCGCTCAACACAGCCACTCACTCACCTATACAACTACTCATGCACACTCTCACATAACCATTTTATACCCATTCACACATCCTTACAATTGCTCACACCACCACTCACCGATACAGCCATTCAGAAAGACGTGCTCTTCAATACAGCCACTCACACCCACTCAGTTAACCAAACACCCATTCAAACAGCCATTCACTCTCTCATATAGCCTCATATAGCCACTTATAAACTGTTGTGAATGTATCGAGGACCCTCATTAAATATTCCCGATTTATGCCCTTATGTGGTTATAACAAATCCTATCCTTATAAAGGCATAAGAATCATATCCATATTTAGTAATAGCCAATGCAGTCCAAATACGGCAAGGCTACTTCCTTAGACTCCTAGAAAGTACAAGGCGTTCATTAAACAAGCCAAACCTCCAGCAGCCCGGGAATTCCCCCTGCTTTTTGTTTTGATTTGTCCTAGAACTCCTGCGAGTCCTGAAAGAACTGCCAGTTCTTAGTGACAGTTCCTATTGACGTCTTATGTCCAACCTTACGTCAAACACGGCACCTTCCAGGTATAAATATACCAGCATTTGCCTTAAGCAACACATGGTGGTTTGGAGCAGAGCGGCTATCTACTTACCCAAAGCCCAGCTGATGCGAGTGCCGAAGGAAGCCGTCCCTCCCATTCAACGCACTGAGAAAGACGCTGTCTTTTCTCCTGCCGAGAAAATCCAGCTCCAGTGTTTCCAGTCACCCTTGCGGGTTACTGGGAGATTGAGTCCTGAGAACGAGATAGAAGACCTCCTTCATTCTAAAACCAAGGTACGAAGCTTTATTAGATCCTTAGAGAATTCTTGATTCAGATTCTTGGCAAAACTAACTTAACTTAAACTGCAACTCCCTTACTCCTTCCCATGTACTAGGCTTAGGTTAGGTACACTGGGGTAGGCATAATTTAGAAGCACCAGTTGAGTACGTTTAGTCAAACTTTTATCTTTGTATGTATTGTATATATTTTATCCGTATCATATGGCTCAGAAACCATATCAATGCTTTTACAGTATTATTTCATAATACTCCTTTTACTGTACGCACTTTACTTTATGACAAGTATTGCAATTGTGGCAATTTACTTCTCTTGCATGAGAAAGAAGACTGCTCAATAAATAACAACTTTTATTGGAAACGCCCGTCTCTCTATTTCTCTGCACTCCGGTGAAACCAAGTATGCACGATTGACTGAGTGAAATAGCTATCTATTGTTTTCACACGACTCTAAAGATATACTCCTTATTCTGGAGGGAGCAAAGTTGTCCTGTTTATGCGGTTGTCAGATACTAATCCCTTCTTGTCTAATCAGGGAAGGTAACTCCTTCCTGTTCATTCCAGAAAGTTTCTAGTGACCTCTGAGCTAGCTGGCATACCTAATAAGTCTAACATATTCAGAACAGACCCAGTCGACCTCAGTCCTACGTCTAAACTACTGTTTGTTATTCCAATGCGCAGAGCCTATTGGGAATATAGGAACTACACTACAAACCCAGTCAGTCACCCATGCAGCCACTACAGTCACCCTTACAGCCACTCACTCTTACTCCCACTCACTCACTCACCAATACAGCTATTCACACAGCTGCTCACACACTCGTACAGCTACTTACACACCCACGTATTCACCAATACCGCCACTCACACACCAATACAACCACTCACACACCAATACAACCCCTCACACACCAATACAACCCCTCGCACACCAATACAACCCCTCGCACACCAATACAACCCCTCGCACACCAATACAACCCCTCGCACACCAATACAACCCCTCGCACACCAATACAACCCCTCGCACACCAATACAACCCCTCGCACACCAATACAACCCCTCGCACACCAATACAACCCCTCACACACCAATACAACCCCTCACACACCAATACAACCACGCACACATGTATAGAGTCACACAACCACCCAGGTCATATGTGTTAGAAATAGAATCACTTATTAGTAGTACAGAGACAATTGTAATTTCATGTATGTAGTGGCTTAATATATAACTAAGGTTCAGAAACACTTGCAAAATACTTACACTCACTGGATGATCAGTGATGTCAATAGTGATGTCATTTGAGATGTTATCAATGATGTCCTCAGTGATGCCACTGACCATGTCATGAGTGATGTAATATGTGAGGTCATAAGCAGTGCATTGGCGGCGTAAGTTATAGTTAGCCCAGGTAAATATAACTGCTAAATTTCACTGGTTTTATACGAGTAAAATCTGAGTCTTAACTAGAACGTCCCTGAAACCTTGGGTTTATCAGTGAATTTTGAAGTTTTTTAAAAATTGTATTACCTAACTATAACGTCCCTGTAACCTTGTGTTTTTTTCAATAATATTTTTAAATCTCTAAAGTCACAGATCTGTCGATTTTCTGCAAAACTCTTTAAAAATAAAAAAGATGCAAAGTGATCATGGTGGCATAGTCTGTTGAAAGCACCACAACTAAAAAGTAAGTGGTGCTAGACTTTAGGTGTAGGCCAGCAGCTCAATTCTGGAAGAATCGATCTTGAGGTAAAATGTCGTAAGGAGCAAGCAAATCTTCAGGTGGTGGGGGCCATTGAACAACAATGGTATTGCATTTGATTTTGTACCATCTGTGTTTTGATGCTTATCATACCCATTGCAGGGGCAAGGTTCACAGAAGCACCATTTAAAGACTGATTCATGCGAATTCCAACTGAATTCTCAAATATATCAAGTAACATTAAGAAAACCATGTGGTGAGAAAAAATGTTTCCCATCCAGCCTCTGAGTAAAGAGGGATTAAGAAAGATCAGCTTGATATCAAATGATATATATTTTACAAAAACAAGGGAACCCAATTTTTATGGTCTCGGGCCTTGGGTGCAAAGCATTTTACAGGAACAGCAGTCCCTAACAAACAACAATTTGTTAAGAAAATTCATATAGAGATACAATGATGTCTATATTTATCTGTCCAGCTGGACATGATCATTTAATATATGGAAGTAAAAGAACAACATAAAAGTGGGAATATATACAACATTAAAAAGAGAGAACTCAGGCATTCCGAGTAACATGGCCAAAAACACAATTCATCAGTTAGGCCAACGAAAATACATTGCAACACCCTAGCACTTAGTAATAAGGGATATAAGGTTGTTTCAGAGTGCGAGAAGTTGATGTTTTGATCCCACTTGTATTTTGTTCATTTAATTCCTTATATTAAATGATCATGTCCAGCTGGACAGATAAATATAGACATTATATCTATATGATTTTTCTCAACACTTTTTTTTTTTGTTAGGGACCGATGTTCCCCAAAAATAAAATTATATCATTATGGCTTGCCAAGGAAACTTGAAATGTTTCCCAGGGGAATTATCAGGTGCCATCAGATGCCGCAAGTAGTGTGGCCAGACACATCTGCACAAGGATCACTGCTGCAACCTTTCTCCCCTGCCTTTTTAAACCTTATGGTTCAGTAACTGTCAGTGTGAAACCCCAGGGTAACATGTAAGTAAGCATTAATCGGACTATATTTCTTTGTGTTGAATCTGTGTTTTTGCTTTCAGGTTTATAATTCTCAAGGGGATTTGGGTATTGATTTTCATATATATATATATATATATATATATATATATATATATATATATATATATATATATATATATATATATATATATATATTCTGATCTCTATTTCCGTAATATTTGATGGAGATTGTTTATAAGAAGAACAAACTTGTGAGCAATGTCTTGTTGTAAACTAGTACTGTAATTTGTAGTTCATAGTGGTCCAGAGGAGTGCTCTCATTTAGCAGGTCAAACAGGTTGCTATTTATCAATTGATGTATGTGGTTAATAGAGCTTCTGCAAATTATTAAAAATTTCATTTATATTTTGGTGCAATATTTGAAACCAAAGTCATGCCAATATTCATGATGTCTGTGAGTAATTTGGCTTAATGATTATTTGAGGGCAGTGTGGTTAATTAATTTGGATGTAAAGTTCATTGTCTGCAAAGAGAAGGGTATTTATAGTGGTTGATGTACAGTATATTCGTTTTCTCACTGCGTACACATTGAGGGGAGAAAGACTGCAAATTCAGATTGCATTGCCAGCTGAATTGGAAACCCAGTTTGGTTCTTAAATATATTCAATCTCATTGTGAAAGCTACTTGACTTATGATGTTTACATTTCTTAACAAGTTTACCTTAATCAAAAAGGTGCCTGGTAGAAACGTTTCCAATTGGAAAGAATCCCTCATCAAAAATAATCATGTCGGACAGCTCAGTGGTTAACATACAGTGATTACAACAATTTCCTGACCTGTCTCTTAGCAAATGCTTTTTAACAGATAAAAGCATTTGGTTAATCTTTTAAATTGTGTGAAATATGTATATATTGCTGGGAGGAATAAGGCATGTGATTCTTTGAGGTACTAGCAGCACTTATGTTAACTTTTCTCAGAACCTCTGGAAAAAATGTATATTTGTTAATATTATTTCTATTTTAACAAAAAGTTAACCAGTGTCTCTGTGGAATTTGTAACCTGCATTTTGTTACTTTTGTTCACTAAGAGCATCATTCAAGACTTGAAGAAAAACTTTGAGATTGTGAAGTTAGTGACTGCAAGCCTGGTCTCTTGCCATCGACTTGCTGTTTCTTCAGCAGGCCCTGGAGGCTTAGTTGGCTCGACATTAGTGGATGGCCGATACACGTACCGGGAGGTATGTCGTTAATGATTTCTTCTATCATGTTGTCTATTGGGTCAGCATGAGGCTTTCTATCATGCAATATCTAATGCTGGGAAAATGTAAAAATAAGTCTGCAATACTTTCCTTGTAACATTCAAGGTATTAGTTTTAAACCCTCCAGACTTCCCATGTTTAGGTAGTCCTAACTCCTAAATCCTTGCTTCCTAATTGTTTTAGACTCCGCTATTGGGCCGCTGCTGCACCCCAGAGACCGGTCACCGTGCCGGCACAACTACTCTCGAGTAATACCAGGATATTCGCAACCATCTAGGCTAGCCTTGTGCACCCACAACTGCGCCGAGTTTCCACCCCGCGCTCCGCCTTGATTATTATCTACCCTTTAAGCCCCTGGGCATATTAAGCTTCTAATTATTAGGCATAATATCTATGTCCTGATGATGATCCGCGTATTTCCATGCTGGATTGAAACGTCGTTGACACTTTGAAACACCTTATACCTTGTGTGCACTTAATTGTAAAGGTGTATTATGAGATTTATTGCCTTTTGACATTGCTTATTTACCAAGTACAACAAACCGTAAAGCTTTGCCTAAAGCCCCCAGTTTGTCCTCAACCCCTGCTTTGTATTGTTTTCCATGTGTTAAGTAGGGCACAGGCTTGTGCCCCACTTCTTGTAATGTTTTGTGAAAATGTTTTTTTCTATTTCCTTTTTTTTTAAAAATCTTTTTATTGGTATTTACAGAATTCATATAATGACAGACATATAAACTTGGTATTCTTAGGATGATCATCGCCTTGGGCCTTTGTTGCTAGATTGACTGTTCGACATTGTACGCCCTTAAGGACTGGCTCCCAAGTAACATTTAACACATCTTTTCGCCTTTGACGTGTTACTCGTTAGAACATAAAAACATAGAACACAAAACATACAGTGGTGGTGGTTGTTTGTGACAGAAAGCTACGACCAGATTAGAAGTTGGGTCAAGCTTTGTCTATGGAGGTTTGAAGGAGTCTATGAATTTATCTAGTTTAGACCACATATTTCTGTTGGGGTGTCTTCCTGGTGTCTTTCGGAGTGTGGTGTAGTCTGCTCCTCTGAGGAAGATCACCCAGTTCAGCCACCCTTTGAATGTGGCTTTGGCGGTGTTCTTCCAGTTCGTGAGTACTATCTTAGTTGCTGAAGTGAGGAGGAAGTCGAGGAGGTTTCTGTCCTCTGGATTTGCAATGTCTGGTGTGATGTGTGCTGTGACGATTGTGGCGAATGTTCACCTAAGGCTGCACTGCAGCCCATCATTCTGTTTGTGAAGTCTAGTACCTGCTTCCAGAATTCTTTGACTTTTGTGCAACTGAAGATGAGGTGTTCTAGGTCCCCCCTCTCTGTTCCACAGTTCCAGCAGGTGTTGTTGTCCTTTAGACCTATAGAGGCTAGGTGAGCCGGTGTCCAATAGGCTTGGTGGAGTAGCCAGAATTTGGTCTGTGCTAACACTGGGGATATCATATTTTTTGATGGGGATAACCACAGTGTTTGTAGTTCCTGTTCTGTAAGTTTAGTTTTTGTCTGGGATTCCCAGTAGGTCGTCTTATTGTCGTTAAGTTTGGATGTGACGGGATGGAGTAGTTTGTATAGGAATGAGACTTGGTGTCCTGTCTTGTTTATATTATCCATAAACTGGAAGATGGATGGAGTTTGTTTGTGTAGTTTTGCTTTAGTTAAGGCTGTTTTGATTGCTAAGAAATTGTAGAGTTCTATATCTGGAAGGTTGTGTGTTTTTTCCAGAATGTTAAAGGTGTATGGCTGTCCCTCAGTTTCCTTTTTTTTTTTTTTTACTTTTTTTATTGGATTTCCCCCCTTTTTGTAGCATGTACAGAGCACATAGACAGTAAAATTATACATAATACATATATAACACTAGTTATTACATAAAGGAAGATATCTACATGAAATTACATTCTTAAATTAAGTCCTACTGACTAGAAAACATAATCATACTATAATAAAACGCATAGGTACAGAAAGAACAGTCAAGAGAGAAAACAAGGAAAGCAAAAAAAAAAAGAAATATAAAAGAAAAACACCAAGCCAGTAAAGTGTCTATTAACTAACATTCCCTTCTTTCCATCGTGTAATCGGATCCCATATTTGTACGCCCAACATTCTTCCCTTCTTCCCCTTCCTAGCATATATAGCAGATTCTAACTTATAAATTGACAGTAATTTAGCTAACCACTGATGGTACGTCGAGGGGATCTAGCCATGCCGAGGCTATGCATAATCTCAAAACTGCCATTGCCAAAAATATAAAGCTTCCGCCCCGTATCTGCCCCTCCGCTTCGACTCCTAGTAGTATTATTGATGACGTTAATACAATTTCAATTCCTAATGCATTATTTAAAAAATTCTCTATCTTTCTTTGTTGACTCCAAATGAGGCATAATGCAAAAGTATGTTCTAGATCAGCCTCTGAATTATCACATCTAAAACATCTGGAACCTGACATCGCTCCCCATTGGGCAAGTTTGGCTTATGTGTAGTACAAATGATACAAGACTTTATAGTGTTGGGACTGTAATGAGGCTGAACACAACAGTTTCTGACCCATATCTAATGATAAAGAAAACTGGTCTTGGCCTATATCTAAATCGGTTTCCCATTTATCCGCCCATTTCTCCAAGTCATCTTTCTTCGAGTTTAACAGTTCTGTGTAAAATCTCTTAATTGTACAGTCTATACCTGCTTGTATAACCTCAATTATTGGGTTTTTCGCAAATCCCGCAGCACCACCCTTTTTTTATTAATAAAGCTTTTCTTTTGGAGATATTTAAAAAATTGTCTCGTCTCTAAGCCATAACTTGCCTGTAGCTCTGAAAATTGCATCATACCTTGTGGGCTTAAAATATTGCCCAGTTTCCAAATTCCTTGCCTCCCCCACTCATTAAAGACTGCATCAGAGAAAATCTCGCTAGGAAGAGTAGTTACCATCATTTCTTGTATAGGCATTGTACTTCCCTATACCGAACCTCTTGGCGAATGCTTTCCAAATGTTATATGCGGCTAGGATAGTCTTAAATCTTGTCCTTTTGAAATAGCATGCGTCGGTATTTCAAAGTAGATTTTCTGCCTCCAACCCCATAACTAATCCATAAATATCTAGTGTACCAAATTCATCCTGCCCTTCTGCCTCTGCACCTCCCAGCAAGCCCACCATATATTGTAATGCTGATGCCCAGTAATATAACTTTATATCTGGTAACGCCCATCCTCCCTTTTCTCGTGGAAGTGCCATATACCTGAGCGCTCTCCTTGTTTTCCCCTTGGCCCAGATGAACCGGTTAATCATATGTTCACAGATCTTAAACCACTTATTTTCAAAGAGTAGCGGAATAGCTCTAAATATGTCCCTCCGTTTCCAGTTGTGCTGGGAACTGAATTCCTCGCTCCTTCCAGGTGCTCATGTTTGGTGTATTCCGCTTGTATTTAATCTTGTGGTTGGACCAGAATCTCCCACTGCGAGTGTTTGATGCGGATTTCTAGGTTATGGTCTACCTTCAGTAGTGCTTGTTTCGTAAACTTTAGGATCAGATTGTTGTTGAGTGCTTGTTTGCTGGATGTTAGCAATGCGAGTGTCTCCGTGTTGTTTAGTAAGGCTTTCTCTATGGCCAGCCAAGTTGGCGTGTATTTTTGCATAGGGAGCAGCCAGTGCATCCCTTGTCTGGCTATGAATGCTAGTTGAAAAGTTTTTAGATCCGATAAGTTGAGCGCGCCCAATTTTTTCCCTAGTCTCAGCTTACGGAGTCCTATTCTAGCTTTTTTCCCTCTCCATATGAATTTGTTGATCAATAGGTCTATTCTCTTGTGGAAGTCTTCTGTCAGGTGCATGGGAAGCATGTCTGCCAGGTAGTTGATTATAGGAGTTACCATCATTTTGATGGTGTCAATTCTGCCCCACCATGTGATGAACTTGGGTGACCACGGGTCTAGTAGTTCTATTATCTTTCCCAGCGTGAGCTTCTCATTCAGTTCTAGGGTGTCTCTTAAGCTTCTTTTAAACTGGGTTCCCAGATATTTGACACTCTTTTGGTTGCCAGGCTAGGCCCTCGTTTCCTATTACTTCTCTGGTTGTGTGTATGTTGAGTGGCATGTATTCTGATTTGTCTTTGTTTGTAGCCTGAGTATTTGGCATATGTTTCGATGGTGTGCATGAGTTGTGTTGAATTGTGTTGGATTGCTTGTTAGTATGAGTAGATCGTCCGTGTAGGCGGCGATCTTGGCTGTTGTTATTAATTGTTATCCCAGTGATGTCTCCGTTCGCTATGGTGTCCCTGATCAGAGGTTCTTGAGCTAGTAGAAACAATAGCGGGCAACCATGTCTTGTTCCTCTCTCCAGTTCGAAGGAAGCCGATGAGCCACCATTTATGGTGATATTCGCGATCTGCTTTTTGTATAGCGCCATGACTTTCTTTGTGTACTCATCCCCTAAGTTATAAGTGCGTAAGCATTTCTCCAGGAAGTGCCAGGAAACCCTGTCAAATGCCTTTTCGGCGTCTTGTGTGATTGCGACGGCCTGGTGTGGTGAGTTTGAGGAGTGTTCTATGACTTAGCATAGGAGTCTTGTGTTGTCGTGCGACATGCGGGATTTCATGTAACCTACTTGCGTGTTAACAATCAGCTGGGGTAATAACTTATTTAGTCTTGTGGCCAGTACTTTTGCATATATCTTGCAGTCTAGATTAATTAGCGATATGTGGTGATAGTTTTTGGGCCATTGTGGGTCCTTCCCCTCTTTTGGGATAACAATTATGTTGGCTTGTGCCATTGTATCGGTTATTGTCCCTTCCCCTATGCATTGGTTGAAGGTTTTGGTCAGAACTGAGATGATAAGTCCTTTGAAATGTTTGTGGAAGGGTGCTGTGTAGCCGTCTGGTCCTGGTGCTTTGTTGTCTTTTAGTGAGTTTATGGCCATAGCTATCTCGGTCTCTTTGAAGTCTTGGCCTAGTGTTTTCGCATCTTCTTCCAATATCGTAGGTAGATTGAGTCTTTTTAGGTAGTCAGTGATGCCTGCTCTGTCAACAGTCTCATCCTTTGTGTATAGTTCCTTGTAGAACTCCCTGAAAGTTTGTAGAATTTCAGGGAGTGCCTGTCTGTAATTGCTGATGTGCAGTGTTGTCTCTGCTTGCATTTGAGGTTTGTCGCAAGTGTTTTCCCTGCCTTGTTTGCTTTGTACAGGTTGATCTGTTTGTACTTTTTTAAACACATTCCCGCCCTCTCGCTGAGGATTCTGTTAAATTCGTATTTCTTCCTTGTCAGTGCTAGGAGTTCTGAGCTTGTGGTGTTGTTGATGTGTTGGGTCTCTAGCTGTTTTATGGCCTTTTCTAATTCGTCTTGCTGTGATTTTGCCTCTCTGTCCCTCCTGGCTTTGATTTCTATCAGGCTCCCTCTGGTGGTTGCTTTCAGGGCCTCCCACAGGCAATTTGGCTTGGTATCTGGTGTGTCGTTCTCCTTAATATAGTTTTTGATGGCTCTCTCTATCATGTCTTTGTCCTCCGCCTTTGCGATCGTTATGTTGTTGAACCGCCATCTGCGAGTAATGTGGTCATTGTGCCTGCCTGTTAGGTTTAGACTGATGCAAGAGTGGTCTGAGACCGTTCTCGCTGCTATATCAGTGTGTTCTATCGGGTGCGTATGTGACTTTGAGATGATAATGTAGTCAATTCTACTGTATGTGTTGTATGTGTTGTGTGGGTTGGAGTAGAAAGTATAGCCCCTGGTGTCTGGGTACTGTAGTCTCCATGGGTCCTGAAGTTCAAATCTGTTGCAGATATTTTTCAGCGTGTTGTAGGAGGCACAGGGTCTCGTCTGGGAACTTAATTGTCTGTCTATGGTGTGGTCTAGTACTGGACTGGACTGAGGAGCCTCCATTGGCTGCCTGTCAGAGAGAGAGTTAACTTTAAATCCCTGTGCAACAGGCCTTTTGGAAAACAGGCCCAGTGATTAATCATTCTTTAATCACTCCATATCATCCGAGTAAACAGCTGCGCTCTTCTCACTCCTTTCTTGCTACAGTCCCTAAAATAAGGAAATCAAGAGCAGGAGGCCGGTTATTTTCCTATAACGTGGCCAAGATGTGGAATTCCCTGCCTCTTCATTTGAGGTCCAACCCTAATCTGTCTTCGTTTCGAAAACAGTTAAAAACTTTTTGGTTTAACAGATAGAATCTTGCTTCCCTCGACTTTGGATCCTCCTTGGCTAGCACCTTCTTTCCTTTTTAGCGCTTGGACGCCTCAGGGCAGCAATTCGCGCTTTACAAAACGCATTTTCATTTAATTTAATTTCTTTTCTAGTACTAAATTGAAATCCCCAGCTACTATGTTCAAGTTGTGTGTTTTGTTATTCTCCCAGAATGTTGTCATCTGTGTTTGGTGCGTAAATGTTAGTTACTGATATAGTTTCCTCTCCCCTTTTGAGTTGAGTGCACAGAAGCCTGCCTTCGTCATCATGTTCTACCCTTTCAATCGTTATTTTGGACTTGGAATTCACTATGGTAATTACTCCTCTCTTTTTCCCCACAGCTGGAGAGCATGCTAGCTGTCCTATCCATCTTGCTTTGATTTTGTTTGCGTCTTCTAATGATAGTTTGGTTTCCTGCAGGAGGATGATATCCCCTTTCGTTTTCGCTAGGTAGTCTAGTATCTTTTTCCTTTTTATTAGAGGGGTCAGGCCCTTGACGTTCAGGGATATGACCTTGAGGTCAGACTGCAGTATGTTTGTGCTACTCATTGTGATTGAGTGCTAATCGTTTTTTTCCATCTAGTGAGTACCGTATTAGCTGTGTTTGTGTGTCGGCTCTCCCTGAGCGAGCGGTTGGTGTGCTGCTTGATGGAACGTGCTTCCTGTCTAAGGATACATTTGGTTTCTGGACAAGACTTACTTGACGGACAGGACGGACAGGACGGACAGGACGGACAGGACGGACAGGACGGACAGGACGGAATAGACCCCCCCTTTCCTCTTACCCTTCTGCCTCCCACCCCTCCCTCCCCCCTTACTGCCATGTCGTACTGAAAGCGTGCAACAGCAAGGTCCTCTGCTCCCCAACCCCAGGGACGTAGTATAGTCATTGCTGCTGCAAACATCTTTTGGTTACAAATACCCCACATACTACTCCCAACTTGAAGTTACATGGATATAGTTGGGCAAGGTCCCCCCTTAGTCTCGTTTTTAAAAGGATATCAAAGTTCTGGATAGAACGTCGCTTTCTGCACAGGGTCTTGTGCTTGCTCTTGTTGTTGATTCGGTCCTCGAAATCTCTATTGTTCCTTTGCTTGTTCTTCAAGTTGAGGGAGTCTTGTGAGGACAATAGATGAGGTAGGTATTTTGCTTTAAATGAGGTAGATATGTTGCATGTTGGGCTCCATTTCATATTCCTTCCTTTATTTTGTGCCACTCTTGCTTTGTCCTTCCTGCGAGGCTATTCAGCTTCTTTGTCTTGTGATGCTCTCCTTTTCGATGTTGTGGTCGCCAGTTCCATCTCTTGTGGTTCGGTTGTTGAGAGGTATCGAGCTAGCTCTGTAGGGTCATCGAAGATTATGGTTGTTCCTTTGTTGTTTACTCTGAACTTTGCTGGGCCAACAAATGAGAAAACTATGTTTTTCTTCCTTAGTTCGTCACTTTGCCTCGGGTAGCATTTTCTGACGTCTACTGTGCTTTTCGAGTAATCCTGAGTGAGGATGATCTTATTGCCGTCCCATCGTAGGTTCTGGTTTTTCCTAGCGACTCCGAATATGGCTTCTGTTTGATGTGATCGCAGGGGTTTGCAAATAATTGGTCTTGGTGTTTGTCTGTTGCCTTGTTTGTATGCAGGTACTCTATAGGCTTTGTCGAGCTCGAAAGAGTTGTCGAATTTCTTATTTGTTATTTTTGGGATGAGGTCTTGAAGCATGGCTTCGCAGGAACCAGCGTTATCTTTTTCTCCTTCTGGTATGCCAAGAATTCTTATATTCCCTTTTCTCTGTCGGTCTTCAAACTCTGCTGCTTGTCTTTGTAGGTCTGTTGTTGCTTTGGCAATACTCCCCATTTCTTTGCTCGCTAGCTGCGATTTGTCCTCTGTCGCTCACTCTCTGCTCTACTGTCGATAATCTGTTAGCTGTGTGGATGTCAGCTCTACATGCCGCTAGCTCAAGTTGTATGGCATCAGTAGTTTTTTCGTGGATTTTGCCAGGTCGTGGACTTCGGTTAGGATTTTTGAGTATGCTGTCTAGCGTGCTGCTTATATCCGCTTTCTGTTTGAAGGGAGACTCTGGTGCGCCCTCGGCTTTTGTTTTTTTTTGGTTGTTGCGCCACTTTCCCGTCGCTTCCTGCCATTATGCTCAGACCTCTTTTGCTTTGCAGGAGCTCGAATCTCCTTGCGTTGCTCTGTGTTGGCGGTAGGGTTGTTTTATTTTTCTGAATGTTTGTGCTGCCTTAGTTTGGTGTTAGGTATGTTCTTGAGCTTCCGCTCTTCTGCTGCTTACTGTCTCTGATGTGCCTCTGGGTGCTTTGTATTCGTTGTCTTTCGTTTGTCTTTTCTCTGTTTTGTTTACCCTGCGGTTCTTTGCAGTTATTAAGAAGTTATTTTGCAATATGTTGTTAGTTTGGCACCTATGGCTTTATGCCTTTTCCTTCGTTGTTTCTATACCTTGTAGTGTTTTTACTTGTCTCTAGACGAGCTCTGACGGCTATTCTTTGCTGTCCTCTTCTGTATTTGGGCAGGTTTGTTTGCTTTGGGCTTCGTTTTTCTCCTCTCTTTCTTTAAACCTCTAAGATGGCTGCCACTCGGTTGCGGTTTCGATTTCGTTTAAGGCCAGGTATGTCTGGTGCGGCAGAACGGCTTTGCTGCCTCCCCCTCTGGAGCTGTGTCTATATTAATTGTTCTAATATTCTCCCTTCTCCAGGGGCCACTGTTGTTTAAAAGAGTAAGTAAGAGATCCAGCTACTGTGTGACTGACGGAGAACCTAATATGATATTGTGCAAGTAATAACTCCAGTATTTTTACATAAACCTATGATTTCCAACCCCTGTTGTTGAGTGTCACCCAGAAAATTACATTACAGGTCTACAATTGAACAGCTTTCATCTGTGACCTCAGCTCCTTTCTATTAGACATGATGAATGGCAGGGTTTGGTTCCAATTGTTATGTTGGTTTTCCTTTCCACTTTTTTTTTTTTGAATCTGACAAATTTTATTGAAATTTTCATAGAAATAAACCATATATAACATAATAAAGCGTAATATAATAAAAGATTAATGGTAATTCAAAAAAGACGTGTACTGTGAGTTCTATTGATATTCAAAGAGAGAAATAGAGAATAAACGGTGGGGTTTGAGAAAAAAGAATATACTTATTGATGTAAAAGCATGCATTGATCGCTGTGTAACAGTCCTGGTGAACGGTAGCAAGGTGTAGGAGTTCAACGACTATAAGAGAACAGATGATAGAGCTAGATCGCCCCTGAAGGGGGGGTATGCTTATTGCATATGTTGCTTAACATAATTGCTCGGGCACAAAGGGGCACAGAAGAGGTTTGCTGTACAAGTATTGTCTAAGACCATGTGCTTCAAACAGTTTTTTTATTGCAGTCTGAAATGGTCTCCCGAAGGGGAGTTTAAGGGGGCGAGAAGGAGTGTATGATGTATGTTCAAGTTAGTTTAGTGGGAACAAAGTAAAAGCCTGTTTATAGTAGTCTATATTGTGGTTTCCAGGTGTTGTAAGGCAATGTTATTGGCTCCGCTAATATGATTGATCCAGTTCATTCATGATTTAAAGGAGGTGGAGGCAGTCTTTATCCAATTTGAAATAATATATTTGCAAGATGCTGTTAAAAAATGTCTAACAGGAGTGAATCCGATTGGGATTGTGAGCGAGTATCCATGGAACCCATTTAGATTGACTGGAACTCGTGTTTGATCTGAAAAACAAAAAGCGAGGAGAGGACCCAAACACTCAAAAACCCAAAACTAAATTACCGCAGTACAAGTAAAGAATAAGTGTGTTAAATCTCCAGTGTCATTACAGTTCCAGCATGATGGATCCTCTCTGAGGCCCATCTTATCAAAGCGAGAGGGGGTCCTAAATATAATATGAAGCAGCCAAAACTTGGTCTGGGAGAGGGCAGGAATGATTTTATGGGAGACTACCAATTTCCAAATCATTTCCAATGTTCGTGGGGGAATGAGGAGTCAGGATCTGACTTCTTGAGTATGAATCGGTGTAAGTTTGAAGAGTTCGGCTGTAGTAGGTTATAATACCATGAGATCTGATGGCCGTGCTTATTGCAAACACAAGCAGATGATGGACAAAGCGCTAAAACTTTTCAGACTCAGCCCCAGCCACAGATCTGGGTTGAATCCATCATCAGTTGTTAGCTCACTTCACCACCTCAGTTCAGACCCAGCTATATGCAAATCAGTCTTGACCCTGTGCCTCATGGGAACAGTCCAGCCTGGACTGCAAAGCCAGGCCTTACCTGAACTGGAAACAAGCATCCTGGGAACGGTCTCTGGGTAACACCCTTCATCAGCCAGGCTAACTGAGTTTTTAATTGATACCTCTAGTCTCAGTAATGCCTGTTTAGTTGCCTGGCAAATTTGTCTTGCTGGAAGAGGTTTTTTTTACACACTGTGGAAAGTAACATAATAGGGTGATTGGGCTTCCAATAGAGTTTCTTCAACCAGCAGCCAGGTATGCATGTACCTCTGTGAAGGAGGAACAACATAAACCCTTGTTTGGCCAAAAAAGCTGTTTGGTATAATAGAAAATTTGTGAGGTTTACTCCACCTAGGGAAGTAGGCAATTTTTCGATTGATATTCTTGGGTGTTTGTTTTGCCAAATGAGGGTATTTAGAAGTTTGTGGTGAAAGTAATCCGATAGAGAGAGAGGGAGCCTAGCTATAAGGTAATTTACAATCAGTGTAGCTATCATTTTAAAGTTTTAGATACATCCCCACCATATGAGGAATTTAGGGTTCCAGGATGAAAGAAGGTTTTGTGTTTTTTGCAGAGTTACTTTCTCCTTGTGTAGTCTGGTACCAACTGACTCTGTTCCAAATTTCGTACCTAGGTATTTTTAGGCATCCAGTCTGCCATGCTAGCCCACAGTTGGGGCTAGCATGGCAGACTGGATGCCAAGAGGTCTTTGGAGCATATATTATTTAATTCTTTAACAGCAGATTTATCCCTATTAAGGCTGTATCCCGCAACTCTGGCATAGTCCTCAATAGTATTCATGAGTGCTTCAATAGATGGTCGAGCGTTGTCAGTCACTACCAAATTATCATCTGTGTATGCTGTCACCTGCACTGTTGTATTTTTGAGATTGACCCTGAGATGGACTTGTTACAGTGGATGTTCTAGAGGAGTGGTTCTAATGTAAGAATGAACAGGGAGGGGGAAAGAGGGCACCCCTGTCTGGTTCCCTTCTGCAGTTTAAAGTATGTTAAGAGAAGGCCCACTGTTCTCACTCTGCGTTTGGGTTACTACAGAAGGCCATGGCCATTTGTTTTGTAACAACACTTTTTATTATGTCAATTGTCAAATACAATGCAGAGGTCTCTGACCCAGAGAAATACTGCTGCATAGTACACAAGAAATATTGCATTGACTTTTAACATGTGCTTTACTCAAAGACCTGAAACAAAATCCCCACCCCCTGCACTGTCTATGCACCACAACATGAATAACACCAATTCGCCCGCACATAATTAACATCCTCTGCAGAACCCAAAAGGTCCGGGCCACAACTCCTGCCCAATTTCGCCCTCAACAGCCACATCCCTCACGGCATGGGGCTCCCGGCGCCCACCTCTTCCAGATCTTAAAATGCTTCAATGGACACCCTCGTGCCTGAAATATAGGGACCTCCACACCCATATTAAAATCCAAACCATTTTTCCATGCCGGAAGCAGAGGTGGGGCCCCTGCCTTCCACTTCTGAGCAATGTCTCGTTTAGCCAGCGTAAAACCCAGGAGCATCAGATGACGCTTATAAATATTTCCCCCCACCCCTCCATTATATGTAATAGTACCAATTTTGGGGAGTAAGGGAGCTCCCATCCCAGGACCTCAGCACGGCAGGCCAACACCCAAGCCCGAACCTTTTGGGCCCCGCACATTGCCAAATTGTATGACGTAGAGTAACATCCGCCGAGCCAAAACTCTATCAAACCCGCCTTCTACAGCCTAACACGTGTATAATATACACAGTGAAGATAAATAAATTGGATCAACCGAAGGTGCATGGCTATCGCTGCTTCTCTAAGGGACGCAAGTGCCTCCATCCAGTCCTCCTCATCCAGGGGGCGAGGTCTTCCTCCCGCCTCTCCCTAAGTTTATCTAACGTAGTGGGGCAATTTGTCACCAAGGTTTAATATATCTTGGAGATTTTATGGTCTTGGAGGTCACCCATAAATACTTTAGCTTCAACAGGATTGAACTCTGGAAGAGACTCCAATTCCGCTTTGCTGGGAAGTATAGCATATCTACACTGCAAGTATTTGAAAAATGTGTTTTCGGCATCTGATTGTCATGCTGGAGATCCTGGAAAGATTTTGAAACCGTGCCTTGCATAACTTTCCCTAAGGTAGAGATCCCAATATTATCCTTGTCTCTGAAACCCTCCAAGCCTGCAAGTTGTGGCAATCTACCATTGGACCAAAGGGGAGTCTCCCTCGTCAGCTTGCCCCACCACCCCATCTTGCACAGGGCCTGCCTTCACACCTGGAAAACTACTCTTGTAGGGGACACAAGTCTTTTGGATAGAAGCAGAGTATAAGACCGTGTGTAAAGAATAGGAACCCATCCAGCGCCGCTTCACTGCACATGCCGGATCAGAGCGATCCTCAGACCACCATTCGTTCAGTATCAGGAGTTGCGAGGCCACGTAATAGGACTGGAAATCCGAGGCGGCCAGCCCACCACAGTACGTGGCCTGAAACCACATCTGTAACGCGACCCTGGATGCCCTCCCTGCCCAAAGAAACTGACTGAGTTAACCTGGCGGAACCAAGAGGGCCTAACGGTAAATGGATGATTCTGTAGCTTATAGAGCAATCACGGAAACAAGATGGCCGACTGGCCTGGAAGAGAAAGGGGCATATGAGACCAAGTTTTCAATTCGTCACGCACCCGCCCCTACACCGATGCAACATTCCGGTTCCAGGACTCCCCGATGAATTGGACAGAAACCCCCCCCAGATATTTCATGCCGACTGCGGTAACCTGTACCACAGAGGCTCAGGTACCCAATTCAATCTGGCTCTCCAGTGGCCACAACACACTTGCTAGCGTTCAGGAAGAGACCAAGGTCTCCCCAAATATCTCCATAATACGCCACAATCTGGGGCCCTTCCTATTAAAGTTGGTCAAAAAGAAGAGAACATCATCCGCCTAGAGCGCGTAACAGTCCGATCGCCCCTTTGCCCATTTGCCCTCCACTTGTGCCTCGATCCACACCCACGCCGCCAAGGGCTCCATCGCGAGGGCGAAAAGAAATGGTGACAGCAGGCATCTGTCGGGTGCCCCGTCTGATAGGAAAAGTGACCTCGAAGCCGTGATTTGAGTATAAAGAAGTTTTAAGTAGGCGAAGAAACGTGGACCCAAATTCAAATTATCCAAAAGTGCACATAGATACGTCCAACTAAGGTAATCAAAAACCCTGTCCATATCCGCCAAGAGCAGAGCCGCTGGCACATCCAGCCTCCGTATCATGTCTACAGCAATAAGCGCCTGCCGGATATTGTGCTGTGTCGCCCGCTGAGGCATAAAGCCCGCTTGGTCCGGATGGACCAGGGAGGTGATATGGGGGTAAAGGCGAATGGCCAAGGCCTTGGCCAAAACCTTGACATCAATATTTAGCAGCGAGATAGGAGGGTATGAAGAGTGATGGTCCGAAAGAAGTCCTGACTTTTGGAACACAACCACCTCTGCGTGTCTCCAGTTGTGCAGAAGGCACCCAATCTCACGTGCTTCCTCTACCACCCAAAGGCGATGGGGTCCCAATTGAAAAAAATCTCTTGAAAAACTCACAGGGGAATCCGCTGGGCCCTGGAGCATTTCCAGAATTAATTTCACCTAATGCCGTGCCTAATTCCTCCACCGTGAGTGGGATATCCAATTCCGCCCAAGCCTCATCTGAGAGAGACTGGGGCGGGAGATCCAAAATAAAACTGCAAACCACATTGTGTGACAAGGACTCCCGTGGGGAGTACAAATCAGCATAGTGCGTGAAACTCGCCGCCATAGCCGAGGGATCCCCCAATGCCCTCCTGGGCGACCCCAAGTTCCCAGGCAGAACCAGGGAACCTGCCGCCCCCTAGCAGCGACGATGGAGCAATTTACTGGACTTATCGCCTCATTGATAGATCCTACTACGGGACGAGCCTCATCCATCAATAAATCTGCGTGCATTTGTCTCGCCACTAGCAGTTGACGACACGCCAGGGCCTCCCATCCACCCCACCGGCACGCTTTAATTCCAACAAGTGGGCCTCCGAGCGCACCAAGGACTCCTCCTTAGTCCGCCGCGCCGCGGAGCAATAAGATATGTCCACTCCCCGCATAGACTTCATCGCTTCCCAAAGTGGTGCTGCGGTTGCCACCGATCACACATTAAGATCTAAATATTGATCAATTGGTGGCCCCCCTCCTCCGGGACCTTTTTAATTCCTTTGACCAACTGGGCACGATTCCCGCAGATCTACTAGAGGCATCTATCTCTGTCATACCGAAACCCGGTAGGGATAAAACCCGCTGCGGCTCCTACCGGCCGATCTCATTATTGAATATTGACTTTAAACTCTATACAGGTATCCTGGCGAATCGGCTTGCGCCGTACATGCAACAACTCGTTGAACCAGACCAGGCCGGGTTCATACCTCAGCGACAAACTAGAGACAATACCAGGAGAGTATCGCATGTCATTGATGCAGGGTCGCGAACATGGCCAGACTGCATGCTTCTTACCATTGACGCGGAGAAAGCATTCGATAGGGTGCACTGGCCCTATCCTAAAGCAAGTTCTGCGTCTCTTTGGTCTCTCGGACACACTCTGCACCCGCATCCTGACCTGCTATAGGTAAACCAATGTTACGGTGCGCGTTAATGGTCACACTTCCCCCAGAGTCCCGATTGGCAGAGGGACCAGACAGGGATGTCCCCTTCCCCCAATCCTGTTTGCCCTCTACATGGAACCACTGGCACAGAGAATTAGGCAACACGCTCTCATTAAAGGCATTAAATTCGGAGGTGACACTCATAAGATCAGCCTCTACGCCGATGACATCCTGCTGTCCGTCATCGATCCGGTCCCCTCACTACGTGCGCTCTTCGTGGAACTGCATAGCGTTGCGCTCGCCTCGGGGTTCAAAGTAAATGAGGATAAATCGATCGCCCTCACATCTCGCTGTCGCCCGAGACCGTGTCTGATATACGGGAAGAACACGATATACAATGTTCGGACACCACGGTCCCCTACCTGGGAGTCCAATTGGATCCCACCATCCCTACCACGGTAGAAGCGAACTACACTAGACTCCGCACACAGCTGTGGGAGGAGCTGCGGAGATGGAGACTCAATTCGCTCTCTTGGCTTGGGAGAATAGCAGCCACCAAAATGACGCTACTACCACAGATCCTCTACCTATTCCAGACCCTCCCAGTGCGTCCACCTCAAGGCTGGATCCAGCAGATGTAGTCTGAGCTGGCACCCTACATTGGGCAAGGCCGCTGCCCGCGATTCAAACAAGACATCGCAATCCTCCCGCCTGCACATGGAGGGGTGGGGAGTCCCAGACCTCTAACTCTATTTCTACGCGGCACAGCTGCGGAGCCTAGTGGAATGGTACCAGCTGGAATCGAGCAAGTCCTGGCTGTTCCAGGACCAGGCAGTGGCCGGTATGCCCCTGCAGGGAATCCCATTTCTTCCACGGCGACACAGGCCACCTAATCTTTATGCATCCCAGATCACCAGCACAGTCATGGAGGTGTGGGACCGGGTAGCTACCAAGCATGAACTGACGTCCTTTCCCTCCCCCCTGACACCTCTATTCGCCAATCCCGACTTCACCCCAGGTCTTGACCCGAAAGCTTTTGTAAACTGGCGACGCACTCCCTGCAAGGCACTAGGGCATCTTTCGACCTGGAAGGCATCCTTTCTTTCCAGCAACTGAAGGAAGCCTACACTATCACAGAGGGGGATAGGTTAGCATACCTGCAGGTGCGACACTGGGCCTTTCACCCCGACATTAAACCAGGAGCCCACCGCCGCCTCACCCCCTATGAAAAATGGCTGGTTACCCGCACCTCTGAGACGAAATTAATCTCTGACCTATATCAACATCTTCTTACGAACACCCACACATACAACGCAGGAAGATGTTGGTGGGAGCGGGAACTAGGTAGGGTCCTCACACACAAGGAGTGGAGCGGGATCTACCACAGGGCACGACATTCCGCATACCACTCTGGTCTCACTGAAACCCTCACCAAGGTAGCTACATATTGGGATCATACTCCTGAGCGCCTGCACCAGGCGGTCCCTCATGTCAGCGACCGCTGTTGGAGAGGGTGTGGGGAATTGGGCACGTTGGAACACCTACTCTGGAGCTGTAAACGCATACGGGAATACTGGGACACGATCATAGACGAGGTGGACTCTCACCTGGATACCCAACTGCCCTGATTCCCCGCCTACATACTGCTGGGACTGCCCAACTCCCCTGATGTACCCACTGAAATCCCGCAGGGGCCGGCTCATCACCATTGCTCTCGGGGCAGCTACCCAAAACATTTTGGCACACTGGAGAACACCACACAGTCCCCCGCACACGAGCTGGCTACACAGGTTGTGGATGGTGCTTGGGATGGAAAAGTTGTCTCTAGTACAGGCCGGGAGGGGGGAGGAATTTTCGGAGCTGTGGCGCCCCTTCCTGACACTACTCACAGGGAAATTTTGCGAGTTTAGCTGCCCCAGATACCTACGTCCCCTAAGACTGGCAGTCGCACCACTACCAGACCCACAACCATCAAAGAAGGCACGGACACGCAGGCCCAAATGAATGTCCTTTTGCCTCCTCAAGCAGATTGTTACGAAGCTGACTTTTTCTTTGGTGGACAGAGGGGGGTGGAAGGGGGGAGGGAGTTGTTAAGTTTCAAGGCATTTCAAATGCTTTGTCACTACACAGGCCCGGTGGGCATTACGTTTGCTTTTCGATAGCGCATGGACCCTGAGGAAGCCACGAATGTCTGACATCGCAAAGTCTTCTTGTTTTGTTCTTTGTGAAAATTCAATAAAAAATTTAAACCATAAATGTTGATCAATTGCCTGTCCCAAATGATCCCTATACTGGTCGTATTGAAGATGCCAGGGGAAAAGACGCCAACGAAATGTAGCATGAGCGTGACCCGGGAATGATCCGATAGACCCCTAGGAAGGATCTTGCGTCCGTTACTCTCCCAGCCACCGCAGCCGGCACAAAGATATAGTCCAATCGTGAAAACTATTCATGTATAGCAGAGAAATATATATAACCATGCTCCCCCGCATGCTGCCGTCGCCAGGAGTCCACCTAGACCCGATGCCACGAATGATAATTTAGTTGTGGCCCGCAGCTGGTCTCTCCCCCTAACCCCCCCCCCCCCCCCCCCATTTCCCCCCCATCGCCACCTATCTAGAGCCCCATCCATAACATCATTCCAGTCACCACCCACAGCTGTCACTCCATCCGGAACATCCGCCCACAAAGTCATAGTACGTTCAGCCAATGTCCAGGACAAAGGGGGAGGGGCACAGACACTACCCAGCACCCCCTGTTCCTCATAAATAAATCCTTGGCTAAAGACGTACCTCACCTGAGTATCTGCCCACGTCCTGGAGTGGACATATGAGACCCTGCGGAGGATGAGTAGAGCCACCCTACGGAAAAAACCTGAGAATACCCATATCTCCGTAGGCAAAGGGCCTTGAGCCCCAATAAAAGTCTCTCCTGCAACATCAGAACATCAGCCCGGTAACGCTTGGCCTGGTGAAGGATAGCCCCCCTTTTTACCTTATCTAGTGCCCCCTGACATTCCAAATCCCAAACCTAAGAGCCCCGGCAGTGGGCTACCTAGACTAACTGGAGCGGACATCCAGAGAAACAATTAACACAATGAGCAGGACCTGTGGTGATATGTAAAGACACAGCGGCACATAGCAGCAATATGACACTACAGTGAAAGCAAAACATTCCCTCAAAATGTAACAAGTGAAACAAAAAAAACCCTGATAAACTATTAGAAGACTTACTAATCATGAACAAAGACATCCCCACCAACCCCAACATCCCACCCCAGTACCTCAAAACCACTGAAGTATCTGTCACGGTGAAGGCGGCATGGTGACCCCAACGGGAGCCCCCGGCCCACCTCTGCCAATGGATCCCCGGACGCCCCCTCCTTGAAACCCGGGCTGTCGCCTGGACCGCTAAGGCCAGCAGCGGGTGATAGCCAGATCATATGCTTCGACAGGCTAAACAGATATGTACGTATGTTTTTCTGCCAGGAGAGTCCCGAACAAGTCACGTGGCGGGCTTCCCCCATTGGGGCACCGAGGCCGATCTACTGGCATCACTATAGGACTTCGAGCGACGTCTGGATCTTGAGCGCCTGTTGCCTTTGATTTTAGGTTTAGGTGGCTTGCAGGCGGATTCACTCATTAAAGAGTCGGACTCCACCCTGTGCACCCTCCTGTTCCGCCGCCAAGGCTGCGGGACCCGTGAAGTAGTCCATAGTGCTCTGCTTATCCCTCTTCATGATATAGCCGGGGCTCCAACACCGGGTGGAACCTCCACACAGTATGCCCAGCACAAACGAGGAAGAGTCTGCAACAAGTGCACCCCTAAGTGGGAGGGACACGGCACCACCACCTAGGAATAGCCCCCCAGTTTGCTAGCTGGGCCACTCTGACCGGACCCCACAGGATGTCGCAGGAGCCCCCACGCACTCATTCCAATTGCAGCCCGAACTGGACGCCGGCTCTTAAAGTGGAGGGGAAAGCACGCATGTGGGTAAACAGGCCACGGCCCCACCGGAGACGGCTCCGCCACACCAAGCCGAGTGGGCCACAATACAACACTCAAAGTCACTTACGCACCTTTGCGGGGAGGATACAGCACAGAGCTGGGACCTTCACTAGCTGTCCCTGATGTGGTACCTTATTATTCAAAATGATTGTAAAGTTTTAGAAGTGTATGATCAATGGACTTAAAAATGTTTGCTGATAAACCGCGGATGGACTTGTTTGCTTTAAGTGATTAATCACTATCGTCAGGGGCCAGTTGTGAAAGATTACTTTTATCCAAGTATGATCTGCATGACTCTGTAGAGATTGGAGAGTCGACACTGTATAATGACTCGTATAGTTTATTTTATTCATATTTTTGTTCATTAATAGGGTGTCAAGATTCGACATGTGGAGGGCTTCAAGATCTTTTATCTCGTCTTCTAGAAAGCTTATTGTTATGGGTTTTATTTAATTTAGCCTGAACATCTACTAATGATCCTAATAATCCTCTAATGGTAGATGCATCCCAGAAGGAATTGATCTGAATATCGCAGGAGGAGAGTTTTCTTTGATATAATTAAGGATTGCTTTTCCAATGTGCAATTTGTCATCTGTCGTCTTCTTCTTTGATGGAATCATCATTGCAACGCCATATGTGGTCAGATATTAGATGTGGTAGGATATCAGATTGATCAATAATGTGGGTGTGAGCACTGGAGAGGAGTAATCCAATCTTGAGTAAGAAGAATGTGGGAGGAGAAAAATATGTAATCCCTGATATTGGGGTGTTGTAGTCTCCAACAATGTTTTAGATGGAATCTAGGGTAGAGATTAAGGCTTTGTGTGACTTTGAAGGGTGGAAAGAAGATTTGGATTGTCCGTCTGAAGTTAAGTCAAGGGGAAGATTGAAATCACCTAATACTATCATAAGTCCCTTGCTTGAAATGCTATTAAGGATATTGGTCAAGGAATCCCAAAATTCTGGAGAATCTGAGTTCGGGCCATAGATGTTGAGGAGGTGAATGTATTTCTTATTCTGGTTGAATTTTGTGAATACTATTCTACCAGCGTCGTCAGTTGATTGGGATACTAGAGTCCGGTTCGAGCTCTTTGAAGCAATCTTTGATTCCATTTTGTTTTTTAACTATACTAAGTGAGAATATAACTTCAGTAGTCCTCTTGTTGTTGAGCGAGTTAGACTCCCTTCTGCTTAAAAAGGTAGTTTTCAATCTTTTTTGCGCTCGACTGGGTGCTTGAAACACTTGACGTTCAGGATATGGTTTTTGTCAATAGTAACCATTGTACATTCAACAATTGGTGAAGGTCAACATGCTATGGGCCATACGAAGTGAGATAAAGTAATATTTTGTCAGCATACATTTTTCATGACCTGAGTCGAGCCAAATGGGAACACAGAACTTTAAGTAAGAACGTAAGCTGTGAGTGTGTGAGGAAGTACTCTAGAGACTGTTATTGCGTTACTGAGTGAGCAGTGTTATTGGGGTTACAGCGTGTAGATCTACCGTTGTAGGCACTAGGAAAATACTTTTATAAACAAACCAGCGTTAACAGCTGATATCATATACAAGTGAAAAACAGTGGTAAAGGAATTAAGAGCGTATCTGCTAGGAGAAATGTTACAGAGATTCAGAGACATTAGGGAGTACTGTCCTCCATGTGGTAAAAGTCATATTTTACTTTTATTGGATCCCAGGGACTGGGTTTCCATGGAGTGGTCCTCCCATATAGCCAAGAAGTTAGAGAGGTATTGTGCTTCTGTGAAGAGGTGATGTCTGCCTTCGAGTTTTACCCTATGTCTTGCAGGGCCAGCGAAGGGGATTTGGATATTCACTCTTTTTTTAATTAAGGGCACAGGGCTGGGAACCCCTATCTTGTTTCTAACAGTGCTTAAAGTAATCTTGGGAGATGTATAATTTGTCCATTCCAGGTAATGTGGTTATTTTTTACGCATGTAATTATCAGCTCCATGTGTTGGAAAGGGAGCGGTTTACTATCAGGTTGATGGTTTGTTCTGTGATATGAAGAAGGAACACAGTGTGCGTGTTCAAGTTCGAAGTCAGTGGCGAAGGTAATTGCAGTGATCTGAGGAAGCCATTTCACTAGGAACACAATACAAGAGGGCTCTGACTCCTCTGAACCCTCTTGGACCCCAAAAATGTGCAGATTGTCACTTCGGTTTGTCTTCTAAATCCGCCATTCTTTGTATAAGATTTTGTGGATGATCTGAGCGATTTTAATTCTTTTTCGTTTTTGGTGGATGGGTCCTCCACGACGCTGGATGTGTTGCTACTCTTCTTTATGTGGTATGTTGCGGATATTCGCCCTTATGGAGCTTAGTTCCAATTGCATTGTATCTGTGTTGGTTTTAGTATACTTGGCTAGATCATGAACCGCCACTAGCTGCTTCAGGCTAATTTTGGTGGTTGCTTTGATGTCCTATTTCCCTTCATTGGTGAAACTGGGACTGGGTGGTCCACCTTGGAGTGCTTAGTATGTGTTTTGGAGTCTTTACCCGCCATGTTTTGGGGCGTTTGGTGCTGGTGAGAGAGATGTTGAAGCTTTCAACTGGTGTAGAGTCACCAAACACAGGAGAATGTTTTTTTTATCTTGACAGTGTTTTAAGAGTAACACACCTGTCATGAGATGTATTAGTTTCCTCACCTCCCTGTTCTTATAATGTAAGCAGAGATGCTTCTGGGTCAGATCCTAGGGCACAACCATTACAGTATAGCTCCTAGATCAGAGCATTGCATGTCTCTGCGGGTAAAAGGCAGGTCCTTCAGAACATGGAAATGTGATTCTCTGGATAGAGCACTAACTAGTGCCTATATATTTCAACACAGATCATGAGTCATGGTGAGTTCTGTTTGTGACTTGTAGATTTGATTTGGGCATGAGGGGACCACCAGAGAACCCTAGTGGATGAGGACAGCACCCGCTTGTAGATCAGTGCTGCCTTGGTGTTTTATTCAGTACCATCTTAGGATCAGGCAACCTATGTATTAAAGTATCATTTGAAATGAGGATCTAGTTTCTGGTCCCAATGTGTTAAACAGCCTGCAGGGTGGCTGCTATCCATTTGTGGCTGGATGAAACACGCCCTTTTAAAGGCACTGTGAATTCAGACCGGCAGATTTGGTGTCTAAAGACGCCATTTTGAGGTCAGGCAAGTTGCAATATGAAACACACTTTAATTTTAACCAGGTGGTCTTGCTTTGCAGACATTAATTTGGACTGCATTGGGACACTAACTCTGGGTTGTATTCTGTAGCAGTCAGCAGCTTATTGCGCAGTAGCGATTTTCTGAGGTAGCACGCACCGGTGAAGATGGGGTCCTTGGGTTGTAATCATTAAATTGAGCTGTAGGTGGAGCTCTCACGCTGGGTTTTGTTATTGTGATAGCCAACGACTTATTGCTTGTTTGTGATTTCATAGGCTGTATGCTCCATGAGTTGTGAAGGAGACTCGGATATCAGGGCGCTATCTTAGAGTCAGGCCTAGCGGTGTGGCAGTGAATCAGATATGCCCGGAGTCATAGCGTGCACGTCATTGTAAGAGTTGGAGAGGTGCAGAGCTCAGCGCCAGGGAGGTTGTGTCCTAAAGGGGGAGCCAAAGCCAATCTGCCTTATGCAGAGCGTGCCCGTAGCTCAAGCCCCGAGATCTGCTGTTACTGCAGCAGTAGCCATTTTGTGGAGTGTCTCTTGTGGCTTGTAGTGCTGTCAGGAACTTGTAATTTATTGGCTCTCCCAGTGTAGCTGCCAGCAAATTGTCTGGTTCTACTGCATGCTCTGGATATTCTGATTAATAGTGATGGCTCCGGGAGTTAGATTGGTGCAGAGATATGCCTGTAAATCCGGTCGTAAGGTCTGCAGGGGTGGCAGGTTTACACTGCCATTGTCTCACTGTCCAAGCCATGCCCCCCCCCCCCCCTTCTCTCTTTCTTTACCCAAAATACCATTCACACTGACATTTTAATACCATGACATGTCTTTCATATCTTATTTGAATCGTTCTTGAAATGAGACAGGCGTTGGTGTCCAAACCTTAATCTTCCTAAAATGAAGCACATATTTAAGGACAATTAGAGGTTGTCAATTGTGAGGACCATACACTCATCGTTTTGCTTGTGTTGCTGTACCATTTTACAGCTTTACTGCTTTCACATTCCCAAGTCTTTACATTTCCATGTAGTTAGATTTTTGCTAGATTGCCCGTAAGCTCAGATGTATAATGTTCTCTGAATGTACACATAATAAATTGATGACAGAAGGTAAGCAAAATTGGGAGGGAGGGGATTTTCTTTGTATGTTTGAATAGATTTGCCCCTTTCATTCATGACCTCTAGCTTCGTTTAATTTACTGCTGATGTCTAAGCGTTTGGTTTCTGACCATTATTGACACTAGTTATGTTTCTCTAACACTGTGATGCCCAATGAACAAGGGCATCAACATGTTTTAAAGCGTTATCAAATAATGAAGTGCTGAGTGTTCACTAAACATGAAAAAAACATAAAAAGCTATGTAAACTTAATAAATCAATGCAAAGAATTCAGCGACATATATTTAGATGTTTGCTAACCGCCTACCAATTTGTTGCACAAACTTTACATCAGCTACTATATTGTATAACTTAAAACACTGTATTCCCCTAAGGACATCCAATGAATATGTGAAGGATTAAGTTAATGATTTACCATTTGTCTTATGTTAAATGTTGTTTAGCTTCTTATTTTGCATCCTCTTGCAGTACTTGGAGGCACATTTAAAATTTCTGGCATTTTTTCTGCAAGAAGCTACTTTATACTTGGGGTGGAGTCGTGCCAAAGAAATTTGGGAGTGCCTTGTGACCGGAATGGATGTCTGTGAATTAGACAGAGAGGTAAGAATTAGCAAAATAATTATATTTTTTAGGTGATCAACTGTTGTGTTATAGTCCTCCCTCAAAATTGTACGTTGCAATATTTTAAGTGTAAGAATCTGGAATGCTGCAATAGCACAAGTGTCTCACAATAGTATGTTTCAGGTATATAATCCAAAATGGAGCAGTATTCGAGCTTGAAAAATGCTATTGCGAAAACTAGCTACTCAGTACTGTATTTCACTAAGTTATACTAGCTAAGGATCTCTCATAGGTTCTTGGAGTACATATCTCGTAATGGTGACCATTCTGAAAGTGGGTGCTAAATGCAGTTTCATAAGGATGCAGTTAATTTGATGGGGAAGGCTAGAACGCTCAATGCTTATGGTTCAACAGATGGGCTGTAATCTTCCCTCTAGTGTGTCTCATTTATTTATTAAGAAATGTCATGAACTGCTACTTTTCTCCTTTCGGTTCAGGTTCAGGTTTTAATGTCTTTATTTCGATAAATGAAATCATAAAAGACAACTTTTACAGAAATTTTTTTTTACAACAATGTCATTATCACTTCATAGTGCTTGACAGAGGAGTATAAACAAATTATACAGACTATAATAAGGTGGGAGGTTAAAGTCAAAAAAGGATAGTTGAATATCCATGTTTGAAGTTTGTTGATCTCATCCTCTCAACTATGTTTAGTTCATTTAAAGTCTAATTTGTTCAGTATTCCAAGGTTTCCCGGCCTGTACTGATAGCTTATCATAGTCCATTGAACCCCCAGTGATCTTGGTTTAATCCTTGTGTAGGATCTTTAGTTGATATGATAGGCAGGCATTAAGAAAGATCCTTTGGTTGGAGCCTTTGGCGATTCCAGTTCCATGCCCAGCTTCTTTCCGTGCTACAACTAGCACAATCTTAACTAAAGTGTACTTCCTTTAAAGTGCAACTTGCAGCAATTTCACTGCTCAAGTGCCAAACCATTTTTATTGTCATTAAGGTTGGTCTAGGGGGTTTATCGATGGACTCAAGCCTTCCTACCTGTGAAAAGACTCACAGTGCAGTCAGAACTAAAAATCACAATTAATAAAAAAAAACTGCTTCAGTCCATAAATAGATGGACTTTAAATGAATTTATTGGGAAGACAGTAGCCAGACGAAACAGTATCTTTAGTGAGCTATCTCATATGTAGTTCACAAAAGATAGCCATTCTTCGTACTGATCTGACCTTCATTCCCAAACTACCTTAGGTCTGCCACCTTATTTAAGTTATTGTCCTCAGATCTTTCTGTATCTTTCCAATGGAGTGGAGTGTCATCTTCATTGTGTAGATGTTAAAAGATTATATATTGCTAAGACTTTGAGCTAAGGGGTCCAGCTCTTAGTTTCTTTCAGACACCCAAATAAGGGTGGGCCACACGAGGGATCCAAATTTATTGCAGTTACAGATATGCTAGGAGTCACAGTACCCTCGTCATTGCAAAAGTAGGAGAGGTGCAAAGCTCAGCGCCGGCGATGTTGTGCGCTAAAGTGGTAGCCAAAGCAAATCTATCTTTATTTGATGCAAGTGCCCGTAGCTCAAGCCCCGAGATCTGGTGGTGCGCAGTAGTAGCCATTTAGTGGAGTGTGTCTCGTGGCTTGCAATGCTGTCAGGAGCTTGAAATTGATTGACCCCCTGCGAGTTGCTGCCAGCAAATATTTCAGTTATACTGCATCCTCTGGATATTCCAATGCCATGATAATGCCAGCTGTCCCCTGTGAGGAGATTCAGGACACGCTCCACAAGAGGGCTTTCAGCAACGATGACACTGTGTCCTGGAGTCCCATTGACTGACTTAAGCAGGGCAGCTACTTGATATGTTTTTTGAGCTTTTCTAAGGAAAATACAGGCCAAACTTGGATAATCTAGCCCTCTGTAGGGGGAAGGCTCTTTCAAACTTCTAGCCTTGAGAAAGAAAATCATTCTTGTTGGGTTCAGGATTATGTATATGTGGGTTCTAGAGCACTATCCCCACAACAATGCACTCACACAAGAAATCCATACTACGTTTTTTTTAACTCTTCAATTAAAATGTATGTCTTAGCTTAGTGCATGTTATATGGATACATGCCATGAACAAAATGAGCAGGATTGCTACAGCAATAACTAAAATCAAAGTGAAAAAGAATTTGATAGTATTCAGTACAATCTATGTTGAAAATCCCGCTCTGGTTTTTTGTGCTGGGCTATCCCCGCTTTGCCCCAAAGTGCCATGCTGGAGTTCTTGGAATGGCTGCAAATACATTACGCTGGTGGCTCTAAAAGACCACCAAACCCAAAAGAGCCAGCAAACAAACTAGCTGGTACAATGCTGATCTTAGAGAGTGCAAGAGAGTTTTCAAACAACTCAAAAGGAAATGGAGAACCTTCTTATGAACCTCTGCAAGAAACACCTACAAGGCCATACTAAAACACTATCACTATCAAGTGAAAGAGACCTAGAAAAAAGCCTTGAGGAGGGAATCTGGCTCCAACAACTGCAAGGAACTTTTCACCATTGTCAATGAATTCACCAACCCAACAGCCGCAACCTACACCATCACCCCTACCCAGGAACTCTTCTACCATCTCTCTGACTTTTACCATAAAAAAATGCCAAGACCTACAGCAACTACAAACCCTACCCACCTCCCATTGACCTTCCCAGCCTGCTAACCTCTCAACCAAAGACTACCAACTGCATGGAGCTCTCTATCCATTGAGGACACTACAGCAATAATGAAGACACTTACCTCGGAGTCGCCCACAGACCTCTGTCCCCACTATATCTACAAATCTACAACCTGGGAAAAGTCACGATAATCTCTGCACTTGCCCCCATCATAAACACCACTCTCAAGACAGTCACCTTTTTAGATGGTTGCAAGCACGCTCAAGTTGCCGCCCTCCTAAAAAAAACAAAACCTCCGCTGACCCATCTTGCTGCTCCCCTTCCCAACCAAAGTCATTGAGGAGACCATCAACTGACAGCTTTCTGACCGCGTAGAATGCCACAAACTCCTGGACTGCTTGCAATTAGGATTCTGAAACAACTACAGTACCAAAACAGCTCTCATCGCTGCCACAGATGACATACCCACTATCCTCGACCATGGACAGACCATCACCCACATCCTCCTTGACCTCACCACCGCTTTTAACACTGTATCCCACCACACACTCCTCTCCAGACTACACACAGCGGGAATAAAAGGACCAGCACTCAAATGGATAGCTTTCTTCCTCTCCAGAAGGACACAGAGTCAGGCTGTCACCATTCACATCAGAACCCAAGTACTTCATCTGCAGAGTCCCACAGATATCACCACTAATTCTCACATTTTTCAACATGTACATGACTCCTCTTGCTAACATCATCAGATCCCATGGAATCAACATCCTCTCCCACAATGTCAACACCCAGCTCATTATATCCCTCTCAGACGACACAGTCACCACTAAGATAAACTTCAAACATTGCACGACCAGCAAGGCCATTTGGATGAAAAAGAACTGCCTCAATCTCCACACCGATAGAACCTGAAGTGCTGATCTTGAGGACTAAGGGATCACCTTGGGACTTGACCTGGTGGCCCGTCGAAATCGGACCCCCAACGAACCATGCTAGGAACCTAAGCCTCATCCTGGACACGAACCTCACCATGAAATCCCAGGTCAATGCCTTCACCTCCGCAGACTTCCAAATCCTCCACATGTAACATAAAATCTTCAAGTGTCTCCCACTGGACAGGAAACATGTTATCACGCAGGCCCTAATCACAAGCAGATTTGACCACGGCAACACCCAAACTACGCCAGCATCCCAACCCATCTTCTTCATAGGCTTCAAATCATCCAAAATGCCACCTTCAGACACATCCTAGACTCCTTCGGCCCTACTCATCAGAGCGTTTCTCTGGCTCCCCAACCAAAAGCACTGCGGGTTCAAACTTCACACATGCGTTCAAGTCAGTAAACAGCACTGGACTCGCTACCTCAATCAGCCACTTTACTTCCACCAACTCAGCCGACAACTTTTCTCAGTGCTCTCACTCACACACATTCCCCTCGTCCACAGAGGCAGAAGGGGAGGTCAATCATTCTTCTACCAAGACGCCAAGTACTGGAATGATCTCCCTCCCAACATATCAGGGCCTCCTGCTCACTTCTTGAGTTCCACAAGAAGCTTAAGACCTTGCTGTCACGTAGATAGGCTTTGCCTTCACACTGTTATGTTAGCATGAGCTTATTAGACGTTTAAACGCCATTTTCCTTTTCTGCTGCCTCTGCACACAACACATTTTGTTATTAAAGCTTTTAGCCTAGTAGAATATTTTGCTTCACACGAGAATAATATGTTTGCTTATAATATCAATTACACACAAAGAAGGTCCCAGGGGTAAGTTTATAGACCCTACTGTTAAGCCCCCTGTATATAAGTGACACCAACCTAGAATTAACAGAGAGTCAAGAAACAAACAGACAATGTACCCAAATAAAGTTACACAGGAAATAGTTATTAAACTATGCGAGTTCCCATCAGTCCACCAACGAGACCGCCCTTCATCATCTGGGATCTCTGGTGCATAATTTCTGTCACATTAGAGGGTAAAAAACCTGTGCTGGCAGATGACTACACCAGGCACAGGAAAAACCACAGTGATATTTACAGATGTGAAACAGAAAGGCGTATCTAGAAGGGAACTAAGTAGCAGTGCGTGAAAAAAGATGTGTGTTGTGAAAAGAAAGAGAAGAAGCTCTAAAATTAGGTAGTGGTCGGGAAAAACAATTTAATAACCACCCTCACACTCCTAAATCAATAAAAACAGTGCAATAGTGGTTTAACAAATAGCCACTAAAGATGAAAGGTCGACATGTTTCTGCAGACGTTGGAGTCTAGTGATCTCCTGCTGCTTCTTCGGGACCATTAGTGCTACTGCTAGAAAAAATAAATAACAAGAACCATATCACCTGAAAGTGTATGTATGAACATCTTCTCATCCTAAAGATAGGGGAGAAAATTATAATATAAGGGTACAAAGTCATGTATACATGTGAATTTTAACGTGCACGTTTAGTGCCATCATTATTAAATGCTAGACATAAGCTAATATTGCCCAGCACTCAGACTAACAGGCTCAGTCACAAATCACCAGTTCAGTAAATTTGTAGATAAGGTTCACTCACCCACTTGATGAGAAGGAACCACTCCACCTCACCTGGCACGAGCTCAGGTAAATGGATGCACCGCACTAGAAGAAGACAACAAATCAAAAGATGTATCCACATCTAAATGTATTCCTAAACTGACCGGTCTTAGCATGCTCCACACCAAGCATCACATTCCTACCAGTGCCATGGATTAGCACCTGGTCGATTAGCTATATATTATAAATGGATAGTTGCAGGTCGGTAACGACGCTACAAAAAGTCACCACTGTTTCCAACACATGTCAGCGTGCGTCTGCACTTAACTTAAAAATGACGGAATACCAAACGAGCGATTTTTGATGTCCAAAAGGAGCACAACCCCTCTCACTCACACATGCTTGCCACCCGTCTTACCTCTCCGTCGGTGCACCGGTCGTCCCTCTAAGCTCTATCGTAGGGAGGAACCGACTCGGTGCACCGGCGAGGTAAATAAACTTTTCTCGCTTCCGCATGCAATGCGCAACGATGTCCGACGCCCCCTGTGCGTGGTGACGTCATGCGCCTACTCGCCGCTGGATGCGCTCTTCTTGATGGGAAATGTAGTTCCCGAGCTCTGTCTGTTCCGCAATACTGGCTCCCTGGTGCCTCTTGCCCAGTGTATCATCAAAGCACAGTAGCACAGACAGAGTGTGATAAAAGACCCCACATTTCTAATGGGAGGTATATTCAGTAATTATCTGATGTTTAACGAGGGGTGATATCAATGAACGCGGTCTGGTATTAAATACACTGCGTACAAAACATATAATCACCCTTGCTGATTTATAATCATTTTATGACAATGCTGAAGCTTAACCCTATTATGGAAAAAAAGTTATCCACAGTTTCCTTCTCCTGAATTCTTTAAGCAAGAAAAACGATATGATAAAGGCTGCTGGATAATATGGTTGAATCCATACTGAGAATCCATACAGGCTAATCATCCCGCTAAATAGACAACTAGACATGTGTAGACCAACAGCGAAGAAGGCCAAAATCATCTTCTGCACCAAAGCATAATACAACACCATAGTGCAATCGCTTGGTATGTAAACTCTCATGTGTGCCAGAACGGGTTACCTTGTCAGCCCCAACACAGATCTAGTTCTACTGTAGTGACCAACATGCCCGTTTAACAATCACAAGAGCTGTATTTTGTCAATGAGATACGGGTCTATTAGTGCGACACCCCTTATACCTAAAGGGACATCCACGGGATTGCGTCATTCAACCCACATTCATCACTACGAAGGCGATAGACCCACTTTTGTTCACATTTAAACAGAAATGTCGCCGTATCAGTAACTGACGGAGGAATCCACGGTTGATCCAATACTGTCCACATGATGTCCGTGGGTAGATGACCCACCTGCAAGAAATGGTTAGTCAATTTGGTGGCTTGTTTGCAACACCGGATTGAACTTTTATGTTCAGAAATTCTGAATTTTATCTTTCTGGTGGTCATCCCCACGTAATTCAGTTTACAAGGACATGTTATTAAGTAGACCAAGTTTGAGCTGTTACAGTTGGTGAACCGTTTAAGTTGCCAAGGTCTGTCTGTGCCTATGTCTATGGTGAGTGTTTTTGTCGTTTGTGGACATGCCGCACAGCCACCGCAAGGATGGTGTCCGGTGACTGCAGGCATGTCCCAAAGAGTACCGACAGCTCGAGGAATCATGTTTTTGGGCCTTGTGTGGACCAGCTGGTCTCTAAGATTTTGGCCTCTCCGAAAGGCAAACAGCGGAGGAGGTATAGGGTCACTCCCTGTCCTAAGGATTTTCCAATTCCTCTTAACAATTTTTTGGACTTGGTTGGAAAGTGTACTAAATGTGTTCACACAAGTCATTCTTTCTTGTGGGTTCTTTGGAGGTGTTGGTTCCAAGAGACCTTGCCTGTTGTTGTTTGCTGCACGCTTTTTGGAGTTTTTTATGAGATGTTTAGGGTATTTCTTATCGTGCAGATTTCTTTCTAGAGCTTTAGAGTGTGTGACGAAGGCCGTTTTGGTGGAACAATTCCTCTGAATGCGGAGGAATTGCCCAAAGGGCAGATTATCCCTCAGCGCTTTCGGATGAAAGCTGTCGTAACTTAACAGGGAATTCCTCGCCATTGGCTTACGGTATAGCTCCGACTGTAACCCCCCTCCTGATGCAGAAATCAACAGATCCAGAAACGCTAGTTTGTGTCTGTCGAACTCCATGGTAAACTTCAGAAATTGGTTTCTTTCATTTAACCAAGTGTGAAATTGACGGAGTTCATCTTCCGTACCTCGCCACACGACCAAAATGTCATCTATATACCTTCTCCATACTCGCAGACACTGAAGATGGGGGATTAGTGTCTGCGAGTTCGTGTGTTTGTTCGAAGGTATGTACATACAGGTTAGCGAGACTGGGAGCAAAAACACTTCCCATGCTCGTCCCGCTAACCTGTAGGTAGATCGATTCTTCATATTCGAAGAAGTTCTCAGTCATGGCGATGGTCGCCAAAGTCATGATGAAACTGACTGGCGTAATGGAGTTCAAATCTCTAACTGTTAAAAGGGCTTCAATCGCTTCCAGTGTCTCAGTCTGTGGGATAGAGGTATATAGGCTCTCCACATCAAAGGAAACTAAAAAATCAAGGTCCATAATAAACTCAATTTCAGGCAAAATCGTAAGGACATCCTTTGTGTCCTTCAGGAATGTAGGAATCTCCCGCACTATAGGTTGAAGGAAGAAATCTACAAACGTAGATAAAGGTTCCAATAGTGAACTGATTCCCGATATGATGGGTCTACCGGGAGGGGGGCGTTGTGGCTTGTGTACTTTTGGGAGGATGTAGAAATAGGGCATCCTAGGGTGGACAGTACGTAGATATTGAGATTCTTTGTCAGTAATCCATCCCTCTGCAAGGCCTTCTTCGACAATGTGGCCAATGGCTACGGTCAACCTGTCAGTTGGGTCATTGTCGAGTTTACGATAGGCCCTGACGTCATTTAGCTGGCGCATGCATTCTTCATGATACATATCTGCATCCATTAGTACAGTAGCCCCACCCTTATCGGCTGGTTTGATTACCACCGATTCCAAATTAGCCAAAGTCGTAACTGCTTCTTGTTCACCTTTAGTGAGATTGACAAAGCAATTGTTAGGTTGGAGGTACAGTTGTCTTAAATCATGATCCACAGCTTCTTCGAACGCCTGAACTTTTGCAGGTAACCCTACTACACTGGGGTTAAAAGTGGATGGTCTCTTGAGGCCTGTGTTGGATGTGTCCTCGCCTACTGTTACCGTTGTTTTATTGGCAAACAGGTAATGAAGCCTTATTTTGCGGAAGAACTTGCCCATTTCTGTTTGTATGAGGAACGGGTCCCCTTTGTTGGTTTTAACAAAACCTAGTCCTTTATTAAGGACCAGTTCTTCAGTATCACTGAGAACATGTTTGCTTAGATTGATCACGAGGCTGATGTTCCTGCCTGTTCCCTCGGGATCTTCTTGCCATCTCTCAGGTCCATGGTTGATGGAGTCAAATTCCAATGCACTTGGCCTTGTTGTTGACTTCTCCGCCTGCCTCTCGGGCGCCCAGAGCCCTGTCCTAAAAAAGGCTGCTGGTTATAGTCTGGGTATTGTTGTTGTGGTCCAAAGGGGCCAGGCGGAGGAAATGATGGTACACTCCAAGGTGATGGTTGCCACCAAGGCGGGATAGGCGGTTGGGCATAATAGGGATTATAACCTCTTCGGTTCCTTCTATTATTGTTACCTCGACCCCTCAAAGCCGCTTTGGTATTTCCTTGGTTAGAGGAATCAGAGTCAGTAGATGCCTCGTCTGAATTTGACGTCCCATATGTTGATCCTAACCGGCTACTGGTAGTAGATACCACCGGAACATAGTTGTCTGCCGTGTACGGATATATGGCCGAATACCTCAGGGGTAATTGCGCACCCAGTGGGTTAATTGTTACAAACGCCCCCCGCCTGTTCCTGGACAACAAAGACTTTTGTTGTTAGGATCAACATATGGGACGTCAAATTCAGACGAGGCATCTACTGACTCTGATTCCTCTAACCAAGGAAATACCAATAATCCCTATTATGCCCAACCGCCTATCCCGCCTTGGTGGCAACCATCACCTTGGGGTGTACCATCATTTCCTCCGCCTGGCCCCTTTGGACCACAACAACAATACCCAGACTATAACCAGCAGCCTTTTTTAGGACAGGGCTCTGGGCGCCCGAGAGGCAGGCGGAGAAGTCAACAACAAGGCCAAGTGCGTTGGAATTTGACTCCATCAACCATGGACCTGAGAGATGGCAAGAAGATCCCGAGGGAACAGGCAGGAACATCAGCCTCGTGATCAATCTAAGCAAACATGTTCTCAGTGATACTGAAGAACTGGTCCTTAATAAAGGACTAGGTTTTGTTAAAACCAACAAAGGGGACCCGTTCCTCATACAAACAGAAATGGGCAAGTTCTTCCGCAAAATAAGGCTTCATTACCTGTTTGCCAATAAAACAACGGTAACAGTAGGCGAGGACACATCCAACACAGGCCTCAAGAGACCATCCACTTTTAACCCCAGTGTAGTAGGGTTACCTGCGAAAGTTCAGGCGTTCGAAGAAGCTGTGGATCATGATTTAAGACAACTGTACCTCCAACCTAACAATTGCTTTGTCAATCTCACTAAAGGTGAACAAGAAGCAGTTACGACTTTGGCTAATTTGGAATCGGTGGTAATCAAACCAGCCGATAAGGGTGGGGCTACTGTACTAATGGATGCAGATATGTATCATGAAGAATGCATGCGCCAGCTAAATGACGTCAGGGCCTATCGTAAACTCGACAATGACCCAACTGACAGGTTGACCGTAGCCATTGGCCACATTGTCGAAGAAGGCCTTGCAGAGGGATGGATTACTGACAAAGAATCTCAATATCTACGTACTGTCCACCCTAGGATGCCCTATTTCTACATCCTCCCAAAAGTACACAAGCCACAACGCCCCCCTCCCGGTAGACCCATCATATCGGGAATCAGTTCACTATTGGAACCTTTATCTACGTTTGTAGATTTCTTCCTTCAACCTATAGTGCGGGAGATTCCTACATTCCTGAAGGACACAAAGGATGTCCTTACGATTTTGCCTGAAATTGAGTTTATTATGGACCTTGATTTTTTAGTTTCCTTTGATGTGGAGAGCCTATATACCTCTATCCCACAGACTGAGACACTGGAAGCGATTGAAGCCCTTTTAACAGTTAGAGATTTGAACTCCATTACGCCAGTCAGTTTCATCATGACTTTGGCGACCATCGCCATGACTGAGAACTTCTTCGAATATGAAGAATCGATCTACCTACAGGTTAGCGGGACGAGCATGGGAAGTGTTTTTGCTCCCAGTCTCGCTAACCTGTATGTACATACCTTCGAACAAACACACGTACTCGCAGACACTAATCCCCATCTTCAGTGTCTGCGAGTATGGAGAAGGTATATAGATGACATTTTGGTCGTGTGGCGAGGTACGGAAGATGAACTCCGTCAATTTCACACTTGGTTAAATGAAAGAAACCAATTTCTGAAGTTTACCATGGAGTTCGACAGACACAAACTAGCGTTTCTGGATCTGTTGATTTCTGCATCAGGAGGGGGGTTACAGTCGGAGCTATACCGTAAGCCAATGGCGAGGAATTCCCTGTTAAGTTACGACAGCTTTCATCCGAAAGCGCTGAGGGATAATCTGCCCTTTGGGCAATTCCTCCGCATTCAGAGGAATTGTTCCACCAAAACGGCCTTCGTCACACACTCTAAAGCTCTAGAAAGAAATCTGCACGATAAGAAATACCCTAAACATCTCATAAAAAACTCCAAAAAGCGTGCAGCAAACAACAACAGGCAAGGTCTCTTGGAACCAACACCTCCAAAGAACCCACAAGAAAGAATGACTTGTGTGAACACATTTAGTACACTTTCCAACCAAGTCCAAAAAATTGTTAAGCGGAATTGGAAAATCCTTAGGACAGGGAGTGACCCTATACCTCCTCCGCTGTTTGCCTTTCGGAGAGGCCAAAATCTTAGAGACCAGCTGGTCCACACAAGGCCCAAAAACATGATTCCTCGAGCTGTCTGTACTCTTTGGGACATGCCTGCAGTCACCGGACACCATCCTTGCGGTTGCTGTGCGGCATGTCCACAAACGACAAAAACACTCACCATAGACATAGGCACAGACAGACCTTGGCAACTTAAACGGTTCACCAACTGTAACAGCTCAAACTTGGTCTACTTAATAACATGTCCTTGTAAACTGAATTACGTGGGGATGACCACCAGAAAGATAAAATTCTGAATTTCTGAACATAAAAGTTCAATCCGGTGTTGCAAACAAGCCACCAAATTGACTAACCATTTCTTGCAGGTGGGTCATCTACCCACGGACATCATGTGGACAGTATTGGATCAACCGTGGATTCCTCCGTCAGTTACTGATACGGCAAAATTTCTGTTTTAATGTGAACAAAAGTGGGTCTATCGCCTTCGTAGTGATGAATGTGGGTTGAATGACGCAATCCCGTGGATGTCCCTTTAGGTATAAGGGGTGTCGCACTAATAGACCCGTATCTCATTGACAAAATACAACTCTTGTGATTGTTAAACGGGCATGTTGGTCACTACAGTAGAACTAGATCTGTGTTGGGGCTGACAAGGTAACCCGTTCTGGCACACATGAGAGTTTACATACCAAGCGATTGCACTATGGTGTTGTATTATGCTTTGGTGCAGAAGATGATTTTGGCCTTCTTCGCTGTTGGTCTACACATGTCTAGTTGTCTATTTAGCGGGATGATTAGCCTGCATGGATTCTCAGTATGGATTCAACCATATTATCCAGCAGCCTTTATCATATCGTTTTTCTTGCTTAAAGAATTCAGGAGAAGGAAACTGTGGATAAAATTTTTTTTCCATAATAGGGTTAAGCTTCAGCATTGTCATAAAATGATTATAAATCAGCAAGGGTGATTATATGTTTTGTACGCAGTGTATTTAATACCAGACCGCGTTCATTGATATCACCCCTCGTTAAACATCAGATAATTACTGAATATACCTCCCATTAGAAATGTGGGGTCTTTTATCACACTCTGTCTGTGCTACTGTGCTTTGATGATACACTGGGCAAGAGGCACCAGGGAGCCAGTATTGCGGAACAGACAGAGCTCGGGAACTACATTTCCCATCAAGAAGAGTGCATCCAGCGGCGAGTAGGCGCATGACATCAACACGCACAGGGGGCGTCGGACATCGTTGCGCATTGCATGCGGAAGCGAGAAAAGTTTATTTACCTCGCCGGTGCACCGAGTCGGTTCCTCCCTACGATAGAGCTTAGAGGGACGACCGGTGCACCGACGGAGAGGTAAGACGGGTGGCAAGCATGTGTGAGTGAGAGGGGTTGTGCTCCTTTTGGACATCAAAAATCGCTCGTTTGGTATTCCGTCATTTTTAAGTTAAGTGCAGACGCACGCTGACATGTGTTGGAAACAGTGGTGACTTTTTGTAGCGTAGTTACCGACCTGTAACTATCCATTTATAATATATAGCTAATCGACCAGGTGCTAATCCATGGCACTGGTAGGAATGTGATGCTTGGTGTGGAGCATGCTAAGACCGGTCAGTTTAGGAATACATTTAGATGTGGATACATCTTTTGATTTGTTGTCTTCTAGTGCGGTGCATCCATTTACCTGAGCTCATGCCAGGTGAGGTGGAGTGGTTCCTTCTCATCAAGTGGGTGAGTGAACCCTATCTACAAATTTACTGAACTGGTGATTTGTGACTGAGCCTGTTAGTCTGAGTGCTGGGCAATATTAGCTTATGTCTAGCATTTAATAATGATGGCACTAAACGTGCACGTTAAAATTCACATGTATACATGACTTTGTACCCTTATATTATAATTTTCTCCCCTATCTTTAGGATGAGAAGATGTTCATACATACACTTTCAGGTGATATGGTTATTGTTATTTATTTTTTCTAGCAGTAGCACTAATGGTCCCGAAGAAGCAGCAGGAGATCACTAGACTCCTACGTCTGCAGAAACATGTCGACCTTTCATCTTTAGTGGCTATTTGTTAAACCACTATTGCACTGTTTTTATTGATTTAGGAGTGTGAGGGTGGTTATTAAATTGTTTTTCCCGACCACTACCTAATTTTAGAGCTTCTTCTCTTTCTTTTCACAACACACATCTTTTTTCACGCACTGCTACTTAGTTCCCTTCTAGATACGCCTTTCTGTTTCACATCTGTAAATATCACTGTGGTTTTTCCTGTGCCTGGTGTAGTCATCTGCCAGCACAGGTTTTTTACCCTCTAATGTGACAGAAATTATGCACCAGAGATCCCAGATGATGAAGGGCGGTCTCGTTGGTGGACTGATGGGAACTCGCATAGTTTAATAACTATTTCCTGTGTAACTTTATTTGGGTACATTGTCTGTTTGTTTCTTGACTCTCTGTTAATTCTAGGTTGGTGTCACTTATATACAGGGGGCTTAACAGTAGGGTCTATAAACTTACCCCTGGGACCTTCTTTGTGTGTAATTGATATTATAAGCAAACATATTATTCTCGTGTGAAGCGAAATATTCTACTAGGCTAAAAGCTTTAATAACAAAATGTGTTGTGTGCAGAGGCAGCAGAAAAGGAAAATGGCGTTTAAACGTCTAATAAGCTCATGCTAACATAACAGTGTGAAGGCAAAGCCTATCTACGTGACAGCAAGGTCTTAAGCTTCTTGTGGAACTCAAGAAGTGAGCAGGAGGCCCTGATATGTTGGGAGGGAGATCATTCCAGTACTTGGCGTCTTGGTAGAAGAATGATTGACCTCCCCTTCTGCCTCTGTGGACGAGGGGAATGTGTGTGAGTGAGAGCACTGAGAAAAGTTGTCGGCTGAGTTGGTGGAAGTAAAGTGGCTGATTGAGGTAGCGAGTCCAGTGCTGTTTACTGACTTGAACGCATGTGTGAAGTTTGAACCCGCAGTGCTTTTGGTTGGGGAGCCAGAGAAACGCTCTGATGAGTAGGGCCGAAGGAGTCTAGGATGTGTCTGAAGGTGGCATTTTGGATGATTTGAAGCCTATGAAGAAGATGGGTTGGGATGCTGGCGTAGTTTGGGTGTTGCCGTGGTCAAATCTGCTTGTGATTAGGGCCTGCGTGATAACATGTTTCCTGTCCAGTGGGAGACACTTGAAGATTTTATGTTACATGTGGAGGATTTGGAAGTCTGCGGAGGTGAAGGCATTGACCTGGGATTTCATGGTGAGGTTCGTGTCCAGGATGAGGCTTAGGTTCCTAGCATGGTTCGTTGGGGGTCCGATTTCGACGGGCCACCAGGTCAAGTCCCAAGGTGATCCCTTAGTCCTCAAGATCAGCACTTCAGGTTCTATCGGTGTGGAGATTGAGGCAGTTCTTTTTCATCCAAATGGCCTTGCTGGTCGTGCAATGTTTGAAGTTTATCTTAGTGGTGACTGTGTCGTCTGAGAGGGATATAATGAGCTGGGTGTTGACATTGTGGGAGAGGATGTTGATTCCATGGGATCTGATGATGTTAGCAAGAGGAGTCATGTACATGTTGAAAAATGTGAGAATTAGTGGTGATATCTGTGGGACTCTGCAGATGAAGTACTTGGGTTCTGATGTGAATGGTGACAGCCTGACTCTGTGTCCTTCTGGAGAGGAAGAAAGCTATCCATTTGAGTGCTGGTCCTTTTATTCCCGCTGTGTGTAGTCTGTAGTCTGGAGAGGAGTGTGTGGTGGGATACAGTGTTAAAAGCGGTGGGGAGGTCAAGGAGGATGTGGGTGATGGTCTGTCCATGGTCGAGGATAGTGGGTATGTCATCTGTGGCAGCGATGAGAGCTGTTTTGGTACTGTAGTTGTTTCAGAATCCTAATTGCAAGCAGTCCAGGAGTTTGTGGCATTCTACGCGGTCAGAAAGCTGTCAGTTGATGGTCTCCTCAATGACTTTGGTTGGGAAGGGGAGCAGCAAGATGGGTCAGCAACGTCTTGTGCGTAAGCGGTTTAAAACCACACTTGACATATCCAACAGTTTTTTTTGCCCACAATTTGGACGGACTGAGTTCCCAGTGGACCAGTTTTACCTGTGGCGGCAAACAACGCCAGTATAAACGTTTGCCTATGGGCTATAAAAATAGTCCAGCCGTGTTTGCTGCCCGTATTGTCTCTCTCTTAGAGTGGATAGACACAGATGCGTGTTCGTATGTGGATGACGTATATCTCACAGACGACGAGCTTTGGGCGCATCTGTGTCGCGTTGATCGCATTATTTGTAACTTTGCGGACTTTGGTTACAAGTTCAACTTTGCGAAGTCTCACATTACAGAGTACAGTGTTGTTCCTGGGCTACGAGCTCAACAATGAAGGTCGAGGATTCGCTCCTCACTTTTTGGATAAATGCGCACCATTGCGCGCTCCTACAACTGTGAAAAAATGACAGTCCTTGCTGTGTTCATGTGTTCCAAGTTACCTGAGGTGTTCTAAGTTCATGTTCTGGGTTGTCTAATCATTGGGGGTGTGTAAGAACCAATGAGGCGCTGATTGCTAGTCTGGTAGGGGATTTTGGATACTAAGGTGAGTTTTGGCACACCCTAATTCACTGAGGTTCCAAGTCTCTATACACTGTTCTGTGTAGGGGCAGAATCCCTGCAACATTGCTTTTTAATTACTCTTCTTGAGGGACCATCGAGACTGCCTGTACTCAGGCCCATCCTCACTACATGTCTACTCAGAGCCTGGATACCCTCACGGGCGACAAGCAGCGATCTACAAATCCACCTTACATTACATTGAAATCTGCTACTGTCAAGACAAGGCCTACCCGTGTCTGTTTGCCATTGTGTGGTCAGAGGACTGTAGATAAGAGACCATGGACCAGTAAATATTGCCAGCCCATAGCCTTGAGTCTGCAGTGCAGTGTTTATACTTTCCTTCTCCCCAGAAGCTACAATAATTATCTTTCCCATTATAATTGTGATTTCAGTTGAAATACTACCTTAACACGTCAAATGCTTGTTATACATTAAACAAAGTGCTGTAAAAATGATGTAGCGCTACCATCAGCACCTGCTCACATATATTTTTAGTGCACCTATTTCATACCTAAAATAATTCAAACTTCTATATGCTAGATAAACTAACATCGTACCATCATAATAAAACAGTGACTAAATCAATATCCAATGTGCCATGCATATAATGAATAGTAAGCAAAAGCACGCACTTAACATCCATGGATAAATTAAAGCATGCAAAGCAATGGGGAGTTACGCAAACAGCAGACAAAAACATGAAACACAGCACTGGAAGAGCGCACTCGTTCACAAGGCACTGTTGGTTGGACACTGAATCAGTGAGGGAATTTGTTTCGGGACAACCAGTTCCTGAACACCTTTTCAGTAAGATGAGCCTTCTAATCACTCCTTCCTTTATTTATCAATGTTTATAGTGCTTGCCAATCTGATTCAAGCTTGTGAGTCTATGAAAAATCCAAATATGGAGAAGAAATACTTATCAGGAACTACAGTTCGCGATCACTGTTAACTTTCATGAATTCACTTGCAATCCTCCCTCCCTCCCTCTTTAAGGCTCACACTTTCTATATTATTAACTCATGCTTTAAGGTTTGACCAGTGGTGCCTTCTAGGAGTGGAATTTGATGCACTTCCATCTCATTAGCTGACATTTGGGTCATTTTGTATGCAATAGATGTGCTTCTAAATGGATGATTGGTAGTTCATCTTGCTTTGGCTGATTGCTTTTTTGTCTTGAAATGAAATGAAAATTAAATGAAATGAGGTTTTATAGAGCACTCTAAAACCCGAAGGTGTCTAGGAGCTGAGCCAGAAAGGAAAAGTCGGACATTAATCTGTAAAGTAGGTGCAAGCTACTGATTAAAGAGCCATGTTTTTAAAGACTTTCTGAAGGTCAGCAGATCAGTGTTTATTTTAATGCTGTGGTGCAAGGATTTCCACAGTCGAGCGGCACATACCACAAAACCTCTGCCAAACCAATCAGATCTCTGAAATCTAGGATTGACCAGATTTTCTGCAGTTGCAGATTGGAGAGGCCAAACAGGAGTGTAGTGCAAACATTTTTTTTAAAGATATTCTGTTATATTGTGCAGCGATGTGAAGGCGATAAACAAAGCCTTGAAGTCGATTCGCGTGCTGATGGGAAGCCAGTGCAGCTGAGCTAAGGATTGGGACACAATTTGTATTTAGGAATGCCCTGCAGTTGTCGGGCTGCTGGGTTCTGTATGATCTGAAGCTTAGAGAATCTCTTCTGGATGTTCATAAACAGAGCGTTACAGTAGTCTAGTTTTGATGCAATGAGGTCTAACACAACACTTTTCTGCAGATCTGATGGGATGTAGGGAAGGGCCTTCCTGAGTAATTTCAGGGTAAAGAAAGAAGCAGAGATAATATTAATGATATGGCCCTCAATAGCCAATTTACTGTCAAAGTGTTACTAGTTTTTTTTACCTTAGTGACTGGAGTAGAGAGTGTGGCTAGCTCTTGAGGCCGCCAGCTTGGAGACCAGAAGGGCAGGTTCCTTCTGAATAGTAAGACTTCCGTTTTTGGATAAGGTTAACATTAACTAGTTTGTTCTCATCCATCTCCCTATATGTAGGATGCAGTCATGGAATCTGGCATCCTCCTCCTCTGGATTACTACTGACCGACACCATAACTTTGGTGTCATCTGCATAGAGCATTAGCTCAAAACCAAAGGATTTAATCAGTCGCCAGTGGGATCGCATAAAGATTAAATAAGGAATGGCTTAGAGCTGACCCCTGTGGGACAGCACATGGCAGAGAGAAAGGGGAGAGCTAAACCCATCCAAAGCCACACTCTGCTCTCATCCAGATACACAAGATTTAAGACGGGAGAGGCTTTGTTCCTGATCCAGAAGCAGAGAGTGGTTGCCCATGTCAAAGGACGCCGAGAGAGCTTATAAAGTCAGAGCAACAGTTCCTCCTGTGTCAAGGATCTACCCGATTTCCTCAGAGGCCGTAATGAAGGCTAGTTCTGTACTGTGAACTGGGTAGCATCCAAAATGTTATTTTTTTTAGATTAGAGATAAGTTCTAGGTACATGGCTTTTTGATCTGTTTTAGCAGGAAATGGGAGCATTGCTATTATCCGATCGTTGTTTAAAACTGTTGGATCCAGATTGTTTTTATAAACGTGGGTAACATGTATGCTTTCTTCCACTCTCTTGGAAAGTGACCAGTACTGAGCATCTTATCAAAGATGTCAGTGAGAACTATGGCAGCAGTTTCAGGCACTAACAACATTAATTTGGGAGGACAAGGATCTTTTGGGACACCCGATTTGATGGTCTTTAGCAAACCTAAAGTTTCCTGAAAGATTTTTTGTAGCATCAGTAACTGTCTCTGATCTTACTGTGAAGGGTACCATTGTCAAGTGCCGAATCATGTGGAGAATCTCTGTCAGATTTACAGGCTGATGGAAAATGGGTTATATGTGCATCATCATCTATTGTCAGAGTGGAGTTCGTACTTGCTAAAAAGAAGTCATAGACTCCTTTAACCTTGTCTTGAAAAAAGTGGCCAGGTTGTTTACAAGCTGGTGACTAGTCATGTTCTTATTTTCTGGAGTTTTTGCCAGTTTCTTGACTGTTGCAAAAAGTTCCTTGGTGGAACTCTTGGTTGAATCAGTTTTCTGAGTGAAATATCATACGTTTCCTTATGTATCATTTGTTTATAGATTTGTATGCTTTGCCTATATGTTTCTGTAATTTTAGTGTCTTATTTGGTCCTCCATTTTCTTTCAAGTTTACAGCATTTTTGTTTATATAGCCTAGGGGTATTGGTGAACCATGGTTCAGAGGGGTAAGTTCTATGACTGTAATGAGTTTTAGATGGAATCAGTTGGTAAAGGTCCTTGTCTAGGCATTGACAATATTTGCTGGCATTTTCGTCCAAGTCTCCTGGGACCAAGGGGACAGTTCAAATTAATGTAGGATTAAACAAATCAGTATCAAGCTTATGCCAGGGGCATTGGCACCTGGCTGATTTAGATGGAATATTCTCAGGGTTCTCCTTTTCCCAGTTAAGCTTGAACATTACTGCCAAGTGGTTGGACCAATTTAGAGGGAGCAAGGATATGTTTTGTAGATGAGGATTATCTGAAAAAATTCTATCCAAATAGGTGACCTGTCTTATGGGTAGGTCCCTTCTCTAGCTGGGTTAGGCCAGAGCTTTCCATAAGATCAATGAGATGGGCAGAATCAGTATCTCAAAGGTTATCCAAGTGGAAGTTCAAATCTCCAAGGACTGTGAGGTCCAAAGGTCCGCTTTAAGCTCTAATAATTTGCTGATCTTATCTGTGAAAGATGCTCTAGGGCTGTAGATCAGAATGCCATCAACAGAATATTGTTTATTAATTTCTATTGTAAAAGATAACGCATCGCAATCACAGATTGTGGGTAGCTCTTGGATTAGGATTTAAAGTGCTCTCGGTAAAAGATTGCGAGACCTCCTCCTTATCTGCCAACTCGGTCAAGCCTGGAGATTAGGAAACCTAGTGGAATGTCCGGAAGAATGTCCGTGTCTCAGGTGGCATCCACCCACGTTTGTTATGAAGATCGAATCAAGTCCTTTAGACTCCATAAAGTCTGCACATGGTATAGCATTTTTCACCAGAGATCTGGCATTGATAAGGGCACAGCGGCAGCTAGCTTGTCGAATGTGGTTACCTAAGTAGCCAGTGTGGGAGTGGAAGGTCTTTTTTTTTTATTAGTTAATGCCAGTTTGCAGATGGAGAATGTCAGCAAATCTACCCCACCATAAAGATGTTGAGTAGGGCCAAGGCACAACTTACCTGATGATTTTAAGTTGGTTAGTTCCTCCCGCAAGTAGTGGGTTTAGTTCTTTACGTGGATAGAAAAAACTGGTGAATGTGACTGGAGGCTCCTTCCTTGAAGGGATATTATACACGCATGTGGATCCATAAAGTGTTGGAGAACTGTAGTTCTTTCTTAGTAATCACCAATGTATGTGTTCCCCTGGGAACCCAAAATGTGAACAAGTATTTGTGCTGATACTTCTAGTGGCAATGATGAGCCTTGCATATATTTAAAAGGAGCCTCCAGCAGTGGAATAATAGCTATAGCTTAATGAAGTTATTAGACTGAGACGCCAAGGGCATTGTCCATGTGATGGGGAGTGGAGCTTTTATTGGCAAAGTCATCATCAGTGAAATCATTGTTGACTAAATGGTCGATTTGGTTTTCAGCAGAGTGATGGTTGATTGGATGTAGCTGATGAAGATTAGACTGTCATTGGTTTGACGATGAAGTTTTTTAATTTGCTCTAGATAGAAAACAGAGGTTTTTAGTCCATTATGAAGTATCTTTGGGGATTGTTGATTTGAAGTATCATTAACTCATACTCCGACTACTCATGTGGGAGAGACATACACCTTCAGGACGAACTATTTATGCTTATCAAACATCTTAATTTAAGCGGTGATACGTTAGCATATGGTGGGCCACCTAAAGTGAGTTAGTGTTTTTACAGTTCCCAAAGCTGCTGCTCGATGCAGTTACATTTTGAAATAAGTAAACTCTTTGTCAAGGATGACACCTATATTTTTGTTTTGGATTGGTATTATCTCTGTGGGAGGGGTGAGCCTTTTATTACACCTCTGTTTGGTTACAGATCATATAGTATTCTAAACCCCATTATGCTGCTCTGGAACCTGTGTTTCAGCATCTTTGTTGCTTTATCTGACCTCCCTCAATTCCTTCGGTTTTATTACCACACAGCCTTGAAGAAAATGAACTAATTTTGTTTTGGGGTAGAATGTTTGTTTTCTTGTCATTTTATGCTATTAGGATGCCTCTTTACAGTGGAATTTTCAGTCATGCACAATGTTTATCTGCTAGTTGCTTTTTGGCTTCGTGGTCGTCATAAATGCTGCTACACTTTGCGTATCCCACTATTTTCAGAAAATCTAATCAATTGTTGCTGTTATCATGCCGTTCCTGTAAGCCTGTAAATAAATACACGTAAAACTGGGTATAATCCTGATCTGATTGACGATAATGTCCTTAAGGTGACCATGGTCTGTTACAAATAATGCATTTCCCTACATGTTTTGTCATTGCAAGAAACCTGCATAAGAAAGAATTGCCACCCATTGTTTTTCAGTGTTTTGTCTTGGGCATCAAAGAGGTTGTTGGAACAATTGTGTTACTTAAGGAGACTTCATATTTTTATTTTGCATTACAGATGTGCTTTGAATGGTTTACAAAAGGGCAACATGACCTTGAGAGTGATGTGCAACAGCAGCTCTTTAAGGAAAAAATTCTTAAACTGGAATCATATGACATTACAATGAATGGTATGGCAAATTTTATTTTTATCCAGTTTTAGCAAAAATGAATTCCATGAGACCCTAATTTATAGCAGGATCATGACCTTTTTAATATATTAATTTTGTATTACTACTGTAATTAGTAATCAGATATTTTTGTTTGATCTTGTATAATGGATGTGTAGAATGTATTACTTTGAACATAAATCAAACATAGTAATTTAACTATGCTGATGTTACTTATATATGCTTGTTATACATCTGTGTTACCACACTGTGTTTTGTGTTGCACCATTGGTAGATGGATTTAATCCATATATTATTTATTCACTGCCCTAGCCTTCACTGATATGTCTGGCATAAGGTAACTGAGTTTTTGAAGAGCGGAACTGTAATTCACATGTTGTACATAATCTCCCTATATAGAAGGTGGGCCCGGAATAGCATCTTTTGATGTTGACCTGAAATCAACAGAGCCTTACTATACCTTGGACACCATCTCCAGAAAGCATTTACCATCTACCTGACCTCAGGCTTTTTTCCATCATTGAGTTTAGATATATAATTGCTATCAGAATGGAAGCAAGGGGATTCATTTGTGTCCCAAATGAAGCAGTTGAAAGATTTTTTTCATGTTAACACTCTGAATTTACACTTAAATTGTATGAGAATTCCTACTGAATTTATTCAATTTGTGCATTCTTCCTGTAATATTGGGTGTGAACAAAAACCCATGTACATTTTGCCCTAAAGTATAACTGAACATTTCTGTGAATAGAGTTGTGGAAGATGTCTTTTTCACAAGTCTCTGTTGTATGATCTGAAAGAGACACGTTAGTATTAGATTCCTTACCTTAGAATATCCCCAGGCGTGAGACTGGATCCGAAAGGTTTTCGTCAGCAGTACCACTGCGCGTCGGAAGGTGCCGTCGTGCGGCTCCACGTCCATCGCTGGCGTCTTTTCATAAGCGCCGAGAGGACGTCAAGGAGACTACTTAGGCGCCACCCATGAGCGCTGACGTCAGTTCTTACTTTTTCTGCACCAGCAAACGCAAATCTGGTTAGAGCACCTACCCTTGTCACTTTTTGACTAACTTTTGAGACTTTTTGTCTCCCATCTTTTGAGGTCTTTGCCTCCTGGTGCCACGCAGGGATGCCTGGGTTTAAATCCTGCGCGGCCTGTTGCCTTATGATGTCGGTGGCCGCCACCCATGGCGTCTGTCTCTACTGTCTGGAGCGCGACCATGACTCTCGGTCTTTTTCCGACTGTCTGGCCATTGCCCCGAAAGCCTTAAAAATTGATACTTGTATAGCGCACTACTCACCCGCAAGGGTCTCAAGGCGCTTGTACGAATACCGCTGTGGAACCCATCCTGGCTTTCCCTGTGAGGCGTCCACTCCTGGGTACCCCCAAGGTGGAGGCCAGGCATCCTTAGCGTTGTGGGGGCCGTTGTGGAGATTAAGCAAGCTATTGCCCAGAGTTGCAGAGTGGGACTCCATGATTGGAATAGGCACCGAGGCGAGAATTATCAGGTCTGTGGAATTTTGAGCCCAAGACACGCCGAGGCGGGGATTTGAACCCTGGTCCCCGGCTAGACCTCTGCATCAGGGTCTGCCGCTCTAATCATTGAGCCACACTTCTCCACGCAGCTTAAGCGAGCAGTCGCATAATTAGCTGGAGATCCGAAAGTTGTTTCCGCGCCGTTTGAGGTCCAGGGGTCGATCGAGGGACCAATCGCGGAGCCATCATCATTGCTCCTCGGGGTCGAGGTCTTCACACTCTGAATGGGGTAAGAGACGTCATAAGAACAAGTCGAGGCAGCGTTTACGCTCTCAGACATCGTCCTGTCTGTCATCGGATGAGGGTGCTGGGGGTACCACATGCAGCTCCTTTGAAGCCTGTGAGTCCTGCGGCCTACCCAACTTATCCGGGGTTCATCGGCGACTCCTGCCCAGGTGCAAGATTTTCTTGCTGCCATAGACCGCCTTTTCAGGCTTCGGGCTCCTGCCGGCGCGCCTATGGGCCCTCCGATCCCTGCTGAGGGCCCTCCCTTGCCGCCTGCTCCCCTGCCAGCAGCTCCGGCCCAGGTGCCGCATGGTCCTCAGATTGCGGCTCTGGCCCCGGCACCGCAAGGTCCTCCACCGGCGGCTACGGCCCCGGCAAACATCCCCACTATGTAATACACTCCATTTCCTCACATTGATGGCAGTGGTGGGATCCAGAGCCTGTGTGAAGAAGTACCATACAGTTGTTGAAGTTAAGCCCTCTGAGAATCTGTATAGTTGAACAACTACAAAACGTTCTTGCTCCCATAAAGAATTTTATGTGGGTATTGTTGAGCTCCAAGGTACTCTCTCTCAAATGTTTTTAAAAAAAACAAAAAAAACGTACGCAAAGGAGGGAAGGAGAGTTCTTGAAAGGTTTAGCAAAAGTTTCTTACAAGTTCAAGTAAAGGAGGAAAATGTTTTCCACACGTTTTTGATACACAGCTGAGGAGCCACTTTTTGACAAGGAGACATGGACCTCAAATTGGCAAATCTCTCTTCATACAAGAGGGATGATCTGAGGACATTTTGTGGAGAGCGAAAAATCACAATGGGAGCTAAAACCAAGAAGCCTGCTTACATTACGGCCCTGTGAGCCTGGAAGGAGGTTCACAGGGTACATCCACGCCTGAGGAAGTAATTGCACTATGGTAGTGGGTATGAAGAGGTGTTGGAGAACAATCACAGCCTGTACAGTGGAGCCAATGGGGCAGGAAGAAACCTAACTCCCGGAAGGGCCAAGGTGGATTCCCAGGGCACACAGCCTGGGTTGCTTTGAACACAGCCAGATATCCATACAGGAGAGCATGGTAACCCTAGACTTGGAGAGGGCCATATCTCTTGCTTAAAGAAGGTTGGCCCTGGGCTTGGAGCCCAGAGAAGATGGTGGCTACAGATCTGAAGGTCCTGATGGGGTGCCCTGATGTAAGGATTCCCAAACGGGTTGCCCAAAGTTATGTTCCAGGGTATGACATTGACAAGTGTCTCACCACATTTGAGAGTGTTGTTATGATAGGGAAGGTAGAGACACAATACTGGGGAACATGGCTGTGGGAGTTAGTACCAGGGGTTGGTAGAGATGGGCTACTTACACTAGAGGAGGAGGTAGCTGAATTCTACACCCATTTGAAGGCTGCCCTTGTTGAGCTTTTTGGGGTAACTCCTGAAGAGTATAGGCAGAAGCTTAGATCCCTTCAGAAAGTTAGCTCACAAACATAAGTGGACTTTGTTGATACCTCAGTTAAGGCACTGGATGGGTGGTTAAGCGTACTAAAGTAGGTACATTTGAAGGGCTGAACAATCTGTTGGCTAAGGAGCACATTTTAGCAAATTGTTGTTTATGTACAAAAAGCCACTATATTGTGCTGTTACTATTTCGGGTAAGTGATAGCAACATTTTGAAAAATGAAATGAAAGAGGGAAATAATAGAATTAATGGATGTCATAGTAATATGATGTGTAATAGTTCTGATAACTTTTGGGCAGTGCCACTGCACCATTCAGATAATTCCCCTAGTGCCTGCAAGATAACTGCAATTGTGACTGCCTGTATAGTAGTAAAATATAGCAATATTAGATGTTTAGATGAGTTCTGACAACTGAGTTCTGACAATGTTTGGGCCTGTGCCAGTCCACCTGCTGCAGCATTCAAATCATGGCCCTAGTGACTGCTAGATAACTGCACATGTGACTGCCTATTTAGTAATAACATATAGCAATAATATGTGTTTAGTGGGGCGCCTAGAGCTTTTCGTCCTGGTGTCATTGCACTTGCTGCACCATTGAAATCATGACCCTGTTTATTTTATCTATTTATAAAGTGTTATATTGTCTGCAAGGCAACTGCACTTATTACTGCCAGTTTAGTAGTCAAATATAGCAATGTGTAAGGTAACTCACTTGTGACCGCCTGTTAGTAGTAAAATATAGCAATATTAGATTTTTAGTGGGGTGTCTAGAGCATTTGGTCCTGGTGCCACTGTACGAGGTTCACCATTTAAATCAAGCCCCTTGTAAATGTTAGGTAACTGCAATTGAGTCGTATGGCAAACTAGTCAGAACGCTGGAAAAAGGTGAGGGTAGCTACAGCACTGCTGCTAGACAACTGCACTTGTGACTGTCTTGTTTAGTAGTAGAATTTAGCAAGTCTGTGTAGTGGGCCCCTAGAGCTTTTGGCCCCGGTGCCACTGCACCTCCTGCACCATTCAAATCAAGTCCCTTTTAAATGCAAGGTAACTGCAATTGTGATTGCTTGTTTAGTAGTCAAATATAGCAGTCTTATGTGTTTAGAAGAATTCTGACAACTTTTGGGCCTGGTACCATTGCACCTGCTGCACCATTCAGATCACAACCCTAATGCCTGCAAGATAATTGCATTTGTAACTGTCTGTTTAGTAATAAAATGTAGCAATAATCGCTGAAAAGTGGGGTTATAGAGCTCTTGGTCCCAGTGCCTCGACTTGCTGCGCTATTGAAATCATGGCCCTAGTGAAGAAACAGCTGCAATCGCAAAACTGTTTACAATCCAAGATTGCGGCAATTAGCTGGCCCTGTAATATTTTAAGAAACTGTCCCAATGGATAAAGGAGGTCAAAACTTCCCTTTAGAGCACCATTGAGCATTCTCTTGTAAAGCACTGCAATCATTTTGTTCGGGTTTATGTACGTCAACTTTAATCTTAACGTACAATGTTTATTACAACATTTAGAATTTGATCACAACGACCAAATAGATTAAGTTGTCAAAATCGATCTGATAATGCCTACAAAGTGCAAAGAAACGTACTGAAGCATGAATAGGAAATCGTCTCAATCGTTCTAAGGCTTAAGCATCTGCTATTCACAACAAAGTAATGAAAAGCAATCATTCCCGAATACTGTTAAATGCTGTATGCCTTTTACATGGGAAGAAACCTTATCTGATAGTTTAGCAGTCCTTGACTTCTCTACAGTGAACAGCTTTAGTAGAAGATAAGTATTGTAAATGCGTTCAGCCACAGGAAGATAAGTATCAGTACAGCGCTGTGCAGCCTTAATGTTAGGAAAACCAGTTCCACCCACTGAAGCGGATTGGAATGAGTACTTGGGCCTCAGGGTACTGATAAGAGAAGCCCCTTTTAAGATGTACTAAAAACTTTGTTGTGCAGGCAAAACCTAACCAGCCTGGACTTATTGGCTTTGCCGATGCTAGTTTTAGGCTGGGAATTGTACTTTGTTTTTGTACGACTAATAAACCCTGAATTGGATATAATATTTGAGATGAATGGTCGGCCATTGGCAGGCTGTTGTTTTCACTTGACCCTAGCTTTATTTTTCTTCTGCTATGTTGTAGCTGATATGTTTAAAGGTCCCAAAGGCCTGCTGGTTGTTGGCTCAGAGTGCGGAGACCCAACTCTCTATGTGAGGGCAACACACAACTGGCAAGTACACCAAAACCAGCTGTCAAGCCAGCGGATCATTTGATCTGCTCCATATCTCTCAATCTAGCAGGCTCCTTTGGATTTTAAATCTCTTAAGCAGTCTGTATCGGATGGTGAAGTCCAATTAGCTTTGCGTTTTACTACAGAAATTTCTCTTCTCTCTGTTCTTCAAATGTGTGAGGGAGAGTGGGAAAGAGCAAGCACTCAACAGCAGAGCTCGCTGACGAGAGCGTTGCCCGGTCTCGTCCACAGGTGCTAGGAAGTGAAGCAAAATGTCTCTTGTGCGCTCACTCTGTGAGCTCTCTGAATGCAAATACACAATGGGAAGAAGACTACCTCCCTGTAGAAGATTTGGTGCTCTTTGAAGGTCCATGGGAAGTTACCAATAAAGGTTTGTGAAGCATTTTTATTATATCTGATATGGTTTAAAGGTAACAATACTGAGCTCTGCTAGTTCCCAAGTCCATGGGTAGGTAACTTGCTCAGCCCAGGCTTTTTCTTTGTATTCTGGGGCTTGTAGTCCTGATTTTGTAATGTTAGCAACATAACTAAAATACCCAGAATACTAAGTGAAAAACACTGGACTAAATCAAATATTCATGTACGTAACTTGGAATGTGAGAGCTAAATTTAGAGGTGCAAATGTAAAGCCTTCAAACATCCTTAAACCTGGAGTGTCCAGTGCAGGTCCTGTTTCATGCCAGGTTGTCTGAAAAGACAAAGGGCCCCTGATATCAATGTGAAGTACACCTAGGCAGGGAAATACACACAGTAAAGTTTTTAGGGCTACTTCAACAGAGCTAGAACATAGTTATATTAATAATGGTAGTGACACTAAGGATAGAAAAATACAAAATCTTTATTATGAAATAAATTCATTAAAGTTTTTTAATTTCATGTACATTTTGTTGCAGAGAAATATCATATACACAACATTCTAACTATTGTTACTAATCCATGCATTCACACATATCTCGCTTGGTTATTTTGTAGATATTTACAGCATGATACATTGATTCAATGTCTGACAGAAAATATTACAGTACATTAAATAGTGCAATCTCATGGATTAATATAATTGTAGGGTGGTGTCCGTCTTGGACATCGAAGACCTCACTCCGGCGCAGCGGGTCATAAGTAAAGACGTCGACCCCGACCCCCTCCATACACCATCTAAAAAGGCTTCGGTCACACCTCCACCTTCGGACCATGTGCACACCGAGAGACTGCTTCCTATTCCCTGCCCTCGGACTCGACAATGAGGCCTATCAAGTCTAGGTGACTCCGGCTCGAGTCAGTCTATCATCGGTACCGAAAGTCATTCACCGGCACTGAAAAATAAATCGCCCTCCGAACGCTGCTTCCACATCCAAGCACTCTGAACCGATACCAACAAACACCAACACTTCGACTCAGAAAAAACACTCTGAGCCGAGCAAAAAGGCGCTCCCTAAAAGTTTGGAATCACACCCTTCAGAGCTGAAAAAAGCTTTGGAACCGTAAAAGCACCGGTTCCACGGACGAGAACAGAGCCTGTAAAGCATCACGGTTCCAAGCTAAAGGACCAAAAAAACGTTCCGGAGTCAGTGCCCCGTAAGGCGGCTGAACCCAAAAAGTCTGCGCCGAAAGACCAGCCTACATCAGAAGAGCTTTTTACATCGGACCCTAAAAAAAGACTCTTCTAAAAGACCCTAAAACTGGTCAGCTCACTCGGAGTTCAAAAAAGAGACCATTGGATACGTCTGCACTGGCTCCACCACCTAAGAAGCGGGACAAGGCCACATCTCCCCTCATGATTCCTTCTCCATCACCTCCTCCACCTTCCCCACCACACCATTCTACACCATCCCCTCCACCATGGGATGATGACTATAGCTCTGACACAGGGGGGGGGGGTGCAGATGAAGAGCCACTAGGTGACCTTAGTCCACCTTCTTCCCTTGACCCCTGGGATGATTACAACACTCCAGATGTCCCTAATGTTCCACAGGAGGACGTATATCCATCTAGACCTTCCCCTACAGAGGACACCACAGGGTTTAATCAGCTACTTTACAGAACTGCCCAATATCATGGGGTTAATGTACATACAGACCCTGTGGAAGAGAATTTCCTAATGGACACTTTTGACACCTCACAAAGGGGCCACCTCTATCTTGCCTATGATAAAAGTGTTCATCAAGCATGCACCTGAAGTGTATAAAGATCCTGTCAGGGCTAGAGTTATCAACCCCAGGATCGAGAAAAAATACAAGGCTGCCCCTGCGGACCCAACCTACATTAAGGGCTCCATACCCTTAGATTCCTGAGTCGTTTCCAATGCTAGGAACAGGACCAATTCTCAGACATCAGGGGATGCTCCCCCCTCTACCCCCTGATAAAGAGTCCAAACTCTTGGATGCCTCTGGCAAAAGAACAGTGTCCCAAGCAGCTAACATATGGCGTATTGCCTACACTGTAGCCAGGTACGACAAGGCACATTACGATGAACTAGAGTCCCTATTACAGCACCTCCCAGACAAATATAAAACAAGCATTTGCAATGCAATAGGTCTCGCAGTTGTGAGAGTTTGAGCTATTGTTATTGTAAATGGCAATGCCTTTTATTTACATGTTAGTTTTTAAAACATAAATAAAAGGCATTGTCATTTACAATGCCAATAGCTTAATCTCTCGCAAATGCGAGACCTATTGCATTGCAAATGCTTGTTAAACAAGCATTGGCAATGCAAACGGCTTTAATGTGGGAACGCATCGAAATATAGGCATACACTATGTATGATACACAAATGCAGTTTGCATTCATCAGCACATTAAAGTCAGGTCTGTTGAGTTTGCCAATGCTTGTTTACACTTAGAATAAGCTGCTCATGGCACCTGGTAAAATGGAAGATGCTTCTAATGGTGTTCCGCATCGGGGTTTTGACCCAGGCCAGGACCCCCCCCACAGAATCTTCGAACACCCAACCTTCAAACTATACACTGGAGAGAAACAGTCAACACTGCACCTGCACTTTAAAGTCTTCAACGCTAAGGCTGCTTTACCTCGCGCCTTCCTACGTCATTTCCGTTGCATGCCTCTGTCGTGGTGCATAACAGCACAGGAGTGACTGCAAGGACAAACAGTAAAGAAACAGAAGCAGGCGGTGCAAATTGTTTTTGCTATTTTAAATGCCGCGTACACCTCAGCCTTCTGAATATTTGACGCGTGACTAACCTATTACTGGCTGTGCATATATATGATAATTTAATGCAGAAGCAAACAAACGTAACGCAAATAATTCTTGGACGAGTCATGTTGTTTCAAGAGATGATTCTGCGCTCCGCCGCCATCTGCCAGAGCAGAGCCCGACTGCAGGGAGGAGATAGCAGTGTATCAAAGCCGAGACTGTACGACTTTCAGGGATTAAACGTAAACACGCGCAGCCCAAACTGAAACAACCCGAAAGAAAACATCCGATGCGGCAATTCCCAAGCAGAGCCTGGCTCCCTCGGGTTTCCGTTTAAAGACAGCAGTGAGGAAAAGAAGAAAAAACAAGGAATATCCAATTATGGCAATTTCTTCACGTAATCTGTGCCTTCTCGTACGATGAGAGCGTATGTCCAGTGAAGGCTTTATTCAATTTGTTCGTTTAAAAACGATTATATTCCAATTAATTTAAAGCGAGCCAAGATTACAACTCCTGCAATGGAGTCAGCCAGTGAAGATTAATATTTTTGCCGTTGAGAAGAAAAATAATGAAACGCCGCAGCCCGGCTTCAACAGGAAGCCAGGCAATCTGTGTTGGGACGGGGGCGGGGCCAGAGAAATACAGGAAGCAGACGGGAGTCTACCCCGCGCTCCAGTGCCCGCCGGAAGATTTGCGTGACTGCGTCTCAGCGCGGCACCCGCCTGTTGCCCAGAATGACCGGATGGCTGCCGAGGGACACGAACAAAGAACCTGGTGAGTGGGGCGGCGGGGGTCTTGGTGCGCATGCGTGTATGCGACGGCGGGGGTGTGTTCTCTGTATGTATGGGTGCGTGCGTGCTTGTGTGTGTGTCTCTGTGTATGCGTGTGTGTATGCAGTGTGTTTGTGTGCGACGGCGGGGATGTGTTCTCTGTATGTATGGGTGCGTGCATGGGCGCTTGTGTGTCTCTGTGAATGCGCATGCGTGTGTGGTGCTTGCGAGGCAGGAGATGGGCACAGCGCCGTGAAGGGAGGGGGAGGGGGGGAGCGTGTGTGTATGCAGTGTGTGTATGCAGTGTGTGTGTGTCTGCGCGCGTGTGTGTATGCGACGGCGGGGGTGGGTTCTCTGTATGTATGGGTGCGTGCATGGGCGCTTGTGTGTCTCTGTGTATGCGCATGCGTGTGTGGTGCTGTGCGCGGCCCCGAGGAGGAATCTGAGACAGCGACGCTCGTGCGTGAGCTCCGTCTCAGATTCCTTCTAACACGCCAACAACAGTTGTCTTCGCAGACAAAGCAGGCTCCGCCTGCTTTTAGGTCTGCTCGCCCTAAACAGGGCCAATGACCCTATACAAGAAGGGAAAATCCTCACTAACCCCTCCATTCGGTGTGCTCTAGATGCACCAGACACCGCCTCCAGAGCCATCAACACAAGTGTCCTTCTGCGTAGACATGCTTGGCTACGCATTTCTGGGTTTAAACCTGAAGTACAAACTTCCATTTTAAACCAGCCTTTTGATCAGACACAGCTAAATCTATGGGAGCCTTGCAATCACAAGCTCCCAGATGTTCTTTTCGTCACTCCTTTTACAAAGGCACCTCCAGAGGCTACTCCTCTGACAACCCCTCCACCTCTTACAAGGCACCCACCCAGTCTACATTCACCAGAGGTTACCACAGAGGAGGCTACAGAGGCAACAATAACAAGGGTAGAGGCAAGACCAACAATACCCGATCTGCCTCCACCCCTGCCCAAGGACTTCCCTCCACTCCCCCGGACCATTCCACTCAGGTCGGGGGAGGAATACCACAGTTCCTTCCTGTCTGGAACAACATTACCACAGATAAGTGGGTGAGACAAATCGTTCAGTCAGGATACTGTCTAGAACTTCTCTACCCCCCCACCATACCACCCAAACAGCGTCCAATGCCAATAGAACATTTATCGCTGCTCAAGCAGAAAGTCCTCTCCCTCTTACAGAAGAGTGCAATAGAACCAGTTCCCCTGCACCAACAAAACACAGGAGTTTACTCTCTGTATTTTCTCATTCCAAAAAAAGGACGGCTCTCTGAGACCTACACTACACCTCGGACCCCTAAACCTGTACATCCAATCAGACCATTTCCACATGGTCACACTTTAGTAGGTTCTCCCTCTTCTTTCACAAGACGACTTCCTTGCCACTATAGATCTCAAGGACACCTACTTTCATATTCCCATTCACACATCTCACTTGAAATACCTCAGGTTTGTAGTGGACGGTCAACACTACCAATTTAAAGTACTCCCATTTGGAGTCCCCACATCACCACGGGTATACACCAAGTGTCTGGCTGTAGTTGTAGCTCATCTCAGAAGACAACACATTCATGTCTTCCCATATCTGGATGACTTGCTAATAAAAGCCAGCTCATATGGCCAGTGTGTACATCACACTCACGCCACTATTCAACTACTTACCAATTTGGGATTGACAGTAAATCATGTAAAGTCTCATCTACAACCGCCCCACATACAACAATACCTAGGTGCCACAATAGACACCTCAAGAGCACTAGCTTATCCCAGCCTAGCCAGCATGCAAACCCTCATAACCAAATTTCAGCCTCAACACTTCCTTCCAGATTGAGTGTTTATGCAGCTCATAGGAATGAGGGCCTCTTGCATATTCATAGAGCCTCACGCAAGTTTCCAGATGCGTCCTCTACAAGAGTGCCTAGCACACCAATGGAACCAGGCTCAAGGTCCGCTAACAGATCTGGTGTTGGTAGACCAGTTCCACAGATAGTCATGACAGCGGACGCATCGCTCTCCGGCTGGGGAGCTCATTTATTGCATCACACCATGCAGGGCAGGTGGACTCCTCAACAAAAGTTACTCGATATCAATCATCTGGAGTTACTAGCCATATTTCTAGCCCTAAATGCATTTCAGAAGCAAATATCAGGCAAAGCTCTCCTAGTCCACACTGACAACATGCCAGCAATATATTACCTACAGAAACAAGGCAGGACACACTCCCTACAGCGCTCCCAACTAGCGCAAAGCATATGGAGATGGGCTATTCCACAGAAAATGTTTCTCCTAGCCAACATGTTCCAGGAGTCCAAAACAATATCGCAGATCTGTTATGTCGTCAAACTCAACAGATTCACGAGTGGGAACTTCATCCGCAAGTTCTTCAACCGTTTTTCCACGTGTAGGAACAGCCAGACTTAGATCTCTTCGCCACACACAAATGCCAAATGCCCAAGCTTCGACGCCAGATATCCACACCCATTGTCCAAAGGCAATGTGATATGGATGAATTGGTCAGGCAGATTTGCGTACGCTTTTCCGCCTCTCCCACTCATTCCACTTGTTGTGCACAAACTGCAGCAACACTCACTGACACTCATCCTTGTTGCTCCAACATGGGCCAGACAACCGTGGTACACAACTTTGCTGGAACTATCAGTAGTCCCGCACCAAAAACTACAACTCTCCCCACGCCTCTTAATCCAGAACCGTGGAGAGATCAGACACCCTGACCCAGCACGCTCAACCTAGCGATCTGGCTCCTGAGGTCTTAGAATTTGGTTACCTTAACCTTCCCCCTGACTGTATGAACATTATCAAAGAAGCTAGATGCCCCTCCACTATAGCCTGCTATGCAGCTAGGTGGAAAAGATTTGTAATATACTGTAACAATAATATCAATCCACTAGATGTGTGTATTCAACACATCATATGTTATCTAATACATAATCAAAGGTGTAACCTAGTATACACATCAATTAGTTTACACCTCACTGCCATAGCAGCCTACTTACAAAATAATTCAGAAAAGGGGGTGGTGATGAACAGAGTGTCTGAATTAAGCAGACCACTCTGACCCAGTCCAAAGATCAGGGCTTGATCCATCACCGTTATTTATCTCACTGCACCATCCCAGCTCAGAACCTAGCTATATGCAAATCAGTCTGTCCCTGCCCCAGTGCATCATGGGAACAGGGCAGACTAAACTACCAAGCCAATTCTTCACCAGAAAGGAGACAAGCTACCGGGGACCGGTTTCTGGCATTTCAGCCGTCTTCGGCCCGGCTTGCTTGAATCCTGATGGTGCAGTGAAAACGGGACTCATGTCGGAGTATACCCTGCCACACCTATAGTGGCCAAAAACGATTCAGAAAAGGGGGTGGTGATGAACAGAGTGTCTGAATTAAGCAGACCACTCTTACCCAGTCCAAAGATCAGGGCTTGATCCATCACCGTTATTTATCTCACTGCACCATCCCAGCTCAGAACCTGGCTATATGCAAATCAGTCAGATGGTGCAGTGAGCTAAAAAACGGTGATGGATCAAGCCCTGATCTCTTGACTGGGTAGGAGTATTCTGCATCATTCAGAAACTCTGTCCATTACCTTTTCCAAAATTGATTTTATCCACACTAAGTGTGGGAGGGTATACTCAGACGTGAGTCCCTAGCTCATTGCACCATCAGGATTCAAGCAAGCCGGGCCGACGACGGCTGAAATGCCAGAAACCGGTCCCCGGAAGCTTGTCTCCTTCCCAGTATAAGAATTGGCTTGGTAGTTTGGTTTGCCTTGTTCCCATCATGCACTGGGACAGGAACAGACTAATTTGCATGTAGCCAGGTTCTGAGCTGGGATGGTGCAGTGAGCTAAAAAACGGTGATGGATCAAGCCCTGATCTTTGGACTGGGTAAGAGTGGTCTGCTTTATTCAGACACTGAGTTCATCACCACCCCCTTTTCTGAATCGTACTTACAAAATAGGCAACATTTATCACTATTCAGAGTACCTTCCATCAAAGCATTTATGGAAGGTCTCAAAAGAATAATTCCTCCCAGGCTACCACCCTCACCGGTTTGGAATTTGAACATTGTTCTCACAAGACTAATGGGCCCTCCATTCGAACCTCTGCATAAATGTGAGTTACAATTTCTTACATGGAAAGGCGCTTTCCTTGTTGCCATTTCTTCCCTTAGAAGAGTTAGTGAGATAAAAGCACTCACTATTCAAGACCCATTTTTACAACTCCATCATACCAAAGTGGTTCTTAAAACCAATTCAAAATTCCTCCCTAATGTTATTTCTTCCTTCCACCTCGGTCTGTAGAGTTGCCAGTTTTCTTCTTCAAACCACAAACAGTTGCAGGAAGAGCTCTACATACTCTAGACTTAAAAAGAGCACTCCTTTATTACATTGAAAGAACAAAACCTTTTTGTAAAACAAAACTTTTTGTGTCCTTCTCACCACCACATAAAGGCAACCCCATATCAAAATCCGGAATTGCAAGGTGGATTGTCAAATGCATACAAATTTGCTATCACAAAGCAAAACGTACATTATCTGTTTTTCCTAAAGCCCACTCTACACGCAAAATAGGGGCTTCAATGGCATTCTTAGGGAACATTCCCTTAGATGAGATCTGCAAAGCAGCTACATGGTCTACACCGCACACATTCATAAAACACTATTTTGTAGATGTACAAACAAGACAACAAGCTACTGTAGGCCAAGCTGTACTCAAATCACTATTTCAAACTACTGCAACAGATGCGGGTAGTCGCCTCTAATGACTGGTACTGCTATACAATCTAGGCATAGTGTGTGATCTGCAGCTCATATGCCTCGAGCGGAAAAAGCTACCTACCAGTATGCATCTGTTCTTGGTATGTAGAGCTGCAGATCCACAGACACACACCCCGCCCGCCTCCCCGGCTGCCTTTATCTGTCCCAGTATTATCTTATTTAGATACAGCATACATGGGCATCTTTTCTGTTTCTTACAAAACACCATCATTTACCTGCTGGCGAAAAACAATCTGAAGATGGAGCCGTTGCCCATGCGCACTATCATCCAAAGGAGGAGTCACCTATCTTGTGACTTCCAAAGACTTCTCCAAGACAAAAACAAGTGCAAACATCTGGGCCCAACACCAGATGGCGATCTATACATATTGTGTGGATCTGCAGCTTTACATGCCAAGAACAGATGCATTCTGATAAGTAGCATTTTCCTCCAAGCACTACGCGTGTAACTATTAAGTGTTATGGCAAATGAATGCATACCACTAAACTTGAGGACTGAAAAAGATGTTTGCTGCCTTGAGAGTAAAACAAACGGACTCAAAGTAAATGGTTGATCAGGAAAACATGTGTGACCTCTGCAAGTCTAAGAAGTTACCAAGCTCGAAATGCCTTTTTAGGTCTCGACTACAGCATTGCTTTAGCAATGCTTGTTTGTCGAGATTATAGTAAGGCTTTCAAAAGTCTACCCAAACTGCGGATTAGGTACAGTCCATGTGAGCCAGGTGCGTGCCCATCGCCAGCCACATCATACACCATTTGTCTGAGCCTCGGCATCAGACTTCAAAGGAATCCACTCCACCCCCCCCACCCCCATACTTGCTCATTTCTTCTTTCTCCTCCATCTCCCCACCTGTCTGCCTAAAATCCCTTACTTTACCCTATTTTACCGCCAGCTTTTCTCACCCCTTGCTCTTTCTATATTTTCACTTTTGCCCTGTGTTGTCCATCTCCTGCTGTCTGTCTCCTCCTCCGTTGTGTAATCTCCCGATCTTCCCCCACCACGCAATGCCGAGAGCTTGTTAGCTTTACTTTCTCTCCTTCCTTGATCCTTTTCTCCTTCTCATTTCTCTCCGTCCACACTGAGTCACACACCTTTGCAGTCCTTCTGTTTCCACCGACTGCTCGTCCCTTATTTCCCTATGCCTTATTTGCTCATTTCTTCTTTCTCCTCCATCTCCCCTCCTGCTGCCTCTCTGCCACCTCGCATTTCTTGACCTGTTTGTCACCTCTCACCTATTGCGCCTTTGAGCCGTGCCATCTTCTTTGCTTCGCCTTTCTGGCTTCTCATGTCTGTCTAAAATCCCTTACTTTGCCCTATTTTGCCGCCACCTTTTCTCACCCCTTGCTCTCTTTCTATATTTTCACTTTTGTCCTGTGTCTTTCATCTCCTGCTGTCTCTGTCTCCTCCTCCGTTGTGTAATCCCCTGAACTTTCCTCTTTCCTTTCTTGGATGCATTTCACTGCTCTCTGCTTCTCTCCTATCTTCCTGTCAAGAGTGTTGTGTTTGCCCTCTGTCTCTTTGTTCATTTCTTCCCCTCTGGATGGTTTCCCATTTGCAGTGCATGAATATTTGACAATATATTAAATATGCCCTTGTGTTGAAGGAATTTTCTGAGAATTGATAGAACCGTTGTGGTGGGGTGCACATTTTTACAAAATATGCATTCCCACGATTCACAAAGGTATTTTTTTGTGGGGGAGGGGTTGTGACTGCATTGTGAATTATTCTACTGCAGCCTTCCCAAGGAACATGCAGGAGGTGTCATGCACTACAGCTGCTGCATTTTCATTATTTACCTCCTTGTCAGTCTCCCCACATACAAACACAACCCCCCCACACACACACAACCCCCCACACACACAACCCCTGACACACAACCACACACACACACACACACTCAACCCCCCACCCACACACAACCCCCCACACATGCACACAACCCCCCCGCACACACACAAACCCACAACTACTCAACCCCACACACACAACCCCCTCGCATCCAACCACAACCTGACACACACAACCACAACCACAACCCCACACACAAACCCACACCACACAACCCCCCCCACACAACCCCGCCCACACACAAGCACAATCCCACACACCCAAACCCCCCCACACGCAATCCCCGACACACGCAAACCCCCCACACACGCAAACCCCCCCACACACGCAAACCCCCCACACACGCAAACCCCCCCACACATGCAAACCCCCCACACATGCAAACCCCCCACACACGCAAACCCCCCCACACACGCAAACCCCCCCACACACGCAAACCCCCCCACACACGCAAACCCCCCCACACACGCAAACCCCCCCACACGCAAACCCCCCACACGCAAACCCCCCACACGCAACCCCCCCCACACGCAACCCCCCCACACGCAACCCCCCCACACGCAAACCCCCCCACACGCAAACCCCCCCACACGCAAACCCCCCCACACGCAAACCCCCCCACACACGTAAACCCCCCCACACACGTAAACCCCCCCACACACGTAAACCCCCCCACACACGTAAACCCCCCCACACACGTAAACCCCCCACACACGCAAACCCCCCACACACGCAAACCCCCCCACACACGTAAACCCCCCCACACACGCAAACCCCCCAACACACGCAAACCCCCCAACACACGCAAACCCCCCCACACATGCAAACCCCCCCCACAGGCAACCCCCCCACACGCAACCCCCCCACACGCAACCCCCCCCACACGCAACCCCCCCCACACGCAACCCCCCCCACACGCAACCCCCCCACACGCAAACCCCCCTCACGCAAACCCCCCCACACGCAAACCCCCCCACACGCAAACCCCCCACACGCAAACCCCCCACACGCAAACCCCCCCACAGAACCCCCCCACAGAACCCCCCCACAGAACCCCACTCACAGAACCCCACTCACAGAACCCCACTCACAGAACCCCACTCACAGAACCCCACTCACAGAACCCCACACAGAACCCCACTCACACACAGAACCCCACTCACACAACCCCCCCCCCACACACACAACCCCCCCCACACACACAACCCCCCCCACACACACAACCCCCCCACACACAACCCCCCCACACACACACACAACCCCCCCCACAATCCCCACACACACACAACCCCCACACACACACCCCCCCCACACACAACCCCCCACACACACAACCCCCCACACATACAACCCCACACACACACACAACCCCACACACACACAACCCCACACACACACACAACCCCACACACACACACAACCCCACACACACACAACCCCACACACACACACACAACCCCCACACAACCCCACACACAACCCCCCCCACACACACACAACCCCCCCACACATACACAACCCCCCACACATACACAACCCCCCCACACATACACAACCCCCCCACACATACACAACCCCCCCACACACATACAACCCCCCACACACACAACCCCCCCACACAAACAACCCCCCCACACACACACAACCCCCCCACACACACACAACCCCCCCACACACACACAACCCCCCCACACACACACAACACCCCCACACACACACAACCCCCCCACACACACACAACCCCCCCACACACACACAACCCCCCCACACACACAACCCCCCCACACACACAACCCCCCCACACACACACAACCCCACACACACACAACCCCACACACACAACCCCACACACACACAACCCCCCCACACACACAACCCCCCACACGCAAACCCCCCACACGCAAACCCCCCACACGCAAACCCCCCCACAGAACCCCCCCACAGAACCCCCCCACAGAACCCCACTCACAGAACCCCACTCACAGAACCCAGAACCCCACTCACAGAACCCCACTCACAGAACCCCACTCACAGAACCCCACTCACAGAACCCCACTCACAGAACCCCACTCACACACAGAACCCCACTCACACACAGAACCCCACTCACACAACCCCCCCCCACACACACAACCCCCCCCACACACACAACCCCCCCCACACACACAACCCCCCCACACACAACCCCCCCACACACACACACAACCCCCCCCACAATCCCCACACACACACAACCCCCACACACACAACCCCCCCCACACACAACCCCCCACACACACAACCCCCCACACATACAACCCCACACACACACACAACCCCACACACACACACAACCCCACACACACACACAACCCCACACACACACACAACCCCACACACACACAACCCCACACACACACACACAACCCCCACACAACCCCACACACAACCCCCCCCACACACACACAACCCCCCCACACATACACAACCCCCCCACACATACACAACCCCCCCACACATACACAACCCCCCCCACACATACACAACCCCCCCACACACATACAACCCCCCACACACACAACCCCCCCACACAAACAACCCCCCCACACACACACAACCCCCCCACACACACACAACCCCCCCACACACACACAACCCCCCCACACACACACAACACCCCCACACACACACAACCCCCCCACACACACACAACCCCCCCACACACACACAACCCCCCCACACACACACAACCCCCCCACACACACAACCCCCCCACACACACACAACCCCACACACACACAACCCCACACACACAACCCCACACACACACAACCCCCCCACACACACAACCCCCCACACACAACACCCCCCACACACAACCCCACACACACACACACACAACCCCACACACACACACACACACACACACAACCCCCCACACACACACACACACACAACCCCCCACACACACACAACCCCCCACACACACACAACCCCCCACACACACACAACCCCCCACACACACACAACCCCACACACACAACCCCACACACACAACCCCACACACACAACCCCACACACACAACCCCACACAACCCCACACACACACACACAACCCCACACACACAACAACCCAACCCCACACACACAACACAACCCACCCCCACACACACAACCCCACTCACATACAACCCCACTCACACACAACCCCCCTACACACAACCCCCCCACACACAACCCCCCACACACAACCCCCCACACACAACCCCCCACACACAACCCCCCACACACAACCCCCCACACACAACCCCCCCACACACAACCCCCCACACACAACCCCCCCCCCACACACAACCCCCCCCACACACAACACACACAACCCCCCCACACACAACCCCCACACACAACCCCCCACACACAACCCCCCACACACAACCCCCCACACACAACCCCCCACACACAACCCCCCACACACAACCCCCCCACACACAACCCCCCCACACACAACCCCCCCCACACACAACCCCCCCCACACACAACCCCCCCACACACAACCCCCCCACACACAACCCCCCCACACACAACCCCCCCCACACACAACCCCCCCACACGCAACCCCCCACACGCAACCCCCCCACACGCAACCCCCAACACGCAACCCCCCACACGCAACCCCCCCACACGCAACCCCCCACACACAACCCCCCCACACGCAACCCCCCACACACAACCCCCCCACACACAACCCCCCACACACAACCCCCCCACACACAACCCCCCCACACACAACCCCCCCACACACAACCCCCCCCACACACAACCCCCTCACACACAACCCCCCCACACACAACCCCCCACACACAGCCCCCCACACACAGCCCCCACACACAACCCCCCACACACAACCCCCCACACACAACCCCCCACACACAATCCCCACACACAACCCCCCCACACAACCCCCCCAACACACACAACCCCCCAACACACACACAACGCCCCCACACACAACCCCCCCCACACACACAACCCCCCACACACACAACCCCCCACACACACAACCCCCCACACACACAACCCCCCACACACACAACCCCCCACACACACAACCCCCCCACACACACAACCCCCCCACACACAACCCCCCCACACACAACCCCCCCCCACACACACAACCCCCCCCCACACAACCCCCCCACACACACAACCCCCCCACACACACAACCCCCCCCACACACACACAGCCCCCACCCCCACACACAGCCCCCACCCCCACACACAGCCCACACACACACACGACCCCCCACACACACACGACCCCCCACACACACACGACCCCCCACACACACACGACCCCCCCACACACACAACCCCCCCCACACACACAACCCCCCCCACACACACAACCCCCCCCCACACAACCCCCCCCACACAACCCCCCCCACACACAACCCCCCACACACACAACCCCCCCCCCACACACAACCCACCCCACAACCCACCCCAAACACAACCCCCCCCACACACAACCCCCCCCCACACAACCCCCCACACACAACCCCCCACACACAAACCCCCCCCCCCCACACACAACCCCCCCCCACACACAGCCCCCCACACACAGCCCCCCACCCCCACACACACAGCCCCCCACCCACACAGCCCCCCACCCCCACACACACAGCCCCCCACCCCCACACACACATCCCCACACACACACAGCCCCACACAGACAAACCTCCCCCCACACACACACCACACATACACGTGTTACCATCCTTGTGGGGACTATGTGTGAATACCAGCCTTGTGGGGACTAACCTTTCCCAATGTTTTTAAAACACACTAATAACAGAAAAATGTTGAGAAAAAATTCATGATGCAGGATCCTGCTTCAAATTTGGAAATATATTGTTATTTAATCGTGCGCACAGCACCATCCTTGTGGGGACTTGAACACGTGCTACCATCCTTGTGGGGACCTAGTCTTTAACACTCTTTGTGATGGTATACAGTTGAAGGCACATGGCTAAATGTTTATTTTATCAACAATAAACACAAACAGCATTATAATCTATTCATATATAAATTGCTGAATATATACTAGGGGTATACGTTAAAGACACATTATGCTAATGTGCCAGAAAATATCATATCATGCTTAAAGAAAGGACCTTAAAGCTGTATTTAACCTATTTATTAGTGCTTAAAATCTTAGGAGATAAGGGAACTAACACACAAAGAAATTAACATATGGAACTAAGGAATATGGTCAAGTCGAACCCAGAGCTTGATTAACTGCTAACATTTTTGCCAAAATAGATGTTCAAGTCCCCACAGAGATAGTAGGTGAAGATCACTGTGTTTAAGTCTCCATAGAAATAGTGTGTATATTCAAAACTTAAATCCCATTTTAACGAGTGTGAAGCTAATGATGTTGTGTGTAATTATAGGAATGCTCTAGTCCCCACAGAGATGGTATGTTATTATAGGAATGTTTAAGTCCCCACAGAGATGGTGTGTTATTATAGTGATGTTCAAGTCCCCACAAAGATAGTGTGTTAATATAGCGATGTTCAAGTCCCCACAAAGATAGTGTGTTATTATAGCGATGTTCAAGTCCCCACAAAGATAGTGTGTTATTATAGCGATGTTCAAGTCCCCACAAAGATAGTGTGTTATTATAGCGATGTTCAAGTCCCCACAAAGATAGTGTGTTATTACAGCGTTGTTCAAGTCCCCACAAAGATAGTGTGTTATTATAGCGATGTTTAAGTCCCCACAGAGAGACTGCATGAAGGTGATTGTGTTTAAGTCCTCATTAAAGTACTACTTGTCAGTATTCACAAAGGTAAATTTAGACCAAAAGTCTAACTTTACTACTTTTCAATATTCACAAAGCCCCATATAGAGAATGTGAAGCTGATGATGTTCAAGTCAAAGCAAACACAAGGAGATGATGGACGGAGTGATGAAGCCTTTCAGACACTCATCCCCAGTCACAGATCTGGGTTCATTTCATGATCGTTCTTTAGCTCACTTCGCCACCCTAGTTCAGACACAGCTATATGCAAATCAGTCTTGACCCTGTGCCTCATGGCACCCCCTGGTTCTTCAAGTCAAAACAGAGCATGTGTTTAATTTCAGGAATGCTGGAGTCCCCACAGGGTTGGTATGTTGTTCTGTTCAAATCCCCACAAAGATAGTGTTTTATTATAGTTTTTTTCAAGCCCCCACAAAGATAGTGTTATTATAGCGATGTTTAAGTTCCCACAGAGATAGTGCATGAAGATGATTGTCTTGAAGTCTTCATTAAAATAGGGCCCGATTCACAAAGCAAAATTTCAACCAAAAGTCTAACTTTACTACATTTCAGTATTCACAAAGCTCCATACAGTGAATGCTAAGCTGATGATGTTCAAGCCAAAACAGAGCTTGCATGTAATTACAGGAATGGTCAAGTCCCCACAGAGATGGTGTGTGACCATAGTATTACCACGGTCATCACAGAGAATGTGTGTGATTATAGACATGCCCAGGTCCCCAAAAGATAGTCTGTGATTATAGACATGCCAAGGTCCCCACAGAGAAAGTGTGTCATTATAGAGATGTCAAGATCCCTACAGAGATAGTGTGTGATTATAGACATGCCCAGGTCCCCACAGAGATAGTGTGTTAATATAGACATGCCCAGGTCCCCACAGAGATAGTGTGTGATTATAGAGATGGCGAGGTCCCCACAGAGATAGTGTGTAATTATAGACATGCACAGGTCCCCACAGAGATAGTGTGTGATTATAGACATGCACAGGTCCCCACAGAGATAGTGATTATAGACATGCACAGGTCCCCACAGAGATAGTGTGTGAATATAGACATGCCCAGGTCCCCACAGAGATAGTGTGTGATTATAGAGATGGTGAGGTCCCCACAGAGATAGTGTGTGATTATAGACATGCCCAGGTCTCCACAGAGATGGTGTGCGACTATAATATTACCACAGTTGTCAAAAAAGGTTATGTGTGGTCATAGAAATGCCCAGGTCCCCTCAAAAACCTACACCCACTTAAACCCGAAAAATTAACTTGCCACTCAAAAACCCATACCCACCATAAAAAAAGCCATTGTGGCCCAAATACCCATACAAACACTAAACCTTAAATGATTTCATTGCAAGACCGGAGGCTACCATTATGCATATTTCTTTTAATGCTAACTCCAAGCAGCCACTTAGAAGCAATACATCATAAAGTGAAATAGACCTAGAATAGAATCTTCCAGATGTACAATAGCCATTCACATAGGATACTCTGCCTCTTTTAAATGTGGCTCTAATCAGATAAGTACATTTTCTCTTCACTTTCATGTATGACCTGTATCTTCTAGAATGGGCAACTACATGTGTATGTTTTCTCAATTTAATTTGTATACCTTTCTGAATGGACTTGTGCCCTTTTTAAATTAATTTATACCTCTTTGACCTCAAACTCTTCTCAAATTTCGGCTCACACCTAACTGATTTCCAACTTATGGAAATCCTGCTCCCCCCCACTATCCGCCCTCACCCTGGACCTCACATTGTATTTCCACCCAATAATGGGCTACCCCGAAATACAGACAAGTTGGGAACTCATAACAAAAATCAATAATTAAAATAAAATCTTTAACCCATCTATAGTTGAGGGGCTACCTGGGCAGCAGATCAACAGCTGATCGCTCCCAAGCATATCCGATGTCAAGAAGTCTGGCAGTTGGACACTCCTGTGATCAGCTGCTAACTGTGACCGCAAGTACTCAAACTATTTTTACTCCAAAAATCTCATTTTACAGTAAAGGAGCATAAAATGTAAAAGATCTGATGTAACAATGCATTAATTTACATAAGCTCCTCTAACAAATCCCTAATTTACATAAGCTCTTCTGAACCTTACTAATAAATCAGATTGCCTACCTTCCAAGTTATCTATATAGATTACTAACTACTACGACCCGTAAAGGAGTATAACATCCAACATGTCTGATGTAGAATCAGATGGTCTTGAGGTACTTACCCCTAACATCAATAATGAAGAAATGAAAAAGATTACTCAACAAGAGATGCACTCCTGCATGTGCAAAACACTCAACCGGTTCATCGCAACCAAAAAAACCTTAATAGTGAAAGAAGATGGCACTATTGAAACCCAGAAAGGCCAAAACGTGGAATGCAATAAAAAAAGGGGGCACAACATTAAAGAGAAAAAACAACTTTGAAAGAGCAAGCCCCATGAGCACATTGGGAGGTCTAAGCACCTCAATTTGGAAGGTCTACGCACCTCATCGTTTAAAGGAGGTCTAAGCACTGTAAGGGAGGTCTACGCACCTCAAAAGTATCAGGTGTCCTTAGCGACACAACCTATCAAAGTGTCCAAAGCGGCACACAATATCTAAGTGCTCGCCATGATGCACAAGATCTTGAAATTGAACCACATGGTGACCAAAACATGAACCTGTTGGATGAATATATCCTTTACCTAGACCAGGATGATCGAGACTTCGAGAGTCCCCTATCAGAGGAAGAGCTCCCTTCATCCTCTAAAGAAATTCTAACCAACCCACTGGGTGAGGAGATGTTCTCTCCACATAATATCAGACACCTGAGGAGCTCAGAATGGTGGCCCCAAGATCCAGTGGTTCAAGAAAAGGTATGCCTGACACCCAACCTCGACCCAGAATTAATCAAATTCCTATTCAAAGTGGGTAGAGACCCCAGGAAGGGCATGAAAAGGTAACTGAAGGCCTGCCAGGATCGCTTGATATTTTAGGCCTGCTGACTAGAATAATTTATGTGGCGGAAGACAGCCATTTTAATGGTACCCCGTTAGACTTGGATCTACTAAGAAAAGAGGATGGAGTCAGAAAACTCTGATCCTATTAGGGAACGCAAATGCAGGGATAAATGCATACGACGAAGAGTAGTCCTAACCAAGATCAACCCTGAGTTGAGAGACATGGTTGACAAAGAACCCTCAGCAAACCCCAAAGGACTCTTATTTGGAGAGGACATGATCAAGATCTTAGGCAAATATATCACAACCTCCACAGCCCTAGTCAAAGCCCAGAACAGCGTGCGTCGAGTATTCAACCCTAGTGTTTTTGCCAGACCTGACAGAAGGGGCCGCTCTGCCGGCGGTGTTCACCAAACACCCTACTACAGACAATGAGGATTAGGTCAACTCAGATTTGTTTTTTGAAGACTTGGAAAACAATTACACAAGACCCCTGGGTTTTAGAAACCATTCAAGGCTTCAAAATATAATTTTTGAAAACACCGACACAATCCTCACCCCAAGGAACCTAGTACTGATCACAGAACAGAAAATAGTAGAGGAAGAGGTAATGCCCATGATAGAGTAAGGAGCATTTATATAAGTGCCATGGGATCATATGAAATTGGTAAGCACTCTCTTTCCGGTAAAGAAAAAAGACAAGGGTTGAAGACCAGTCCTAAACCTGAGAGAACAGAACAAATATCTTATCTACAAACACTTCAAAATGAATGGCATCTACCTCCTGAGAGACATGCTTTTAGAAAAGGACTGGCTAGTGAAGTTGGACTAGTGAATGTGCCTACTTCACAATCACCATGGCCTCAGAGTTCCAACCATACCTCCAATTCACATGGAACTGTTGTCTATTCCAATTCCAAGCTCTCTCCCTTTGGGCTATATTCTGCTCCCTGGTGTTTCACTGAGGTATTGAGAGCTATAGACATCATTCTTGAGAGAGAGAGAGAGAGAGAGAGAGAGAGATGACTGATAGTCTATCTCTGTGACATTTTCATTATATCCCAGCACCACTCTCAGATTCTTCAAGATCGAAATACAGCAGTAAATCTCTTAGAGAGCCTTGGCTTCATAATAAACCAAACAAAATCTGTCATGACCCTCAAAAACTCTGGAGTTATTGGGAATCATTGTAGAGTCTTTTGCTACTACCCAAGAAGAAAATCATGAAAATAGGCAAAGAAATACGACTTGTATTGAAACGAGACCTCTTGTCCCTGAGAGAACTTCCCAAACTCTTCCTATATCCAAGCTATCTTTCCAGAACCTTTACATTATCTAGCCCTTCAAAGAGTGAAGGCAAAAGCCCTCCATGCTGGACTATGGTACAGAGACAAAGTAACCCTAGACCACAAAGCCAAACCAGAACTGAACTGGTGGTTAGAGAATTTAGATGCCTGGAACGGCAAAACCGTTTTTGGAAACTCCTCAGAATTCATTCTAGAGTCAGATGTGAGCCATCATGGCTGGGGAGCATGCTTACAGAACCAGAACATGGGAGGTCTATGGTCCTATACAGAGAGCTCACACCACATAAACTACCTAGAGTTAACTACTGGCCTTTATGCTCTGATGAGCTTCAAAAAATCCCTACAAGGCTGATTGGTTATTATAAAAATGGACAACATATCAGTTGCGGCATACATAAATTGCTTATAGGGTACAAAATCCTTAGACCTATGAAATCTAGCAAAAAACTCTGGATGTTCTGCCTAGAACACCAGATAGTCCTAAAAGCAGTATACTTACCAGGAAAAAGCAACGTCACTGCTGACTGGAATTCAAGATTCCTCCTAGACCACAGCAAAGCCTTCAGTTCTGGGGCCCTCTGAAAGTAGATCTTTTTGCAAGCAGACTGACATTCCAACTGCACATATATTTTAGCTGGATGCCATATCCCGGTGCTCAAGCAGTCAATGCCCTTCTCCGGCCATGGAAAATAATTCGAGCATATGCATTTCCCCCATGTGCAATGACCCAGGGTGTCTTCCGGAACGTGAGACAAGACCAATGCTCCTTATTACTAATAACCCCTTTCTGGCCCTCCCAAGCATGGTTTCCGATGAGCTTGGAATTAGCCTGTGAAATACCCTTTTTACTTCCACCCACAGAAGGCCTTTTAGGAGACATCCTGCAAGAGTCATGGGCTCCTGGAACCCACTAGATGCAATAGCATCTGGAAAACTTGGGTACGCTGGTGCATGGAGAGGAACCTGGATTCCATGGAGGCTACTATTGTACACGTAGCAAACATTTTAGTTTAACAATATGAGAGAGGGGTTACTTACAGATCAATTAATTGCTACAGATTAGCTATTTCATCAGGCCATGCTGTAATAAAGGGCAAGACCATAGAGAAAAATGCCACAATATGCAGAAATATGAAAGGTATCAAACTAAGGAGACCACCTAAACCTAAATATAAAACCCTATGGGATGTTAAGTTACTACTATACTCTTTCAACACCTGGCCTGAGAACAGATACCTAAATAAGAAGAGACTTTCCATAAAACTAGCATTTCATCTCTGCCTAATCTCCTGCCGTGGAGTATCAGACGTTAAAGTAACTCAGTCTATGATGCTTTTGGTGTCAATTTCGAGATTATTAAGAGAACTAAGACTATATCAGATACAATTCTCATCAAAGTTTAACTCGTGCAAAAAATCTTTTGTGGTAGAATGTATGAAAGAATAAGATGCAAGAATAAGCGAACATCATGCGAATGGTGTTAATCAATTACTTATCTCTTTTGTGAAACCCTTCAAACCCATTACATCAGATTCTATAGCAAGATGAGTTCTATAAGCAATGCAATCAGCTGGTATTGGCCTAAAAGATTCCAGGCACAGATTCCAGGCACACTCATATGGGGCGCTATGGCTAGCGAATCACTTTAGAAAGTGGGTAAACTAGATGACATTCTCAAAGCAGCTGTTTGGTCAAATTCTAACACTCTTGCTAAACACTATTGTAATCCTATTAAACATATGTCAGATGTCATATTACTAAACTACCAACATGCATAATGGTAGCCTCCGGTCTTGTAATGAAATTGCGATTCTCCTAATAACATGACAAGAGAATCTGGATTTCATTAAAGGCACGGAGGCTAACATTATCCCACCCTAGCCCTCCCGTGAGTGGATACATGAATTACTGACCAATAGATGCATAATTTATGATACAACCTTTATTCAATGTATTGTTGAAAGTTTCATACAATCTTTTTTCAAAGGATTGTTAAAAATGTCATATAACTTGAGCGCTTTGATATTTCACCTTTCATAACATGACAACAGAACACTAATACTCTTTCTTATATCAGATAATTCAATATAACTAATTCATCTATACACTGCTGTTTCCGCAAGGAAGATGTCCAGAAAGAATTAACTCTGTGCCCCCTTCATTCAATCTTCATTATTTCTATCCATTTGGAATGCACACAAAAAAAGAAAGAATAATCTACACAGAAGAAGACTTTCCATATTAGCTTGCATATGAAAGAGGCAGACTATCCTATGTGCATGGCTATTGTACATCTGGAAGATTCTATTCTAGATCTATTTCACTTTATGATGCATTGCTTCTAAGTGGCTGCTTGGAGTTAGCATTAAAAGAAAATGCAGAATGTTAGCCTCCATGTCTTTAATGATATCCAGATTCTCTTGTCATGTTATTAGGAAAATCGCAATTCATTACCACCATACCAGCCCTAACCCTTGAATGTTCCATTGCCACCCAAAAACCATGCTCACTCGAAATCCTAAAAAATCCTTTTCCACCCACCCTAAACCTTAAAAAACCCTTGTGTCCCAAAAACCCATAAACACTGTAAAATCTACAATATCACCAAAAATCTCACACCCTCCCTCAACACAAAAAATTCCCTTGCCACCCTTAAAGCCCATACCAATCCTAAACCCTAACAAATCTCTCACCACTCAAAAACCTACACCCACCCTAAATCCGAAAAATGCACTTGCCTCCCAAACACCCATACCCAACCTGAAAAATCCCTTGCCACCCAAAAACCTGCATAAAAACTACACCTAAACAATTCACTACCAGCCAAAAACCAATGCCCAGCCTAAACCCTAAAACCTTTCTTACCAACCAAAAATCCATACCCACCCTAAACCCCAAAAATTACCTTATCACCCAAAATCCCACACCCACCCTAAACCTTAAAAATGCCCTTGCCACTTGAAAAAACATACCCACCCTAAAAAAAATCCCTTGCTAATCAGAAACCCATGCCCACCCTAGAAATAAAAATTCCCTTGCCACCCTAACCTTAAAAAGTCCCTCACCTCCCAAAAAACACACATCCACTCTAATCCCTAAAAATTCCCTTATCCAAAAACACATACCCACCTAAAACCATAAATTTCCCTTTCCCCCAAAAAATCCACACCCACTCTAAACCTTAAAAAATCCTTTGCCACTTAAAAACCCACCCCATCCTAAATGCAGAAAAATCCCTTACCACTCAAACACCTACACCCACCCTAAACCCTAAAAAATCACTTGCCTCCCAAAGCCCATAACCATTCTGAAAAATCCATTGCTACCCAAAAACCCATACAAATACTACACCTAAATGATTCATTACCACCCAAAACTCCATTCTCACCCTAAACCCCAACAATTACCTTATCACCCAAAAACCCATACCCAACCAAAACCATAACATTTCCCTTGCCCCCAAAAATCCACACCCAACCTAAACCTTAAAATTTCCCTTGCCACCCAAAAACCATACCCACCCTAAAAATAAAAATTCCCTTGGCACCCTAAATCCTAACAAATCCCTTGCCACACAAAGACCCATACCCACCCTAAGCCCTAAACACTCCCTTACCACTCAAAAAACCGATAGCCACTCGAAATCCTAAAAATTCCTTGCAACCCTGAACTGAAAAATTTCCTTACCACCCAAAACCCGTACCTGCCGTAACCTTAAAAAAACCCTTGCCTCTCAAAAACCCATACCCACCCTAACCCCAGAAAAATTCACTGGTCACCCGAGAACTATACAGAACCTAAACACGAAAAAGTATGTGACAACCCAAAAACACACCACCTCTCTAATCCCTAAGAATTACCTAATCATCCAAAATCCCATACCCACCCAAAACCATAAATTTCCGTGCCCCCAAATATAGACACCCACCCTAAACCTTAAAAATTCCTTTGCCACTTAAAAACCCACACGCATCCTAAATGCTCAAAATTCCCTTGCCTTCCAAAAACCCATACCCACCCTAAACCCTAAAAATTCTCTTTTCAACCGAAAACCTATATCCAATCTAAACCCTACAAATTCCCTTGCCACCTAAAAACCCATACCCACCCTAAACCCTAAAAATTCCCTTGCCACCCAAAAACCCATACCATCCAGTCCTGGGCCCTTGGAGGTGAATTTAGCACTGCAATCAAGAAACCAATGCTTTGACTCCAAGTGTCTGTTTGGAATTGGTGCATTCCTACAATATTCGATGCATTGCTGCTGCCTGCACCGATGCTGCGATCCTCGCTCGCTAAGGGCACGACACATCGACCATGACTCACAATGCTGCCATGACTTTACTGATACAGCCCCTCCAAAGAACCGCCACTATGTGAGTCTCGAGCACCACTTCACTGAGGTTTTGACACACCACCCCAACACCAACACAGCCCCGCGGGACTTTCACTCAACGCAGCACCTACAATTCAGCTGCTCAACATCGAAGCTGAAAAATCAACATAGCACGCTTTTGACATCATCAACACTGTGTCGCCTTCAGGACAGAGGTCTAGCACAAGTGACAGATGCATCACCTCATCTGTGCAACATATTGTCCCCAAGCGGGAAAGCTCAACGACCCTGCACCGCCTTAAGGAACCAAAGCATCACTTACATCCGTAATGACTCACCTCTACTGCGCCATGCATTGTCTTTGTTTTCTGATGCATCCCAGATACTGTAAGGGGATCTAAGTGATTTCTAAATCCAGCCCGCGCTCCTTCACATCCGTACAGAACTTTTGGATTTCGCCCTGTCATTTGCTACCAGATATCTCCAGTTGGAGCTATTATTTTCTCAGAACTAGAACTGTATTTAACCTCAAAGAATTCATAGCTCGATTTGTGTAAGTTGGATTTTTTTTTGTAGTTGTGGCCTTGTTTTACTCAGATAAATATTGTCTATTTTTATAACCTGAGGTGGAGCACTTTTGTGGTGTTTTCACTGTGCTACTTTGTGTGAATGGGCACAAATACTTTACACTAACCCTTGGTGGAGTTCCGCACAGCGGAACTCTGCAAAGTGGGAAAAAAGCTCAGCTACGCGGAGGTCTGCAAGCAGTGGAGTGTGATAGAAAAATGCTGTTTGCGGTGCCGGATGCTTGTCCGCAGTGTGCAATAATCACGAACGACACCATGCACTGCGCAAGCGGGCGCTGCATTCCTTTCTGCCGTTCGAGTAGATTTTTTCTCAAGCTGCAGCTTTCTCAACGCGAATGGACAGTTTCTCAACGCGAGCGGTCACGTGCATACATGACCACTTGCAATGAGGAATCTGACCCCCCCTTGGAACAGGCTGACTCTTGCCACTATCCTCGCGTTCCCCACCACCGACTTGGGAGCCAGATGAGTCCTGTGAAGAACGAGGAAAACACTGATCAGGGACCTGAAATCTATCCGGAGTCTTAATTTTCACATGGTCGCGCAAGTCATAACCACGCTCACAAGTGTCTTGTGTTGGTGAACCTGCACTTGACCCCTGCTTTTGTTGTTGTTGTTGCCCCCTTTTTTTGTTCCTCCAGTTCATTTTGGAAAAGACTGGCGTCCATCTGTGGCAGATGGAACTTTCAGCTGTGTTTGAGTCTGAGTTTGCATTTGAGTAAAAGGTTTTTTCTGCAAACTATTGTGGCCAATGGTTTTATAAGCCTTTGCAATAATTTTTGTAATTTGCGTGGTTTGTCCACTTCAGGGACTGCTGCCAAGCCATTAGCGACTTGAAAGCTTACTTCATCGCCCTTGACATTGGCAAGGAACATATCAGCCACCACGTCAAACACCCCCACCAGACGCATCCCCAATTCCACAGTGGCTTCAGCGTCCTGCTCATCTTGAACACGGTTAATCACGGAGGGGAGGACTGTCATAGAAGGAGTGCCGAAACACTTAGAATACACAGCTGCAAACACCTTGCCCCAGGTATTACAATCAGCTAACTCAGGAGTAATTTTGTTTTCCTCCCACTCTCCCTTGTAAAATCAGACAACCATTAACTTAAAATGCTAATTACGGAACTGACAGTGGCCTGCAAAGAACAAGAGAAACTAAAGAAACCAATGTTGCAGGACTAAGTTGTGGTTGAAACAACATCTAATTTAGAATCTTAACTGACTTGGGTCCCCAGCTTCTGGGAAAGAGCTCTCCTAGCCAAATTTCTACTAGGAACCATTAGATCATTGCTCTGTTTCCTATTAGAGCAGTACGACAAAGAGACCATTCTTATGTTCCCATGTGATAAATCTTAGTTTTTTGTATATAACCACCATGCACTTTTATCTAACAAATACCAAAAACCTTTTCTTAAATTTTATGGTTTTGAAGAGTACAGATCTGCCTAGTACTTTTCACCAATGTTGGTAAGCCCTTTCATCTGTTTCCATGTAGGATGCTTTCAGAAATCCGCTATTTCTTAAACGTGGTGTTATTATGACTTTTTATAATGCATTGTTGGTACCCCACACTCTTTTGCAGGTGTACTTTAGAAACTGTAGTTCTTTTTAATGCTACTTCTTTATTTTATTCTATGTGTAATTTGTCTTTTATGTCAATTTTTTAATGATCGAAAAAGGTTATATTGATGTATATTGATATTGACATATACCTTTATATACAGGCTGCTATCCCTTCCAAGTTTAACTTGAATCCAGTTATTATAATAGAAAGCTATGATGGTATTTAACGTATTGGCAGGCGTAACCCATTGTTCAAATTTTGCTATAGCAAATTCCTTTTAGTGATCTCGAAACCCTTCTAAAAGTTGATTGCATTAAATAGCCTTTGACTTAATATAGCGTTGAGGGCTAGTAGGGCGTGTGCCACAATGTTGTTGATGGTTCAGCTGTTCATCAGAAATCCAGTTTGGAACTATGGTATCCGATCTGCCTGCTCTACCCACTCATGGATATCGTATTTGAATTCCACTTCCTGGAGGGATACCAACCTATACTTCAGAAAATCATGCTGGTTTCCTTTTTTATGGATTGGATACATGTAGGAGCCTTGCCAGGGTTAAGGTATTGTGGTGAACGATGAGAATTTTCCTTCTGAGATTTTCATCTTTGATATTTAGACCTGGCATAAATTGCCATCTTTCAGCATCAAGATGCAAGGGTATCTGCATTAGAGCCTGGCAGCCAAAAGTGTGTCAACATTAGGGGAAAGAAAAACAACACTATATCTTTGTAGAGATAGCAGTCATTTTGTCTTTCCTGTTGAACCTTAGCTTGATGTGACTTGCACCAAAACTTAGTAAATCTAATCACATGGCAATTTCAGAAGATGGAGACAAACTCTTGGCCTTTTGATTTGCCTGCCCAGACCGTTTAGGTTAAATGTTTATCGCATTTGCCAAAAGTTGGACCCTGGACCTGATACAGGATCACTTGGACAACAGACATATTTTTTATCCATGCTTTCAGTCTATTATGGTCAGCGGCAAGAAAGAGCATACTTTTGACTTTTTTGTTACCTCCAGCATTGTCATTATATTCAAGCCAACCATTTGTTCAGTATTTCTTGTCTTTCAGTCACCATTCAAGGCCTACATTTGAAAAGCTGGCCCCCGGACTTGTAACTTGTAACACCTCTTTTTGGAAGGCGTATATTTTTGGTGTATTCCCAGGTTTACCAGTTCGGGGAAATCTTGGAATGCGTCAAAAACCACGGGAAATGCATGGGAACACCCATCCAATGCCCAAGGAATGCCTCTCTCATGCAGAGTAAGACAATGCAGCGATTTCCGCTGCACGGCATTGCTTTACTCCAGATTTATTGGGCCACTCAGGGTGATGCAAAGAGACCTTGCGTGGCTTCGTAAATAGCCTTTAGGGTTTGCGTCAGGCATGCACCTTGGAGCATTTGGTGATTCTGATTTCCTGATGGTAGCATCTGAGGTCGGATTTGTGGGTGCTCCTGTAGGTGGCGTCCTGACTGTATTGCCATCTGCCTTCAAGTTGTTTGCAGAGGCCTTTGATGAGCCTGAGCTCTTCGCTGTTCCAGTTTGCGTGCAGTCTGTTTCTTGTGGCTTTGTTGGCTTTCAGCGGCACCAAGGTATCTGTGCAGGTGGTGATCTAGGCATTGAAGTTGAAGATAGATTAGGGAAGGTTGTTTTTGTATCAAGGCTGGTGGTGTAGGAGTTCGGAGAGTAGGATGTTTCTAAGATCTTGTGATCTGGGGCTGCTGCTTCATTAGGGCAGAGGAGCACCGCCCCACTGCTTTCTTGCAGTGTGAGAAGCAGAAAAATAAAATGGTATTTTAAATACCATTTTATGTTTCTGCTTCTTGCACTGCGAGAAAGCAGAAAGTTATGACTGTTTGGGGGCGTTGGAGAGGAGTGGCTTGCCCAAAGCTGTGGGCCCTGACTGTTTGGTGGGCCCTCTGGGGGCTGATCAACCAGTCATGCGTACTCTGCATTTTCACTATGTAGGCTGCATGCAGCCTACATAGAGAAAATGGCCTCCCCATCGACTCCCGGCTGGGCGCCTTCCTCACCAATCACAACACTTCCATAGCAGCGCTGTGATTGGCTTTGGGGAGGGGAGGGAGGCTGCATTTGTCCTGTTGCTGCCGGAGGTAGGAGAGCAGAAAGGCAGGCGCAGCAGGAAAATGCAGGACCCGGTCAGGAGTGGAGGCAGCATGGAACCCGATAGGTAAGGTTTTTATTTATTTTTAAATCCACACCCCATGCGATTTCCCCCCCCCCCCCCCCCCCCCCCCCGCACCGGCGAGTCATGCCAGCCGCGATTGCTTGTGATGGTGTTTCTACTGTGATATGGCTTGGCTCTGCTGAAGTTGATGAGGGTGTGGTCAGACCAGGTGATCGGTGCAGGCTTCTCTACTGTGAATTTGCTGAAATGGGTGAAGATGATGTCCAGTCATTGTCCGGCAGCATGTGTGGGGGTTCCACTCACTGAGAAAGTCCGAGGTTGGACATGTCCTTGAGGATGTTGGCGGTGTTGAGATCAGTGAGGTCCTCCAGTTGGTATTTGATGTCCCAAGGAGGAAACTAGCACTGGAGTCAAGGATCAGGGAGGTTGAAATGTTTGCAATGGTGCCATTGAAGGTGGCATATGGCGGTAGACAACAGTGCCACTCAGGATGTAGTTCACTATGATGAGGAGCTTGTAGGTCAAGTGTTCCATGTTGCTGGAGGTGCTTTCCAAGGTGGTGGAGCACTGGATGAATTATTTGAAGATGATAGTGATTCTGCTAGTCTGCTTGTCTTGAGATCTTGTATCTAGGGAGATTGGCGTGGCAATAATGTGAGCAGAGGATAAAGTCGAACAGGTTTCGAGCAGGAATAGCAGGACTGGTGATCAGTCGTGTAGCAAATCCCAAATTTCGGTGGCATGTTTAAAACAACAACATGTGTATTTCTAAAGCACACGTTCCCCCAGAAGGGTATTTTGATGCAGAATAACAGATGTTTATTTTTACACAACCGTACTTATTTTATCGACCATAGAAGGATGAAAGGCTGAGTGGACCTGCCGGGATTTGAGCCTGTGACCATGAGGCCAAACACAGGTTTCTATAGTAGATGCATTATTCCATTAAGCCACCAAACATGAAGCCCCATCAACTTCAAGTGACAGTGCTCCATCTGGAATCAAGACAATGTGAACAGATGGAGCTGCAGTCCTCAAGGCAGGAAAATACTGCCAAAACAAAGGACTCCCACCTGCCTTAAGGCTGTGACTGTTGAAAACTAGTGACAACTGCAAAGGTCTGTTATGCTATTTTGCATCCATCAATAAAGTCCTGAGGTGTGAGTTTGCTGCCCTCAATCCTATGCCCACTGGCTGAGACATTGACTGTGCCACTGTGAATGGTGAGCACCACTAACTCCTGTGCTGTTCTGCATTTCAGCGAACAGGTAACAAGAGGCCTAAATCTAGACACTGAGAGATTGTGTCTGGGACTTTGCTGAACCCCCAGTGATGTGTACAGTATATCATTATGCTGTGAAATGAAAGAGCTTTTCTTTTTAATAAGTCAAGCTCTGGATTGAATAGTGCATCACTTTCTCATAAATGAGCCCGAAAAGGTTGCAGTTCAAAACCATTAACTTAAATTTGCCTACCAAAATGAATACTTCACTCTTCAAAATCTGTATTTCCAGCTTTGAATGTTTCGTTTTAATGGACTTTTTAAAGACCTATAGAATACCAAATGAAATCATTTGTTTTTGCTAAATTGTTAAGTATGCTATGTTTGCAAATGATTTGATTTGGGTTTATGAAAGTCAAATTGCTGCTGTCATCGCCGATCATCAGATTAATAAACATTTTACAACTAAGATATTTATTGTAACATTTAAATTTTGATACAGCAGCTTGAAACATCAGAGCACTTTACATGTGAAGAAAGAGCGCTAAAGTTTGTCACCAAGCAGAAAAACATCATATAGTGTTGTATACGTCGGAACACCTAGCTGCGTCTCCTTGAACATTTACCTCTGAAGTAGGCATGGTATTTTCTAATCGTTAAGATTGTAAGAGATGCAGTTCTGAAAACGTGCGTTTTTCACATGCTGTAAACGTGCATGCCCTACTTAACTCAATTCAAGGTTACCCCAGTCAGTTAAAAGCCAATATTTTTGTTTGCTAAACTCGTCTCCAGGCAGCTTCGTTTGAGAAGCAGAAACCAGAGCAACACATCAGCCCCACTGGCTCCCCTTCCCCCCATCTACAGCCCCCTGCTGCAGGTGAGCCCAAGGAATGCTCACTCAGTTTAGGCGCAGGTGCCAGGGTGTGAACAGGCCTGAATGGAGCCGAGACTGTCAAGCTCTCGGCCCTTTGTTATGCTGAACTTGGGTCCGAGCGCATTTGCACCTAACCCCATGACAACAGAGGCCGAGGAGAGGCTCCCAACTTGCATATGACAGGTGAGCTGGGAGGGCTGGTGCAAGGAATACCGCGCCTGCATATTTCACGTTAGGACAGTTAGCCGAGAATGAAGAGCGGTAACACATGCCTGGGCATTTCAGTAACTAGCACTTTTGGAAATCCAACCAAAACTACTAGCATCTGCATGACCATTTCAAGACTAAAATGAAATTCCCATACAAAAATTAATTACATATCCTGAGTGGAAGAAACATTTTTCATATTAAATTCCCTAAACAGTTCTTTTAAAACAAATCTATTTCTACTCATGCACTAACGCGGTAGTATTTTTTAAATGCACGCAATGTAAAATACATTGTATTAGTTTGAACTTTTTACATAATCTTAATTTTATAGGTAAAATGTGTGTGATTTTCCATCTTCGGTTGCAGGCATAACTTCTCTGCACGAGCTTAGATTAGCTTAGAGGCGCTTCTGAAATTTATATTGTTTTTTCGTTACAAATATGGGCTCACAAGTGCCAGAATGGAGAGAGAAAAAACAAGCACTAGCAAAGCCAATAGGTCTGGTCTTTTGGTGATCAGTTATATTAGTGTTAAGGTCCAGATACACTGAATATAATGGCTCGAAATATATGTGATGGCGCTTTGGTTGGGTACTCAAATGATTTCTCAAAGACTTCCAAATGTTGCAGTAGAAAAAATATTCTTTACTTCATGATAATTCTTGCACATAAGCTACAAGCATGTTATAGCTTTGGCTACATAAATCTTGTGATGATGTCTGTGCAGGGGGGAGGGGGTGTGCACAGCGCCTGCATGCTCATGACGAGCTAAACTAGTCATGAGGCACGGCGCTCCTGTGCTCATGACGAGCTGAGCTCGTCACAGGTGTACCGGCTCCCGTGGAACGCTCAGCACAGCAGGGGAATTCTCCCCGCACCTGAGCGCTCAACGGCTCATGACGAGCTGAGCTCGTCATGAGCACCGGAGCACCGTGCCTCATGACGAGATCAGCCTCAGTGAGTTCAGAATGTTAGAAAGGTCTTAGTGGGAGATAGTCTTGAAGAGTGACCAGTTAGTGGTGTACTGGCTGGGTATAGGTGATGGTGTGGATGATACTGATGAATGGCTGATGTTAAATCCGATTTTGTTTTTTCCATGAAGAAGGAGTTGATAGTGCTGAATCTGTTGGATTAGGGTGGGATAACGGTAACTCGGTTGGGGTTGGCACACTGTATGACAGCCTTAACCCCTTAGCGCTACGGCGGCTATTCCGCCGCAGTGCTAAGGGGAAGGGGCGGCTGCGCGGCGCTCCCATACTCGTGACGGAACCGCTCTGTCACGAGCCTCAGGTGGGCTGTGCTTGTGACTAAACGGTTCCATCACGGCCCCGCCTGCCTAATAGAATGTTCAGCGCAGGCACGGAATTCACGCCGCGCAGGCGCGGCGAGCGGGCCGTGACGGAACCGTTCTCTCACCAGAACAGCCCACCCGAGGCTCGTGACGGAACGGTTCCATCACGAGCACGCAACGGGTTAAAGTGGGCTATGCCTCTGTTGATTGCTCTGTTGAATAAGCCCTTGGAGAATGTGGCTTTCGCTGGGATGATAATGTAATGATGGATGCAGCAGAGCGGTTTCAGAATGATCGGGTCCTCCTGGAATTTCATTCTTCTCCATTTCTTCTCCAGTCTTCAAGTACTGTGCTTGTCTTCAGTAAGTTCTTGGATTTATCAGGGTGCTGACAGCGTATTCTTGGTGACACGAGTTTTCAGAGTAGCAAAGTGTTCTAGCTATAAATCTTGAGAATTTTATCTTTAGACGGCTGGAAGGGGAATTGAGGCTATGTCTGAAGAATGACAGTGGTGACTCTGTACCCGACTGTCTTTTTTTATGGGCATAGTGCTCCCAACAGTCATCACTATTAGTGGGCCTAATAGATGGTGGTGGCCAACAAATGGGCTTTTAAAGAACTGTATGAATCAGCACTTACATTGCATTAAAAAACTGATGGACAAAATATTCCTGCACTCAGTGCTTAATTTGAGACATGGTTTCTGGTGCTCAGCACAGACACTTAATCATCAACACTATTGCTTTTCATGAGCACCAGTTAAGGACACATTCGCTTATGGTAGGCATGGGGAGATTAAGTGATTCGTCAGGAATCAGAGGATGTTGAGCCGACCCCAAAACTCAAACCTGGTTCCCACTGGCTACGAAGTAAGCAGCACCACTGGCCATTACATACATTCTCACCCTATTTTTTATGGTTAGTAGTTGGTTCTATTTTAGGCAGCACTAACGGGAAATATGGGCTAGTAGTGCATGCTGCCTCCTGACCAGAGCCCCATACTTATTTTTTTTGCAAATTAACCGTTGCTTACACTACTTAATGAATGGAGCTGGGATGAGAATGTCATGAGTTGAATGCTATGATTGGGTTTGTTTGAGTTCTTACCTTATCCCATCCCACAGCATCTGTGACAATTTTCAAAACTTGCCAAAGTGGAATGGAGAAATGATGTGGGATGCGAAACAATTGAGAAATTTCTGAAAATATGATAACATAGGCGTATCAATTTGGGAAATATATTCCTGCGAAGATTTTCATGAGGAATACAAACAACTTCTCACAACTGTACAGATAATTACAGCTTAAGAACGCCTTCCTCCCACTCAAGAGGGCCTCGCCAAAAATCCAAAATGAACCACTCTAGAAAGAAGAGTACTGAGAGAAGCGAAAGGAAAGTGCCATCTCCCAAGACTATAAAACACACCCAAACTTTGGGAATGACCCTAGCAGACAGGGCTAAGTCCAAAACTAGTCATGTGTTTCTCACACATCAGACACTGCCCTAGACTCACACTTTAATTAATGTATTAGACTGGAATAGGAAGTATTGACACAGTCCACTCAGAAACAAGGGTGACCTATAAACCTGGCATGCTACACCTTGTTAGAATCTGTGTGTTATTCATGGCTGTCTGTACCAAAGGAGGCAAACACAAGAAGATGGACGGAGTGCTGAAACTTTTCAGACATGCACCCCCCCAGTCACAGATCTGGGTTGAATCCATCAATAATCTTTATGTCACTTCACCACCCCAGTTCAGACTCAGCCATATGCAAGTTAGTCTTGACCCTGTTCCTCATGGGAAAAGTCCAGCCCAAACTGCCAAGACAGGTCTTCCCTGGATCGGAAACAACCATCCTAAGACCAGTTTCAGGGTAACAGAACTCATTACTTGTTCCACACTCTCCCCTGAGGCGGAAGCCGGGGGATCTCTTTACTATTCTGTTTAGAAACTCCCTGCACGTTGTTGACTCACTAATTGTGTCTTTTAGAAATTGTATATATTTTAAGCAGATCGCTTTTAATTGCTCCTTACCTCGGCGCGAGATCAGCGTCGCCCCGAGGCAGAACCTAGGCTCTTCCAGTTCACAGCGCTGCCGTTCCCCAGGCGCTGACACGTCACCTGACCCACCTTCACCCGCCATCTTGAGGGATGTAAGGGTGGCGGTGTAGTGGTTGGACCCCTCCCACCCTCCTTCTCCCCATCACATGTATAAAAATGCTAGACCACCCCGTCCGCGCAGCGGGCGGGCACAGCGGGCGCGCCGGCGGCGCGCCAAAGGCAAGCCCGTCTGCGCCCGGCCGCGCCGGGACCGGGCCCAGGGCCATAACCCCTGCCCGACCGGCACCTAACAGCACCCGGGCTTACTCCCAAACCTCCCTATTGAAACTCCGGCCATCACCAAAAACGTGTTGCACAAGGATAGATCCCACCCTGGCTTTACCTGAATTCGCCACAAAATGTTCGCACTGTAACAGCACAATACCTATACTAACTGCCCCTGCCTATACTAATCAAGTAATAATCACAAAAGAGGACATCATTACAATCGCCCTGATTAATGCTCGCTCATTTTGCAAGCACAGGCAGGAGATAGCAGATTTGAGTACCGACTTTAAACTAGACATTCTTTTTGTCACAGAAACGTGGACTGACGATTCATCTGAGCCAGATTTGGCAATTGCAGTGCCTAATGGATACAAAGCTTATCGCCAGGATAGAGTCAGGAAAAAAGGAGGTGGACTAGCTATTATAGCCAGAGAACGGTTTACAGTTAGAACGACCCCTATTCCATCCACCTTCTGTGAATACATGCAGTTTGGCATCAAGTTATCCGCCCTTTTCAATTTTAAAGGAATATTGTTATACCGCCCCCTGGAATGAAGACTGGCTTCCTTGCCAAAATCAATACCATAATGGAATCAGTAGCCACCGAAAGTTCGTTCACGGTCCTAGGCGACTTGAACTTTCACTTAGAACAAGGCAATCAAACTGACACGTCCACTCTAATTTCCGACATGGAAACACTGGGGCTAAAACAACTAGTCACCTCTCCCACTCACTCGGCGGGCCACACTTTAGATGCCATATTTTCCAACGTCGAAGGTCTACAAATAACGGACATTTTGCCCATGCCGTGGACCGACCACCACGCCATACTCACTAAGATCACCATCAAGACCCTCCCTAATAAAAAATTAGCTCTAACATCTCTAAAAATCTTTCAAAGACTGGAAAAACATAAATCAGGCCGACCTCAAAACAAAACTGGACTATACCCGCCCAAATGTGTCCACTGACCCCAATGTGGCAATACAACAATTTCAGACCTGGCTGGGCCATGCAACTAACCACCTAGTTACCACCAAGTTACTGTCTAGAAATAGAGCTAAACCTACCGCCCCATGGTATACTGAGGAGCTAAGGCTACAAAAACAAATTAATAGGAACAAGGAAAGGCTTTGGAGGAAAACTTATGACACAGCTAGCAAAACCTGCTATAAAGATTCATTGGCGCTCTACAAAGCTATGATCATAAAAGCGAAAAAATCTTTTTACTCAGATCAAATTTATAAAGCAAAAAACTCAAGCAAACAATTATACCAAATTACCAAAACATTGTCAGGCAACGCCCCTGACCTCACTCCTCCTCCCTCACAAGCACTGTGTGATGCTTTGGCCACCTTCTTCTTCACCAAGGTTGATGATATTTATCAAGCCTTTACTGCCAAATCACCTCTGATGAAATCCGCCTCCCCCACTGCACCTCCGGCAAATATCTTTCCCAGCTTCCAAGCACTTACAAGTGACCACATAAGAACAATCGTGTCAACAATCAAAACAGGATCTGCACTGGACCCCTGTCCTTTTTCAGTCCTCCCACCTGTTATGGAGTCCATTATCCCAGTAATTACACAAGTTTGTAATTCCATTCTGCTATCAGGGATATATCCGGACTCGTTAAAAAACACCTTACTAAAACCCCTATTAAAAAAACCTTCCCTTGATAAAAACGAACTGAAAAACTATAGGCCCATTGCGAGTCTCCCGTTCGTAGCTAAAGTGACTGAAAAGGCTATGAATACGCAATTATCGGAATATATTGAAAAACATCACCTCCTGGACGATACTCAATTCGGCTTCCGGAAGTATCACGGGACCGAAACAGCCTTGATCAAGGCCGCTGATGATGTCAGGGCAATTAGGGATCAAGGTGGGACAGCGATCTTGGTACTGTTGGATCTATCCGTAGCCTTCAACACGGTCGACCATACCATCTTGGTCGACCATGTCGGAAAGCTCGGCATCTGTCATTCCGCCAGAGACCTGCTTGCGTCTTTTCTGGCTAGAAGAACGCAGGCGGTCACTCTAGGACCTTTCCAATCTGCGCAACTTTCGTCGCCATGCGGAGTTCCCCAAGGCTCATCCCTTAGTCCGACACTATTCAACATCTATGTGTCGGACCTTGCTAATGTCATCAAAGCACACGGGATGAGCCTAACCTCCTATGCCGACGACACGCAGTTGGTATTAGCCATCAAAGGCGATGGAGATCAAGTAGCAAAGAAATTCAAAAATGGAATGCTTGACATAGGAGAATGGATTGCTACTAACTGCTTAAAACTGAACTCAGAAAAAACTGAGGTAGTTATTTTTGGACCCCTTCTCCCAGCCTGGCCATCTTGTTGGTGGCCAGAAGCCTTCGGCACTCCCCCGGGCCCGACAGCCAAAGTCAGGAATCTAGGAGTCATCTTCGACGAAGGACTTAATTTTATGGACCATGCAAATAAAACAGCTACCACAGCCCACTACAAATTGAAAATGATCAGAAAATTCCGCCCTTTTCTCCCGGAGACAGCCATTAAAACATTGGTCAGCTCCTTAGTTTTGTCAACTCTAGACTACTGTAATGGTTTATTTCTCAATGCCCAGTCCAGAGTCACAAGGAAACTACAATCAATACAGAATGCTGCAGCATGTCTGCTCTCTGGGAAGACCAAATATGAGCCCATATCAAAAATCATAAAGGAATTCCATTGTCTGACGATTCAGAACAGAATACATTTCAAGTCCTTATGTATAGTTTATAAGGCACTCAACAATCAAGGACCACATTTTCTTAAAGATCAACTTCAAATTTACAAACCTAGTAGACTGCTTCGTTCTGCCACCCTCAACCAACTAGTCATTCCACGTTCCAAAACAGTGTCTTGGGGCGATCGCCGCTTTCTAGTGGCAGCACCCAAACTGTGGAATACTCTCCCCCAAAATATTAGGCTGAGTCCTTCCCTTCTTCAGTTCCGTAAACTCTTAAAGACTTGGCTGTTTGACCAATAACTCCCCAACTCTCTCCAGCTCCCAGCTTTACAAGTAAGTGTATTTCCCAGCGCCGAGACGCCTGCGGATATTTGTCGCGCTCTAGAAATGTCAAAAATAAAATAAATAAATAAAATGAATCAACCAGGCTAGCTTGAATCTAGTGGCAAAGTGAGAAAGGGACCCACGCCAACTTAAGGCATACAAAGCAAGCACAAGGAGATGATGGACGGAGTGCTGAAACTTTTCAGACACTCACTCAAGCCACAGAAATCTAGCCTGGCTGATATGGGTGTTACTTTGAATGCGGTCCCAGGATGCTTGTTTCCGTTCAGGCTAGACAATTCCCATGAGGAACAGGGTCAAGACTGATTTGAATATGCCTGGGTCTGAACTGGGCTGGAAAAGTGAGCTAAAGAATGATCCAGATCTGTGACTGGGGGTGAGTGTCGGAAAAGTGTCAGTGCTCCGTCCATCATCTCAGGGCATGCCCAGACGTGGGTCTCTTGTTCACTTTGCCACTGGATTCAAGCTAGCCTGGCTGATTTGGGATGCTACCCCGAAACCAGTGCTAGGATGCTTGTTTCCGGTCCAGGGAACACCTGACTTGGCAGGACTGTTCCAATGAGGAACAGGGTCAAGACTGATTTGCATATGGCTGTCTCTGAACTGGGGTATTGAAGTGAGCTAATGAACAATGATGGGTTCAACCCAGATCTGTGACTGGGGCGAGTGTCTGAAAAGTTTCAGCGCTCTGGCCATCATCTCCTTGTGTTTGCTTTGTTCACCCTAAGTTGGCATGGTATGCCCAGATGTGGGTCTCTTGCTCACTTTACCACTGGATTAAAGCTAGCCTGGCTGATGGGGGCTGTTAACCCAAAACCAATCCTAGGATGCTTGTTTCCGGTCTAGGGGAGACCTGGCTGAGCAGTTCGGGCTGGACTGTTCCCATGGGGAACAGGGTCAAGACTGATTCACATATGGCTAGGTCAGAACTTGGGTGGTGGCTAGAGAACGATGTTGGATTCAACCCAGATCTGTACGAGTGTCTGAAAAGTTTCAGAACTCCGTCCATCATCTCCTTGTGTTTGATTTGTGTGCCCTAAGTTCGAAGGGTATGCCCAGACAGGGGTCCCTTACTCACTTTGCCTCTGGATTCGAACTAGCCTGGCTGATGAGGGATGTTACCAGGATGCTTGTTTACAGTCCATGGAAGACCTGGCTTGGCATTTAGGAATACATTGTTCCCATGAGGCACAGGGCCAAGACTGATTTGCATATAGCTCGTTCCGATCTGGTATGGTTAAGTGAGCTAAAGAACGATGATGGATTCAACGCAGATCTGTGACTGGGGTGAGTATCTGAAAAGTTTCAGTGCTCCGTCGATCATGTCCTTGTGTTTGCTTTGTACGGAAGGAGGACCAGGCAGCCAGCCTTTTTTTACAGAAAAAGTCAGACTACAGAAATGTGGCCTTTTCCTCTCTGTGAATTCCGAAAACAAAATTCATTTCAACACTTTTTGAAAATGTGTGATGGATTCTTAGATCAGCTGGAGTGCAGGGTCTAGTCACTTATGCATTATAGTCCGAGTCACTGGAATTATGCAAATTTGCAGTCATAGTATTTTCTGCGTAAGTATGGTTTTGCCTCCTTTCCTACATAATCTATCACCTGCTGCAAAATCTGCAGATTTTAACACAAAAATTATTGCTAGCGCAAATGAATAAAAAGTTACTAAAACACAGCATAACGTGTTGCTGCGCAAAGGATGAGTGATCACCTTTCTTTTGCATACTGTTGTATTTGGGTGTCAAAGTGATACTAATGAGGTGAAAGCTTTGCCCAGATAGTGTTAATGTGTAAAATTGACAAAATAATAAGGTAATACTATCATAAAATGTGCTGCATTATGCTGCATAACTTGCCTTTTCTTGACACATAATTTAGTCAAACCTGTCACATAATTTGGGGCCCCCATGCTGCATAATTCCAGCGCCCCTGAATGGAGTGTACTAGACTGCATATGCCAACCTTACCAGGGAGACCTTCAGGATTTAATTTGAGCTCATTACCAGTCACAAAAAGGTAATTTTACCAAACATAGCTTTACATTTGCCATGCTTACTAAACTTCTAAGCTGAGAGTAATTTAATTAGCCAATCTAGCATGCTTATTTCGCAGATAATGTTATCCCATATTGATAGGGTAACTCGGGAGCCTGGATTTGCTGAGTCTGTCTTCTTCAACAGATTTAGAACGTTTCCGGTTTTAAGTAATGGGCAGCTAGACACAGAGGAAAACGGGTTCATGAGTTCCAGTGCAGAGTTAGCTAGCTGCCCCAAAGCAAAAGCAATTTAGTTAACACAGATTATACTGTGCAAGGGCTGCTTTTAATTTCTCTTACTGTAACGTGGACCGTGTTGGAGAATGCTGGCATTTAAAGTATGTCAGGTATGCAGTGGCCCTGGGTCCATGCAAAATTATATTTCCATGTCTATGTTCGGGGAACACTAGAGTTTTTGATTTTCAAAATTTGGTTATCATGAATGTCGGACCTTTTTATATTTTTCATGCATCCTGTGACTTATTGTTCCCATATATAATGATAAAAAAATGTTCCAGAATGAAAAGGATAAAAATAGAATTTGAAGAATTAGTCGTTGAGTGTGCAGTGTTTGTGGTAATATCAAGGAGATGCTTATGAGACCTTAGTGTCTAGAAGCCACGCAGCATATAATTGAAAATTTGCAAAGTCAGACATTTTATCTATACAATTCAAATAAGGGAAAACGCACAAGCAAATTCAAAGCTTTTCACTGTGTGTGCTTTTCAAAGTACACCCTCTCTAAAGCACCAGCACAGGAAACTAATGATAGATTTGAAATTAGTAATATTGGGTTTCTCCAGTTACAGACACTTAACAGTTTACTTATATTGGCATATAGTTGATGGGTTATTTCAGAATGAATTTCCAGTCCGTGCATAAAGATGCAGAAATGCCAAGGTCAGAGAATAGGAGCTCCATTCACCTTTTTATTCCTAACAGGATAGCATACAAGGAATGTGTCAGTGGCGATAGCAACAGGGTCTTTGCCTCTGCACATTTTTTGCCTTTCTCCTTCGGGAAGAGCCCTTTCACTGCCCGTTCTCCTTGGCAGCCCTTCCCCCCTGAAGGTGTGCTGGGCGTGGACCCTGCAGCGCAAGAGAGCCTCTATTGAGAAGAGGTGTGATGGGGAGCTTCCTTCAGCGCTGCATGACAAAGACTTTGACTTTGCCGGCTCCGTCAGGCCTCTTTCAACCCACGCCCCCAGCAGTGTTTGCATAGCTGAGACTGCGCCTTCCCCAGCAGTCTGATTTCTAAAACTGTCCGTCTTTGCTCATAATTCCTGTCTTCTGATTCTAGAAGCGAGGATACTTGTGTGCCTTTCTTTTAGTGCGCACGCATTCTTTGATTGGGGGGGGGGGAGGGGGGGGGGGCGTAGGATTTTTCCTCTCATTAGCCCCTTTCTTCTTGTAGGAGACGAAGGCATGTGTTCATAAAATATTCGGTATTCAGAGTAAACTCAGCGTGTACACACAACAGCTCCGTAGAAGCACTTCTGCTGAAGCTGTTGAAACCATTGTTAATAATGCTTTAATTTATGGATTATCAACCGCTACAGGCCCCCCAAAGGCTTTTCTAAATACTTTTAGCAGATTTTTAAGATTGGATCCCACGTTTATTTTTACCCAGTACTTACAGCTCCCGGTGAGTGCACGCACGTAAGGAGCATGTATATGAAAGCAACTTGTAAAGGAAAGTTGTGCTTGCTCCAAAACGATCACTGGGACAAAGAAAATCGTTTCTTGTTATGAAGTGCTTGTGCATGACTAGAGTGAGCACAAAACAAGTGTTCTCATGAAACAATTGTGTGCCTGAACAAAGTGTACATAAAAGACGTTTCTGCTAAAAAACAGTGGCCTATTAAAAAAGTGTGCTTACGGCAGAGCGCACACATGAAAGAAATCAGTGACTGTGTGCATCAGCGAACTTGTGCATAAAAGCAGTATGTTCTTGAATCCAATGCATGCATTAAATAGGTTTAGACACAAAGTAATGTGCAGGAGACAACAGTGTGCATGAACTGCTCTTTTCCATTCAACCATCGATCCATTTATATCACATTTTCATCCTTCCATTCACCCACTGATATCCACCATTACAACTTTGCATTCAGTGATCCATTCATTCTTTCATCCATAGTTTAATTTATATCCATCCATCCACTCTGCCATTAATACAGTGTGCCATCCACCACCCTATTCTGGTATCCATCATCCGTTCACACATCCAGCTACTCTGCCATCCATTCTTTCATCTTTTAACACACCCTTCCGTCCCTTTACTTTCCCATCCTTTACCTGTCCATCAAACCATCCATCCATCTCTTTTCTCTGCCATCCTTTCACCTATCCATCCACCGATTCATTTACTCACCGATCCATCCATTCATCCACCCATCCTTTTATTCTGCCATCCTGTCCATCCACCTATCCTTTTTTTCATCCTTTCACCCACTCATCCATCTACCCACCCACTCATACATACATCTATCCTTCCTTTCACCCTTCCTTTCATTTAATATTCCTTCCTTCTTTCTCCTTTCTATTTGCGCACCTTTTGTTATTCAGCGCTCCTGCGTGCTCTTTTATTAACCCAATATTCCTTTAACGCGTTTATTATGAACTTCTGTCTGCCGAGTTGCAGACATAGGAGGCCCTAAAAGAGCCCCAATCCTGCTTTAATTGATAAAGCGGTAGTTCACGACAACACTAATTGTCTCCCCTATGTATGTCATCCAAAGTGCTTTGAGGCTACTGCAAGGTGGGCAGAACATTGCTTCAGTTAGCTGCCTGAGAGAAGGTAGCCTTTACCACAAAACAACGCTATTCTCTCAATCCTCTAGCCATAATCTAAAAGAACATATTCCATGTTGCATAGTAATATTTAAACAAAGGCAAATCAATATAAAGGCTCTGCATTTTTGGTATAAGCACTAACCCGTTTACCGCTGCCGCGATTTTGTGGCAGTACGGAACTTCCGCAAAACGGGCGGGCCGTGTCGGCCATTGGCCGACGGCAGCACTGGGGAGGTAGTGCTGCCGTCGGCCATTGGCCGATGGCAGCATGGAAGGGGTTAAACTAACAATTGCCATTGATGCCCCTAGGTTACTTGCCAAAAGCAAGAAAATCAGTTTATATTATATTACATTGTCTTTCACCTTCATTCTTTAATTGCAGGTAAGGATCAAATGTCTATAATAAAGTAATCTGGGATTCGATACTGACCAAAATTGTTTATAGGAATCCTATAAAACCACTAACAATTTTTAGACCTGAGTAGTCTAAATTCAAAAGCTTCATAGCAATAAAGTTTTATATTAATAAATAGAGAAAATGTTAATTTGAATGAAAAATATTTGGATAAACATCGGGCTATACAGCTTTTACTTCGAAATGTCTATCCTTTCTGCTGCTAGTCTGTTTCTGGTGAGCAAAGTGTGTTTAAATGCAAAGTGTGTTTAAGGCTGCAGTACCACCTCCTGTCTACAGGGACAGAGCGAGCAAAAATATAAACACACTTTATGAAACACAGGTCCCCACAAGGCAATTTTTTCAAAAGTTGTAAAAATCGGCACATATGTTCCTGAAGTCATTCTTTATCATTTAGAAGACATTGCCTTGTGGGGACCTGGGTTCAAGTCCCCACAGTGCAATCAAGTCCCCACAGCGTGAGTGTGTTATCGCACTCAAGTCCCCACAAGGATAGTAACACAAACCCACACACACACACACACACACACACACACACAACCCCACACACACACACAACCCCACACACACACACACAACCCCACACACACACACACAACCCCACACACACACACACACAACCCCACACATACACACACACAACCACACACCAGGATAGCAAAACATAATAGTATAGCATAACAAAACATAGTATAGCATAACAAAACATAGTATAGCACAACAAAACATAGTATAGCACAACAAAACATAGTATAGCACAACAAAACATAGTATAGCACAACAAAACATAGTATAGCATAACAAAACACAACAAAACATGGCGTAACAAAACACAAAAAAGCATAGCATAACAAAACATAGCAGAACAAAACATAGCATAGCATCACAAAACATATCATAGCATAGATATCACAGCATAACAAAACAAAACCTAGCATAAAATAATACATAGCATAGCATAACAAAACACAACAAAACATGGCAAAGCATAGCATAACAAAACATAGCATAGCATAACAAAGCATAGCATAGCATAGCAAAACCCAACAAAACATAGCATACCAATACCGGGTCTGGTGGCTCAGTGGACTAATGAGTCTACTGCAGGGGCCTGTGTTCGACCTCATGGTCACAGGTTCAAATCCCGGCGGGTCCACTCAGCCTTTCATCCATTTGGGGTCGATAAAATGAGTACCATTGAGTTGGGTAACAATAAACATCTGTTATTTCAGCGCCAAGATGCCCGTAGTGGTGAACGTGCGCTTTACAAATACTCATGTTATGTTATGTTATGTTATATAGCATAACATAGCATAGCTTAGCAAAACACAACAAAGCATAGCATATCAAAACACAAAAAACACAGCATAGCATAACAAAGCATAGCATATCAAAACACAACAAAGCTTAGCATAACACAACGTACCATAGCATAACAAAACCTAGCATAGCGTAACAAAAAACAATAAAACATTGCATACCAAAACATAGCAACACACAACAACATAACAAAGCATAGCAAAACAAAACCTATCATAGTATACCGAAACATACCCATAGCATAACAAAAGACAGCAAAACATAGCATCCAGGACAAAACATAGCATACATAACAAAACATAGCATAGCATAAGAAAACAAAACAAAGCATAACAAAACATAGCATAACAAAACATAGCCTTCCGCCGTCTGTCTGTTTCCCCGTGTCTCCCCTGTTGCCTTCGCCCTGTTCACTTTACTCTTGTCTCCCCCTCTGCACTCCGCCGTTCATATTGTGGTAAGCCTCTGTCTCCCCTGTTGCCTTTTTGCCCCGTGTATTTTACTTTGTGTTCTCCCTCCCCTCTCCCCTTTTGCGTTCTGTATCCCCTCCCGTGTGCTCCCTGCCCAGCCGCCGGACGACCCAGCCACCGCTGAGCCGCCCTCGGACCTCCTTTGCCGCCACTGCCCTCCGGCGTCTCCGCCCCCCTCCCGACCATTGGCCACCCCGCTCCCGCCACCCAGCTGACCCGCCCTCCCGGCTCCTCACTTATGACACCCCAGAGCGACCGCGCAGCGGACGCGCGCAGCGGGAGCGCCGACTGAGCGCCGAAGGTGCGCCAAAGGTAAGCCCGTCTGCGCCTGTCCGCGCCTGGACCGCGCCCAGTGCCAGGACCCCTGGCTACCGCAGACACCAGCCCACCCGCCGGACCTACGACGCCCCACCGAGCTCAACGCACTCAACGCCGGCCGGATCCCGGGGTGCTACCAAGCCACCCCAAGACGCACCCACTCCTGCAAGTTCACCTGCATCCGGACCTGCACTACACCAGCACCGACCAAGACGAGCGCCAGCAGCAGCCACCTGTAGTGCATCCTGCTCAACACCCGCTCCGTCCACAGACACGCCGTCGAGCTCTGGAACCTGCTCGATACCACAGCCCCTGACGTCGCCTTCCTCACGAACACCTGGATGAACGCCTCCTCAGCGCCCAACATCGCCATCGCCATCCCGGACGGCTACAAGATCATCCGGAGGGACCGCGTCAACCAGATAGGAGGAGGCATCGCCATCATCCACAAGAACACCATCCGCATCACGACCAACACCGACGACACCCTCACACCCACCGAACACCTGCTCTTCCAGATCCACATCAACTCCAAGACCACCCTCAGAGGCACCCTCATCTACAGACCCCCGGGACCACGCACACAATTCAGCGAAGACATCGCCGACTTCATCAGCCCGCACGCCCTCCCCTCCGCTGACTACATCCTCCTCGGGGACCTCAACTTCCACCTGGAGAACAACAACGACCGCAACACCACCACCCTGCTGGAAAACCTCGCAAACCTCGGACTCAAGCAGCTGGTGACCACCCCCACCCACTACGCCGGACACGCACTCGACCCCGTGTTCTCATCCAGCAAGGACATCACCTTCAGCCACGCCACCGGACTCCACTGGACCTACCACAGCTGCGTCCACTTCAGCTTCAGAAGGACCACGATCCACCAGCAACAGGTTGCACGCAGAAGCTGGAACAAGATCACAGCCGACCAGCTCGCGACTTCCCTGAGCAAGAACCCTTCCACCGGCGCAACGAACCCCAGCCAGGCGGTCACCAACCTCACAAAGTGGATCAGCAACTGCGCAGACGACCTCGCCCCTCTGAGGACCCCGCCTAGCAGACCCGGCAGCAAGAAAGCCTCATGGTTCACCGACGAACTGAAGAGCTCCAAGAGGAACTGCCGAGCCCTCGAGAAAGCCTGTCGCGGAGACCCAACACCGGACAACATGACTAACCTCAAGCTCGCCACCCGAAAACACCACCAACTGATTCACGCCACCAAGAAAACCACATTCAAGGAACGACTGGACAACAACGCACACAACAGCAAGGAACTCTTCAACATCGTTAAAGAGCTCTCCAACCCCAACGCCCGAATCAACGACATCACCCCTTCACAAGACCTCTGCAACTCCCTCGCCTCCTACTTCTACAACAAGATCGCTGACATACACAACAGCTTCAGCACTCAACCGACGCACGCCACGACCGAACCACCGCCCCCCACCACCACCACCCTCCGCGCCTGGACCCCGATCAGCACCGAAGACACCGTCCGCACGATGAACTCCATCCACTCCGGATCTCCGACTGACCCCTGCCCTCACCACGTCTTCAACAAGGCTGACGCTGTCATCGCACCCCACCTGCGGGACATCAACACCTCCTTCGACACCGCTACCTTCCCGGAGATCTGAAAGCACGCCGAACTCAGCGCCCTACTTAAGAAGCCATCAGCTGACCCCACCGACCTCAAGAACTACCGCCCCATCTTGCTGCTCCTGTTTCCTGCAAAAGTCATCGAGAAGACCGTCAACAAGCAGCTGGCCGCCTTCCTCGAGACGAACGGATCCCTCGACCTCTCGCAATCTGGCTTCCGGGCCAACCACAGCACCGGGACCGCCCTGATCGCAGCCACCGATGACATCCGAGCCCTGCTCGACAACGGAGAAACAGCGGGCCTCATCCTCCTAGACCTCTCCGCGGTTTTCAACACTGTCTGCCACCGTACCCTAGTGCAGCGCCTCAGCAACGTCGGAATCCAGGAGAAGGCACTGGAGTGGATCATCTCCTTCCTCGCCGGAAGGACACAGAGAGTCCGCCTCCCCCTCTTCAGATCAGAAGCCACCAAAGTCATCTGCGGCGTTCCTCAAGGCTACTCGCTCAGCCCAACCCTCTTCAACGTCTACATGAGCCCCCTTGCAGCCATCGCATGCCAACACAACCTCAACATCATCTCCTACGCCGACACCCAGCTGATCCTCTCCCTCACCAACGACACCGCCAGAGCCAACCTACACGAAGGGATGACAGACGTAGCCAAGTGGATGATGAACAGGCGCCTGAAACTGAACTCGGACAAGACGTAAGTCCTCATCCTGGGATCTTCACCCTCCGCCTGGGACGACTCCTGGTGGCCCCCCGCCCTGGGCAGCGCACCCAAACCAACAGACCACGCACGCAACCTGGGCTTAATCCTGGACTCCTCCCTCTCCATGACCAGACAAATCAACGCCGTGTCCTCGTCGTGATTCAACATCCTGCGCATGCTACGTAAGATCTTCCGTTGGATCCTCACCGAGACCAGGAAGACGGTCACCCAGGCCCTCGTCACCAGCCGCCTGGACTACGACAACTCCCTCTACGCCGGTACCACCGCCAAACTCCAGAAGAAACTCCAGCGGATCCAGAACGCCTCAGCACGTCTCATCCTGGACATCCCCCGTCGCAGCCACATCTCCGGACACCTGAGAGACCTGCACTGGCTCCCGGTCAACAAGATAATCACCTTACGTCTCCTCACCCACGCACACAACGCCCTGCACAAACAAGGCCCAAGATACCTCAACAGCCGCCTCAACTTCTACACTCCCACACGCCAGCTTCGATCGACCAGCCACGCCCTCGCCGCCGTCCACCGCATCCGAAGAGCCACCAGAGGGGGAAGGTCCTTCTCCTACCTGGCCGCCAAGACTTGGAACTCCCTCCCGACCCACCTCCGCCTGACCCAGGACCACCTCGCCTTCAGGAAACAGCTCAAGACCTGGCTGTTCGAGCAGTAGCGGAACCCCCCCCCCCCCTCCCCCCCTCCTAGCGCCTTGAGACCCTCCGGGTGAGTAGTGCGCTTTATAAATGCTTTGATTGATTGATTGATTGACAGCGCAGGGCACTCATCTTGCAATTCTCCTGGTCACTTCTGAGTGACATAGACTCTGTCCCCTCTGCTTGCAGGTACCTCATCTAGAATCCAACTTCTGATTCCACCGGACACTTCCTCCTTCTTCCGCTGCTGCTGTTGCACTTTCCTGAAGTCCTCCATTGGGTTTGACGGCTATTTCTGACACCACTTCACACATATGCACCCGGCTTCCCTGGTGTAGGTAACGTGGGTACTAGGGTATACACAGATGGGGTGACTCTCCAACCTTCTGTCTTCCACAGGGTTTCTTCAGGGTCCACTGCGAAGGGTCTTTAATCTTTTAATATCCAACTGCGAATTACACGTAGAGTTGTGTGGCGCATGCATTCGTGTTCCCACACTGCACACGCTCTCCGTGGGGTCCCGATCTACTCATCTTGGGTGGTTCCTTGGATCTCCACCACTTCTACGTCCTCGCCACCCTGTCTTGATCCGAGTCATGGTTCTTATACCTCTTTCTTAGTATATGGTTAGGTCCCCCCACAACCAACCCCCCCCCCCACCACTGGGTATTACGCGCTATTTACTGTGTTTCTTTGCTGAAGTATTGTGTGCATTGTGTTTTTCTCTGTGTAGGAGATGTTTGAATGTACTAGAGAGTATTATATAATAAATACATATTTTTATAAATACTTGGTGTGGTTCTTTTCACTTAATCTATACGATAAGATTTCATTCTCGTAAAACAAGCTGCTTTACACCCTTCTGGACTAAGCCTGAAGGCTGCTCTCCACAGCTACCACTTAGAAAGCTCTCTAGGGTTATCTAAGGCCTCTTAAATCACCATAAGGGTTGTCTGGCCTGGTGCAAGGTGCCCACTTACATAAGTGAATAATATCGAACTACAGGAGGTAGCCCATATACTCTAATGAGACTAGGGCAAACATCTGTAACGTTCAACAATGTCTCAAAAGGGTGTCAGTAAGAAGACAATTAGAATTAGTACAATTAATTAATGAAGACTAAATCAAGAAGCGTAGAAAACCAGGGAGATGAGATACTTTGCAAAATAAATTGTATTAGTACATTCACATATTTGAAATATTCAATTCCATATGATCAAACAATTAAAGAGTTGTGCTGCATTCCATTAAATGCCCTGTAACCTGTTGGAAACTGTGCACAAGTGCTCATGAAGGATTGTGACGGTGCAAGTGACACGTGAGGTAGTATATACAGCGACGGTGAAGGGCGCAACGGCGAAAAAGTGAATTGTACAAAGCCAGGATAACCAAACAGTAAATGATAATTTAATACACAAGTAATTAAGTATGGTATCCTTGAGGGGAGTGCCGAGAGTTCCCCTGTGAAGTCGACGGCGCTTCGACTTGTAGGGGTGTTAGGCCATCATCAGGACCAGATTACATGATTTATATCGCAGTGCTGGAGATAAAGGGATATTCACACAATTGAGCACTCGGGTGTGGACAATCCGAAAGAATAAATACATAGGGGTATAGTTTAAATAAATGGAGCCAAAAGGGACAGAAGAGGAAGAGAGCCGCAGATAATACCTCATTTCTAGACTCAATGAGGGAAAGTGAGAAAAGAACTAGTGATCGAGTACGATGGACCACTTGTGTCTGGGGCCACACCTTCAGGAGTCCGGAGTGGATGGGCCTAAGGGCTAAGGAGAACCTAAGCGTACCAAGGATGGGTCTAAGGAAAATAAATGAGGCAAGAGTGAGAAAGGGGGGATTGGGGGGGAGAAGGAGGGGAAAGGAAGCGGGTGGGAGGGGGTTGGAAGGGGAAGTGGTGGAAAGGAAAGATAGGGATGACTTACTATCAGGGTAGAAAAGGAGGTCCCAATTGGTGACGGAAGCATGCGCAGTGGCGTATGTTGTGGAAGGCCAAGGCTGTTGTTCAGAAAGCCTGAAAAAGGAAGAAAGGCCCAATCAGAGGGAGTCCGCAGTAGGGGTGGGGGTGGTTAGAGTGTTGCGGGGGTCAAGGCCAACCCTGGGTTAGTGCGGTGTTGGTGAGGCCAACCGCTGGAGCCGGAACGAGGGCAAGAGGAACTGTACACTGATTGTGTGGGGATTACATCAAGGAGCAGTGGTTCACTAGCTGGTAATTAGTCCGCCTAACCGGGGGTTACGGAATGGCAAACTGATTAGAGACTGCTGGTCGAGTCAAGTCCGAATGGAAAAGGTTTGTCTGTTCCCGCCTGTCAAAACACAGCTACCATCCTGGACATTGTCTGCTACCTACAAACCTGTGGTCTAGCCTTGACCTCCATCCGCCTACACTTAGCTGCTATGGATACCTATCTACAAAATAGGTAGCGTGTTTTGCTCTTGAGGATCTCAGTCATCAAAGCTTTTATGCGTACTCAGCGACCCCCCCCTCCCTACCCAGGCCGGATATGAAATCTCAATATTGCCCGTAGAAAACTCATGTGTCCCCTATTTGAGCCCTTCTATTCATGCCTCCTAAGCTTCCTTTCTTGGGAGGTGCAGTGTCTTATGACTATCACCTCACTCTCAATGATCTCCAAGCTTTAGCATTGGAAGAACCTTTCTTTCAGGTTAATAGGGATAGGGTTTTTTCACACTTACTCTAACTTTCTTGCTAAGGTGGTCTCTCCATTCCAACGTAATCAGTCTATAGAACTCCCAGTTTTCTTTCCCCAATGTGTCTTAGTTGCAGAACGGACCCTTCATACCTTATATGTTAAGAGAGCCCCAATGTATTTTGTGGATTGTACAAAACCCATTTGAAAGACTCAACATATCTTTGTTGCTTTTTACGAATCACAGATCAGGCATCAGCAGATGGTTAGTTAAATATATCCAGGCATGTTATGTAGAAGCTAGGAGGGAGGGGTTTGCTTGTTCCTTCAAGAGCCCACTCTACTAGGAAAAGAGGGACATCTATGGCTTTCCTAGGAAACGCCCCAGTAGCTGACCTTTCCAAAGCAGCTACTTGGATCTACACCGCAAACTTTCACTAAACATTATTTTGTGGACGGATTAGCACGCCAAAAGGCAGGATAGGTCAGCCTGTACTCTGTACCCTTTTCAAAGGTTCAGCTGCACCCACAGGCTATCCACCGCTAATGGGAGGACTGCTTTACAGTCTATGCATAGAATGTGTATCTACAGCCACACATGCCTGGAACGGAGAATGTTACTTACAATGTAAGCCTCTGTTTGCGGAATGTGGTGCTGTTGATTCACATTCGCCCACCCTCCTCCCTGGAGGCCTGTGGCTTTTGCAGTTATCTTTCTTCTCTTGCACGGTCATCTTTTTTTCTCTCTCCTGTGTCACTTTGATCCAGGTCCATTCTCACCTGCCGTGCGGAAAACAATTTAGCAATGAAGCTGATGACCATGAACATTACCAGCAAGAGGTGAATTCACACTACCTCGTAACTCCAGAATTCTTGAAAGTAAAACATATCCAGGCCCAACACTAGATGGCAGGAGTATGCACAGCATGTAAATGTACAGCTTTGTCAATTTCAAATGCCTCTACATGTGTAATACATAACACGTATTTAATGCCCAGGCACCAAGATATTAGTCTTATGTCTTCCCATCCCAACATGATTTATCACTCTCATATCGCCTTTAAATATATTTTAGAAATGAAACCATTTTTCTTCGAAACATTAGCAAATGAGTTCTGAAATACCCACATTTTTGTTTCAAATACAACCTTTCAATGTTGATATGCATAAATTAATTCAACTAAGCAAAAGCTGTTAGGCTGGGCTACACACAGGAGAGCTACTTGCACATACACACCTGGAGAGCTGGTAGTAGCTCGCGAGTTACTCATTAGAGACATCTGGCCTAGCCAAAATAAATAAAAAATAAATGTAGTTTACTGATTGTGTGGCAGTGTGTCAGAATTTGGTGCGGGGCTCAAAGCCCTAAGGTGTTTTACTGATAATATGACCTTCTTGGATACATGTAATTAATTATGTTTTAATTGCAGGTTTTAATTTGTTTAAGACATTTTTCGAGAATGTTAATCTTTGTGATCATCGGTTAAAACGGCAGGGAACACAGTTGGTAAGTAAACCCCTTTTCTGTTTTGCTTATAATTTTTAATAAAGTAACATGAAAAACAACCATTAATCAAAGTTTGTCAGATGAATTGAAAAGTTATAGCTAAGCGTCTTCATAGAAGTGATTCAGCTTTACACACTTTTGATACATATTTGTGCTCTTTCTGTAGCCCTTCTTAAGAAATGTTATATTCTTCTCAAATCATTCAAGCTGATGGATAGACTAAATGGGATGCCTTGCCCCTCCTATTCTTCTTCCCACCCCAGAGCGACTTTAATAGGAGCACTTTGTAATTCTTATGTAGGAATCCAACCTTTTGTTGTCCAAAAGAACTATCGTGCAAATGCACTCTTTTGAGAGACGTTGATAATTGTACTCCTGTTAAATCCTTGTTCTGTAGGACAGAGGCTTCTTGCCAATTTTGGTCATCTTTCTTGTCTCAGATCCTGTCTACTCTAAACCACAGAGATTAGATTGCATCCTTGGACTTGCAGTACTCGTGCTCTCATATACCCATCCTCCCATCTCTCAGGCATTACCTGTGGTTCAAAGTGACCCAATCATCTTTTCAATCACCGTGCTCCCTCCAGCCTTACTTCTGCCCCTTGGATTTTAACTATGATGATGGAAGTGGTTACTGCCAATCTTTGTAGTTGAATACATAAGTATCTGAAAGAAACACGTAGTGATAGATTCCTTACCTTAGAATTACCCCAGGCGTCAGACTGGATCCGGAAAGTTTTTCGTCAGCAGTAACCCTGCGCGTCTGTAGGGGTCGTTGTGCGGCTTCGCATGCGTCGGGATGACGTCGTCGGAGCTATAAAGACACGCCCACGCGCGCTGACGTTGGTTCTTTATTTTTATGCGCCAGCAAGTGCAGATCCGGGAGGAGCAAGTACCCCCAGTCACTTTTTGAATGAGTTTTTTTAGGCCTTTTACCTTGTCTTTTCGAGACTATCGACTCCTGGTGTCGTGTGGGTGCCCGGGTTCAAGAACTGTGTAGACTGTCACCGCTTGATGTTGGTGACTGGGTGACTGATCCACACAGCGTGTGTCTCTACTGCCTGGGGCGCGCCTACGACCCCAAGTCTCTGGCCCCGGTGTCGCTCCGGCGCCTCAGGCCCCCCAAGGATCCGGGATCGGATCCCGATTGACGCCGGTTGACCTAGTGACACCTCCACTGGCGCCGATTTCCCCGGCACCGCTATAGACGTCGCCCGCTCCTCGGGCCGACGACGTCCCCAGGTTCAGTCTTGACCCGGTCACTGTGCCGGATCAATGTTGCCCGATGCTGATGGGCCCTTTTGTGCCTTATGTCCCTCCTCCTTATTTTGAGCCTGTTCCACAGACTTCGGAGGAAGGGGAGGACTGGGAGGGGTCTGAGGACCCTCTGGCACAGGACTGTGCTTATGATCAGGACTGGGTAGTGGATTTGGGGGAGGCCAGTGGTCTTACACCTCACCTGTTGTCTCCTACCATGGCTACGGAGGAGTGAGCCAGTTACGCAGTGGTGTTGCGGAGGGCGACCGAGGCTCTCCACCTCGAACTTCCTACGGTGGCTGACAGGACTAATCTCTTGACAGAAGTGCTCCAACCAGTGGCTACCTCTTTGGAGCCCCTGCTAACCTTTAATGAAGCACTGTCTGACGTTTTTTTGGGCACCTGGTCCAGGCCCAACACAGGGGCTCCTGTGGATAGTAACGTGGCCCGACGCCATCGCCAGGCTCCGGGCGACAAAATCTTCTTTACCCAACACCCCACCCCTGAGAGCTAGGTCGTCCAAGCCTCTACATCTCAGAGCACGTTTGCTACCGCACCTCCGGATAGGGAATTCATGAAGCTGGATCAGTTTGGCAAAAAAGTGTTTTTATTGCTGCGGTCGGTGAACACCGCATGCCTCTTGGGCTGCCATACCCACACTCTGTGGAACACGGGTGCGCAGGTGCTGCCTAACTGCCCAGGGGAGGCCCAGGTGGTTCTTTCCCAGGCGATTGCGGCCGGGAGATATGCTGCAAAGTTCACCATACGTTGTGGGCTGGACACCGTTGACTCACCAGGGAGGTCTGTTTTCACGACGGTGGCGCTTTGGCGCCATGCCTGGTTGAGGACAACTGGCTTCTCAGGGGATGTCCAGAACACTCTGATGGACATGCCCTTTGATGGCATTCGCCTTTTTGGTCATTAGGCAGATAGTGCGTTGGAGCGCTTCAAGGACTCTCGGGCTATGGCCAAGTCCCTGGGCCTGTCGGCCGCGTGGCCTCCTCCTCCTCCTCCTCCTTCTGCCTTTCGTGGCCACGGAAGGGGCACCCCACAGCGTTCGCAGAGCCACAGGCCACAGCAGCAGCAACAACCCCAGAGTGGTCGCGGATGTCGGAACCGCCAAGGCAGTTCAGGGGGCCAGAGGGTGGGCCAGTCCACTTCCAACCCCGCAGCATCCGCTTCAAAGCCCTCCTAGTCAGACCGTTCAGGCCCAACAGTGGCCAATGGGTGGACGAATACGCCATAATCTCCACCACTGGCGCAACATCACTTTGGTCAAGTGGGTGCTGCAAATTGTCTGAAGGCGTTACTCCCTCCCCTTCAAGACAACCCCTCCATCCATGCCACCTCAGTACCACCGAATGTCAGGGGATCACTTGAAGCATCTCCAGCAGGAAGTTGCGGCCCTCCTGGCTAAGGGGGCCATCGAGCGTGTTCAGACGCTAGAAGTAGGTTGTGGTTGTTATTCCCACTACTTTCTGGTTCCATAGAAAAACAGGAGCCTGCGTCCTATCTTAGACCTTCGGAACGTCATTTGCTTCCTCCGGAAGGAGAAGTTGAAGATGCTCACGCTTGCTCAAGTCTTGTCTGCCCTCGATCCGCAAGACTGGATGGTGGCATTGGACTTGCAGGACGCCTATTTCCATATCCCCCTCCTGCCTGCTCACAGACGCTACATTGGACTCCCGTCCAGAAAGGTGAAAGTACGCATTCAAGAACATTTAAGTACCCTTAAAGCAAAAAAAACTAACCACACGCCTGGTACAACACTTCAGTGAGGTAGGACATGACCCCAAAGATCTACACTGGGTGGTCCTGGAAAGAGTGTTCTGTGATAGTTACAATGCTGAGAGCATCCTGGCCCGTAAGGAGGCCCGGTGGATCTATCAGGAACAAGTGGACCAAGGGGGATTGAATGACTCTATTGCCTGGCCCGTAAGGAGGCCCGGTGGATCTATCAGGAACAAGTGGACCAAGGGGGATTGAATGACTCTATTGAATGGAACAAGATCAGCCAGCGTTAACCCCTTAACTTATACCAGTCCTGTATAATAAGACTATAATCCCGTGCTCGGCATTGAGATTAATAACTCCCCCACTTGCGGCCCTGAGGGAGGGTGTGTTTGTATTACTATCTGGTAAATAAATGTAATACAATAATGAAGACTTTTGTACCTAGTGGCGATTTCTTGTTGTTCGCCTATCTTATTAGTATGTACTACAGACTTCGTTAGACACTGAAGAAATAGGGGTCTATTTCCAAATGCACTGCACATGGTTTCTATGCTTGTATAAAAATAAGGAATATATGTAGTTCATCCCAGAATGCTATATATAACCTGGGGGTGTGACTGAACTTTGAGAGATTACAAAATTTTAAGAGGTTTTGGCTCGAAAACGCACTTTGTTGGTGGAACTCGGTCCACTCCAAGATGGCTGCCGTAGATACTACCCGCGCTTAATTCAGGCTACACACAACATGATCACGGTCATCACGTGATACGAGGTAGCAAGGGCGGAACTTTGTTTATATCAATCGGCATGGCCTCGTATGCATTAAGCTGTGGCTGAATGACGGAGCGTGTAGTTATCGGCTGGGGTAAGCCGGATCTTCCCACGGAGTCAGAACCTTGGGATACTTGCTGGCGCTGAGATTGACACCGGCCATTGAGAGATAAGTTTTCCCCGGGGCTGGGCGGTGTACTTCCTGTTCCCCTCGAGTATTGTACCTTAGGGGTGTTCCCACTGAGCTAACTTGGCATGATTTCACATATATGCAAGTAACCAGTGCAGCAGACAGTGCGTGATGTTGGCGACCTTTGAGTAATGAGATGTAACGATGAAGTTGCTCAAAGCATAGCAACGAAACATGTTGGCGATTCAGACTCGCATGAAACTTGGCTCAGTGTGAGTTGTTTTAATTTGGAGTACTCACAACCCAGAATAAAAACAGGAGTGGTCAGTGAGTTCTGCAATTTTAATGTGTGAGATTCACTTTTTCTTTTTCTCACAGGGGTTAAGGGTGATTATGTACACTTAAACAGCGATTGGGATTCAATAGTCGCTGGGGCACGGAATTGAGCATTGTCTGTCTGTTTAGGAGGAAAAGGATTTGTGCATGTTGTTTGTCCTTTTCTACTATGTGTCCGTCTTTTTCTTTCCACTTTCTTGAGAGTGAGCAACCGATGATAAGTGGGTACACTGGCATTTGCTAGCCAGATAACCCCATTGGTGGTTCTACAGTGAGGTGCTCACTCTTTCTCCACAATTTTTTGTGTGTATGGGTGATAGTGTCTTGGCAGTTTTTAACTTACCTTGTGTATACTGAGACAAAGAGTGACACTTGCGCAGGTACTAAAGAGCCTTGATATAACAAGGAAAGGGATAGTGACAAGGTCATGCACACATCCATATAGATCCTGCAGCTTAATTGATAAATAGGAGTGTCTTGTGGGACAGGCCTCGTCTGTGTTGGTACATTTTGAGTGGGGGGCGGCCTGTACCTTAGTTCCCCCTAAGACTCCAAGGAGTTAATGCTCAGACGCTACCTGTGATTCACGGTAGACCATGAGCATTTTCAGTTCACCGTGCTCCTGTTCTCCATCAATGTGCCGAAATCGCATCTGATTCCCTCACAGCAGCTCCTTTTCATCGGAGCGGTTCTGGGTTTATCCTCCCGAGCAGCGAGTTCGGGACATTGACTATGATTCCGATCTTTCAGCCTCTTTCCCGGGTTTCGGTCAAGATGACGCTTCGACCACTGGGTCTGATGGCCTCCTGCATCCTGCTAGTGGATCATGCCAGGTCGCATATGCGGGCTCTGCAGTGGGACCTGAAGTTACAGTGGGCACAGCACCAGGGCAACCTGTCTGATCACGTCCAGATCTCGGAGGGCACTGCATGACAATTGCAGTGGTGGCTCACAAATCGCGATTGGGTCAATGGCAGATCCCTCTCCCTTCCTCAACCGGAATATACAGTTGTGATGGACCCGCCCCTAATGGGATGGGGTGCCCACCCACATGGGGGAGGCGGAGATCAGTGGCTTCTGGTTTCCAGCGGAGTCCAAGCTCCACATCAACCTTATGGAGCTTCGGGCGATCCGGCTGTGGATCCCCTTTCCGCTCCTCTTTCAGAGGTTCTTCTTCTCGCCTTGGCCCAGTAGCATCCCTCAAATGAGGAAGAGAGGCTCCACCGTCTGGACCTAAAACGTGCTTTCTCATTCTATGTGGTCCGCACGTAACAGTTCTGGGCGGATGACCAGCGCTTTGTTGGCTACTTGGGCGCCAAGAAAGGTTGGGCTGTGCACAAGCGAACCATCTCTCGATGGGTCATTCCGTGCATAAAGGCTTGTTACTCCTTAGGAAAAAAGGAGCCTGCAGTGGAATTGCGCACCCACTCTACCACGGTGATGACAGCCACTACTGCCTTGGGATGCAGCGTTCCCTTGCATGACATCTCTCAGGCTGCTACGTGGGCATTGCTGCACACGTTTACTAAGCACTACTGCCTGGACAGCCAAGTCCGGAGAGACGGCTTCTTTGGCCGTTCTGTTCTCCAGGACTTTCTGTTGTGATCTCGGCTCGCAGAGCCAACACCTGGGTTGGTATTGCTGGGGTATCTATTCTAAGTTAAGGAATCTATCACTACGTGTTTCTTTCAGATGCACAAGTTACTTATCTTCGGTAACTATCTATCTGTAAGAAACATTAGTAGTGATAGATTCCTTACCGTCCCACCTATCCTCCCCATTCTGCGAACCGATTTCTAAGGTTAAGGTTATCCCTTTCAGGGCCCTAGTTTCATGGCACGAGTGGCCAGTTTCTTGCATGGCTCTGCGTTCCTGGCGCGTAAAGTCGTGTACAGAACTGACGTCCGCGTGCATGGTCGCATCGAAGTAGCTCCGACGTCATCCTGGCACCAACGACGGCAACCACGCACGTGCAGCCGCACGACGCTGCTGCCCGGCTCACAGGGGTACTGCTGACTAAAAGCTTTCCGGATCCAGTCTGACGCCTGGGGGTAATTCTAAGGTAAGGAATCTATCACTGCTAATGTTGCCTACAGATACATCGTTACCGAAGGCAAGTAACTTGTGCTTCTGTACCTCAACAACTGGCTACTAAAGGTGGGCTTGCCAGTCAGTCGTTGACCACTTTGGACGACAGCCAAACTTGTGATATCGTTGGGTGTCAAAATCAACAAACCAAAGTCCCACCTGAGCTCCAGGCAAAGACTTCCTTTCCTTTGGCTTTCAGGGCCTTTCCCCTGTCACAGAAAGTCTGAGACAATCCAGATTTGTCCTGATATTTCAGGATGATCACCAATGTCTTAGTGAGGATAGCTCTGCAGCTTCCTGTTCTTATAGCCATGTGCATCCCCAGTGCCATGTGGCACCTGTGGACCCTCAGATTTTGGTGGTTTCTGCATCAAGGATGCCTCTCTAACTCCATCCATATCTTGCAGAAGACCGCTCAGGATCCTCTGAAGCGTAAAGAAATGCCAGCTTGACCTGCTGCAGGCGCATTCCCTCCGTCATGGTGACAGATGCATCACTGCCGGGTTTGGAGTGCCATTTGGAATAGGTGGAGATATGGAGCTGGGCCTCCACCGGATGCCACTGGCCGTCACTGGAGGCCCAGCACCATATCAGTCTTCGGGGACTTCAGGTGGTATGTATGGCCTTCAAGGCTTTCCTGTGCCACCATCAAAGAGATGTCCTCAAGATCATCACAACCACCATGTGATACTTCAACAAGCAGGGCAAAATATGGTCCTGGATCCTGTGTGAGCAGGTGCAGTGCTTCTGGAAGTGACTAGACTAGAATAACAAGTTATGTTTGTGGCATATGTAGCTGTAGATCAGGGTTCTCCAAACCGGTCCTGGAGGGCCGGATCCATGGCAGATTTTTAAAATGACTACATTTATCTAAATGGGGATATGCAAAAAATCGGGCATGGATCCGACCCTCCAGGACCGGTTTGGAGAACCCTTCTGTAGATAAACACGCCCTGCATTCTCCTACCATTTATTGGTGGGTGTTGATGTGTACACCTTGTTTTTCTTCAAAGCATTCTTTCGAGTCATGATGTATAGTGACTCCTATGACTGTTAATGTGCTTTAGCATTGGCTTCATTGTTAGATTGTTTTCTGCTGTTGAGGTCGAGCGTGCATCGCTGGGGCTCTGAGTCGACACCGGGTGAGGTTTGACATCCGTGCTTTCGAGTCTTCCTTTTCTTTGAGCTAGACAATCAGTTTGAATTGTGATTTCTATTGTCTCCCTGGTGGTGGTTCCATCGGATAGACATCTCTGTCTTCGTTGACACTGTCCTGCTCCATGCCCATCTCAGGCCTGTGTCATAGGGCTTTGGCCTTGAAAATACGCATACTATGATGGAAAAGCACCCTTTCGTTACTGTCCACAGTGCCACTCTGACTACTCGTAGAAAGATCAACTCAGTCTGAAACCTCTGCTTATTGCTGGAGCATGACAATACCTCCTGCTCTTCCTGCCTTGCCTTCCGGTCCAAAACGACCTCCCGAAACAGTCATGATTGTTGGGCTGCCGAATGTGCCATGGAACAGCAGCGGTCAGAGGAAACCCCTACATCTTTGGAGAGGACATCGAAGGAGAGGCAAATGTCGCCGAGCAAGCGGCCTGCTTCAGACAAAATTTGCCTTCAAATTCAATGGCAGCAGACCTGCTGCCCACACCGGGCCAGCGTCACAAAAGGGGGACGGTGAGTACAGCTCATCACAGCTCCCACCATTACGTTACCTACCACCCCTCCAGGGGGTGGACGTCAAGCCCACAATCTGGGCCACAGCCTTTTGGCTCGCCTATGGCTGGCTCTGCCCTAAGCCTTTCGAGCCAACACAAACTCAATTCAAGGCGCTCAAACAGCCACTCAAGAGCTGGCCCTCCTAGGCATTGACCACTCCCTCTGCGCCCTCTAGTTCCTCTGCACTGGCACCAATAGTTTCTTCAGTGCCGAAACAGTCCTTGATGCCGAAACAGCCTTCGGCGTTCAGTCATCAATCCACAGTAGACTCTGATGATCAGGAATTACCGTTTTTAAAGCGTCTCCAGGAGGAGTTAAATACTCCACAAAAGAGACTGTTTATTTTCCCGCACATGGGGAAAATTGCAGCAAAACCACCATCAAGTGTGCAGGAGACTCTTCCTCACAAGAGTAAGTTTACCTTCGAGGTGCAGCTTGCATTGAAGCCACCTCCACCTCCCAAGCTCAAGAAACCTGATAATAGAGGCACCAGTCTGCTTCCTTCTCAACCTTTTGTGCCTCCTCCTCCTCCACCACTTGGGTCTCGATCATGTTCCCCAAAGGGCTCACCACATTTATTCGAAGGGGAGGGGAATCCTCTGGACCCTTATGATGACCCATATGACCTGACACACGCAATAGATCCCAGGGATGATTATGAGGTTGTTCCCCCAGTTGACAATGGCCTGACCTGTACCCTGTCAGGCCTTCCCCTCCAAATGATAGCACCTCTTATGAGATCATTCAGAGGGCGGCCACCTTCCACAAGATAGACCTGTACAAAATTGCAGATTAGGACTTCTTGATAGAAATGCTCTCCTACTCCCAGCTTTCTGCACAATGCCTTCACAGGCGTAAGGATATGTTAAAGTTCACACAGGATGTCTTTAAGGACCTAATTGAGGCTAGGGTGGTCATGCCAAGGTTCAATAAATAAAAAAAATACTAACCCTCCACCTCAGACCCACCTTACGTAAGTCAGCTCCCACCTGACTCCTTGGTTATACATATACCGTCTGTAAACAGACAAATGCAGAGGGTACTGGAGATGCCTACCACCAGGTTAAGAGAATAAAATGATTGATTTGGCAAAAAGGGTGGCCATGCAATCTGCCACCAATTGGATCATCACTAACTTTGTTACTCTAAATATGACCGAGCCCAGTTGGATGAGATGGTAGACCTGATCCAACACCTCTCTGAACAGTACATCCAACGAGCTCCGGAGCTTGTAGCAGAGTGGCAGATAATCTCCAACACAACCATTAGGTGTGCTCTGGATGCGGCTGACACCGCCACAAGGAGTATTCACTCCAGCATCCTGATCAGGAATCACTCCTTGGTCTGTGTCTCTGGCTGTAAGCCAGAAGTCCAGCAGTATCTGACCAACATGCCCTTTGATGGGGAACACCTCTTTGGGCCTCAAGTCCATCAGATGCTATAGAAGAACACAAATACAGATAAGGAAATGTGGGCTCTCAATTCTCCATCACCCCTTGGCTCCTACTGCCGCTCGCAATTTAGTGGTGACACTTCCTACCAAAGGCAGCAGCAGCAAGCCTCCCGAAGGTATTCCAGGGGTGCCTGTAGGTGGAATAATTCCAAGGACCGGAGTAGAGACAATGCAGCAACAGGAGCTATCCCAGCCAAGCTGTGACTCCCTTTCCTCTTGACCACACAACACCTGTCGGGGGATGCCTGCAGGGGTTCCTCACACAATGTTAAAACTTCACCTCAGACCAGTTAGATCTTTCCATTGTAGTTCAGAGTTACTGCCTGTAACTCATTGTTCCACCACCAAACATTCCCCTAGCAAAAACTCCATATCCACGGAACACCCGGGCCAGAAACACACTCTTACTCTAGGAGGCAACCAAGCCTGTGCCACCACATTAACATGGCAAAGGAGTGTACTCGCTGTACTTTCTCAACCCCAAAAAAGACTGGGTCCTCAGGTCCATACTTTTCCTCAGGTCTCTCGCCAAGTACATCCAGTCAGATAATTTCCACATGATCACGCTCCAGGAAGTCATACTCCTGTAGCAGCAAGGCAACTTCAGGACTGCCCTCAACTTGAAGGGTACTTATTTTCACATCCCAATTCACCCTTTTCCATGCCTCTGCCTCAGGCTTGTGGTAAGTGGACAGCACTTTCCATTCAAAGATCTGCCTTTCAGGGTAACCGCGGCTCCCAGAGTATTTACGAAATGCCTTGCAGTGGTAGCTGGTCATCTCAAGATGAGTGGCGCCCACATCTTCCCATACCTAGACGATTCACTGATGAAAAGTGCAAGCAGACAGCAGTGCTTGGCCCACACCCAGAACACCTTATATCCTGACAATCTTGGTTTTGCCATCAACGTGGGAAAATCCCACCTCGAACCCGTCAGATTCAGCCCTCTCTAAGGGAAATTTTAAACTCAGTCACCGTGAAAGCTTATTGCAGCACTGCACTGGTCCATCACCAGTTAACAGTCAGAACATTATTTCACCTGCTAATCATAATGGCCTTCTGCATCTTCATTGTTCTCGGCACTAGATTAAATATGGCAGCTGCAAGAGTGCGTGGTGGCACAATGGTCACAAGTGCAGAGTCTCCAGGAGGGTCTAGGGTTGACCCTCCACCACCAGCACCCATCTCTGCAGTGATGGAACAGCAACAACCTGTTGAAGGGCAGGCCCATTCTAGAGCAAGTTCCTTAGATGACAATCACCCCGACGCCTCTCTCACGAGTCAGGGGGCGCATTTGCTGGGTATTACTGTTCAGGGCCTGTGGATACTCTTTCAGTAGACCTTCCACATCAACTATCTGGTATTGCTGGCAGCCCAACTGGCTCTGAAAGCTTTCTTCTACCATGTACATCACAAAACAGTCCTGGTGAAAACAGTCAACACAACTGCCATGTGTTACTTTTGGAAACAAGGGAGCGCACACTCTCCCCAGCTCTCATCATTAGTGACGATTATTTGATGTTTGCCAATCCATAGAGTACATCTGCTTGCGGTTTTCCCTTACGGGAGCGGACCTTGCAGACCTACTCAACAAGCTGAGGCATCAAGTCCACTAATGGGGACTCCAGCCCCAAGTCCTGTACTTCCAGCGTTGGGGTTTCCCGATGTATTAGCAATCAACCTAAATCCCAAATGCCCAAGCTTCACCTCTTGGTGTTCGCACCCACAGTCCATGGGCAATGCACTATGAATTAACTGGTCAGGGTTATTTGCCTACGCGGTTCTGCCTCTCCCACTTGTACCATATGTGGTCAAGAGGCCACGGCAGATCTTCCTCACCCTCGCGGCTCCTACGTCAGTCAGGTAGTAAACTTGTAAACTTGCAAATTTATAGAGCGCGATTTGTTGCCCGGAGGCGTCCAAGCGCTAGGATAACCAGAACCTACTGATGAGCAGAGGAAGGGAGACTGGCAGTTAGTGGGGGGAAGTGAACAGGAAGGTCTTTAATTGTTTACGAAACACAGTGAGGTTAGGGTTGGCTCTGAGATGGAGTGGCAGAGTGTTCCAGGTCTTGGACGCGTTGTATGCGAACGTCCTTCCGCCAGATCTAGATCTTTTTATTCTTGGCACCACTGCCAAAAAGGTCTGGCTGAAGCGAAGACTTTGGTTAGGAGTGTAATGAGTGACTAAATCGCGGGTGATGCTGGGGCCTGTGTCCCAGAAGGCTTGATGGGCTATGCATAATGCTTTAAACAGAACTCTCTGCCGAACCGGTAGCCAGTGAAGGCTTGCCAGTCCGGCCCTCACTGAATGTCTACGGGGGATTTTGAGCAGTAAGCGCGCTGCGCAGTTCTGCATAATCTGCAGTCTGCATAGGGTGTACTCTGGGGCGCCGAGGTAGAGCACGTTATTGAAATCAAGGCGTGAGTGTATAAGACCTTGTATGGCCACCTGTTTGGCTTCCATGGGAAGGAGGGGGAATATTTTATTTAGCATCCTCATGATGCCAAAACAGGTGGCTGAAAGTTTTGTGGCTTGATCGTTGAAGGACAGAGATCTGTCCAGCCGCACTCCGAGGCTCTTGATGTTATTTTTGGGGGCTGGGAGGGGACCTAGACAGGGGGGCCACAGAGAGGGGGGGAGGCCAAGATCTGAAGGGCCTAGGAGCATCAGCTCTGTTTTGTCCCCGTTCAACTTAAGGAATGATGAAGACATCCAGGTCTTCACTTCCTCCAGGCATTCTCTAAGCCCGCCTGGCGCAGGCCGGTTTGCCTCCTGCGCCAGTGAGACCACCAGCTGCGTGTCGTCCGCGTAGGAGATGATCTTAACTCCAAGTGGGCGGACGACATCAGCCAGCGGTCTCATAAAACCCTAAAGGATCTGTTCTCCAAAAAAGATTTAAACCATGCCCAGGCTTTATCCTTAATCCCAGCACAGGACAGGCAATCCAGTAGGGTGTCATGACTGACCGTGTCAAATGCCGCACTTAGATCAAGGAGGATCACTGCCACTGATCCTCCTTGATCCAGGATTTTTCTAGTTTCCTCTGTAACCATGAGGAGAGCGGTCTCAGTCCTGTGTTTCGGTCTGAAGCCCGTCTGGGTGGGATCTAGTATGTGATGATCTTCCAGAAAGTTCACTAGCTGTTGGTTAATATATTTTTCTAAGACCTTGCTCACCCATGGGAGCAGAGAGATAGGGCGGTAGTTGGCCAAGGTAGTGGTTCACAACCCTTCTCAAGTTGTCTGTGGTCCCTCACGACAAGCTCCCCAACTAGCCAGATCTTCTTACTCAACACCAGTGCACAGTTAGGCACCCCAACCCAAGGCAACTCAACCTAGCTATCTCACTTCTGAGGTCCTAGAGTTAGGGTATCTAAATTTGCCAGCCAAATGCATGTCCATCTTCAAAGAAGCTTGCCGTCCCACTACTCAAGTCTGCTATGCAGCAAAGTGGAAGAGGTTTGTCCACTACTGCATGCCCAAACACATCGATCCCCTCAAGCCAGCAGTGCAAGACGTCATCTGCTACCGGTTTCACTTGCAACACTCAATCCTGGTTTACACTTCCATTCACTTACATTTGGCTGTGGTGGCAGCATATCTACAGCATAGGGAACACTCATAATTGTTCAGGGTCTCTGTCATAAAAGCAGTAATGTAAGTACTGAAAAGGGTTATACCCCCTAGGTTACCCCCAACCCCGTCCTGGAACCTCAATGTAGTGCTCACTAGGCTCATGGAAGCCCCTTCTTACTTGCATTCTCTATTTTTTGTTTTGGAAAATACCCTTTTTGTTGCAATCACTTACCTCAGGTATGTGAGTGAGATTGATGCTCTTTTGATGAAAGCATGCTTTTTCAATGTTTACGCTGCCAGGGTAGTCCTTAGAACAAACTCAAAATTTCTGCCTAAGGTGGTCTCTCTTTTGTACTTCAGACCAACTCACAGTGTTCTTTTCACACCCAGATTGATTAGCAGAGAAAGCCATTCATACACTAGGCATACTAGGCGTAAAAAGGGCCCTCATGTTCTACATTGATAGGACAAAAGCATTTTGTAAAACTCAAGAATGTTTTCACCTGTACTAAACCAAGCAAAGGCACTCCCATTTCCAAAGCAGGGATAGCTCAATGGTTAGTCAAGTGCATATAACTTGCTATGCTAAGGCCAAAATTCCGCCCCCTGCTCTGCCACATCCACATTCTACACATACGGAGGCAGTCACAATGGCCTTTCTGGGTAATCTTCCAATAGCTGACATCTGTAAGGCAGCTACCTAGTCCACGCCAGACAAGTTTACCAAACACTACTGTGTTGATATCTTAGCACACCAACTAACTCTAGTGGGCCAAATTCTACTGTGTACACTTTTTCAATGTTCTGCAACATCTTCTGGCTAGCCACCGCTTAAAAGTAAACAGCTTTACCTTCTATGCAGAGCATGTGTATCCACAGCTACACATGCCATAAACTGAACATTTTATCCTGTAAGTTTCTGTTTGTGGCATGTAGTGCCTTAGGTTCACATGTGCCCACCCTCCTTCCCAGAAGCCTTCAGGTGTTGCAGATGTCCTACATTTATTTTGAAAGCAGTTAAGGCAAATCACTCTTTTTCCAAAGTTAGCTTGATTTCTATGTAATTCATGCTTATTCTGTTGGTTTTTGTTTGTAAATTGTTTGCTCCAAATGGCTTTCGCATATAGTAGAAAATAAGTGTTTATTTTGTATAAGCAATGATTTCAAGTGAGTGTAACGCCAGGAAAGTGCTGTGCTATGAAGTGGAATGTGGCATCATGCACACAAGATAAGATGTGACATTTAACATATTTTATCTTCATTCTCTTAAATACAGCATGTAGAAAAAGTTGATTTAATGGGTATGGATTTCATCTGGAAAATTGCAGTTGAATCACCCGACGAAGAGATAGCCAATGAAGCCATTCAGCTGATAATCAACTATAGCTATATTAACCTTAATCCAAGGCTTAAAAAGGTAGAGTAATGACTTAGTATGCTCAGTTTTAACACCATTTTTTGGGGGATTATTTTATGTTTGTCTGCCTCACCTCATTTTGATATTATCACTTTTTAGGATTCAGTCTTTTTACACAAGAAGTTTATTGCAGATTGCTACACAAGGCTTGAGGTGAGTGCACTTTAAAATAGTTTTTTTTTATCTTGTGGCTTCATTTTGTGTTGCACATGTTTGGTATGCTGTCATTCCTGTTGTATCAACCACACCAACCATTTTTTTGGGTCTGGTCTTATATAAATCTTGCAGATAGTTGCAAATAAGTAGGTCTGGAAGTTTTCCTGGAAGACTGGTGAATTTGTGTACTTTGGTAAATATGAGGCAACATGGATAATGTCACAAACAACATAATGTAAATAACTAGTATGTTATGTTTCTTTAAGATTGCTAAATAGAATTTTTTTCTAGGTGACAGTTAATGTAACAGAATGAATTACCCCTCTTCACTGATTTGATGTTTTATTAGTTGACATTTTACTTTCGATAAATCAGAAAACTGTGAACTTGCATTTAGCATCTCAGTTGTTACTCTGATATTTGGTTTCTTAGTCACATTTTTAGGGTGTTCCATTCACTCTTGCTGTGACACCTATAGTTCCTTTGTTTGTGGCATATATTTCGCCTTAGACTTGTCATTCCCCTCTGTCAGCTGGGCTGAATCACTATGGCTTGCTTATCATTTCTAGATTCTCTACTGGTTTCCCCTCTGAAGCCATATGGCTTTCCGTGAACTAGAAGTGTAGGCCGGCAAATCTTGTATAATTGTCCTTAATCAGCTGTTCATCATACTGTGGTAGCTTGAGTTAAGGCTCAGGTTAGGGTGGTTAATGGATATTTTAGGTGTATTATTTATGGTTATGGTGGTTACTGACACTTAAGGTCCTAGGTGCATTGACATTTTAAGCATGGGGAGGAGTGGAGGAAGATCCTCACCTGGGTCTAAGTATTAGGTTGGGATATTTTGGTAATTATTTTGCAGGCTAATGTACATTGGTGAATACTGACCCAAGTATTTTGTAAAGAAGTCTGAGGTCCCTCAGTAGTTGTTCCATAGGTACTTTAATCTTCTTTTATGAAGGGCACCTGTCCTTGCTTATCATAGTTCATGTGCTGATATTGTCAGCGTCACAGTCCTGGTTTCTGATGGATACTTCTAATTGCCAGACTGGATCTGGAGAACTTCAGCAACACTGCACCTGTGTGCCGACAGGTGGCGTTGGTTAGCTCTGTGTTGTCTTAGTACTGCCCCAGAAGTGACGAGCAGAGGCACGTTAGTACCTTTCTATGCCTTTCATTGCAGATCAGTCTACAGTTTCTACTTTGTTGTTGCCTGGACAAATTCTAAAATCTTTCAGACTGTATTGTCAGAAATGCTGACCCTTCCAAAAACTAAAGGCATCCATCAATGCCGAGACTCCAGAAAGCAGATGCCCGTCATGGACTGCACAGTATCTTTGGCACCTGGGCTGTGGTCACAACTCATAAGTCGTATGGCATGTGTTGCCTCATGCACCCAAAGGCGAGGCAGGACCATTAGATGAAGCTCTCTCTACATCGGTGAACCTAAGAAGAGGAGGTCACAGTCCAAGTAAAGATCTCACTCCTGCTCAAGGTGGACTCTTAATCAAAGTCCAAACATAAAAAATTATGTGGGACTCTAGCCCATCCAGTCACTCTATCTGGATTCTGGACTGACTGGCTAGCTGGTCCTGACACACCCACAGTTCCCCTAAGGCTGTCACCAACTCTGCAGCCGATAGCAGCTTTCTAGGAGGCTATTCTGCATATATTTAGTGCAATTTAGTACCTTTGGGTCCCACAGAGCTGTAGTAGCCTTCCCTCATCCGTCACCTTCATACCCTTTATCAGGCCCGAATAAACTCTGGTACAGACTTTCAAACCAGCCCCAAGATCCATGCCGGATCCTTATTCTCTGATGCCCACTCTATTTACTCCAGTGAAAGACTCTGTGGCTACACTCCTGTTGGACACTGAACTGACATTGGTCTACACTTGACGATTGATGCTCTGCAAGATCATGTAGCCTGAGTACACTCAGATATAGGTCACATGCACACTGTGCCAGAGGAACAAAGCTATACCAAACGATCAGCCCTAATAAAAGTTAAACCAGTCTTGAGTCACTTCTGTTTCAGCTCAGGGAGGACCTAACTTGCAGTTCAGGCTGGACTGCTCCTATTGGAGCTGGGTTAAGACTGATTTGCATATGTCCAAACTAAGGAGGCAAGGTAGGCAAAATAATGATGGACTGGGATGCAACACAGATCAGTTACCAGTGGCTAAGATTATATCAGTCATTCCATCCATCACTTTTTTTGTATACTTCAGTTTCATACAGCTATCAGCAGACAATCCACTTTTTTTTGCATTCTCTGACCCTATTCAAGAAACACATATGCCCCCTGTCCCCTCTGCCCCGCCCCCCCCTGATTTGTGGATGAGGAGGAGGGAGTGATAGTTTACTCCCCCACACTATGTTGATGAACTGTACTTATAAAATGTCAGTGGGTTGGACACATTCCACTGAGACAGAGCTTTTCTCGCCACATGGGCCAGCAGCAGAAGAAAGAGCTTTGATTGCAGCAGTGGTGTAGAGCGCATCCAAATTGCTAGATCTGCAGTTGCCCCCAATTGAGACAAACACCAAATGTTCTAATAATTCTTGAGCAAGGTGCCGATTTTGACAGAGTCCTTGATGCCAGTTAATAATGCCCTCTGATGCCCTTATAGCTACATTGTTCCAGCCTTGCTCTTACCTGCCTGTCTGTCTGATCCAGACTTCCTAACTACTCACCCTTCAGTGGAGAGCATCTTTGTGCCTGCCTTTACTAAAAAGGCCTATCCTAATTCCTTCCCAACAAATCTTGCAGATAGGGAATCCAAAAGGATTTAAGCTTTGGCAAGATAATATTTACATCTGCAAGCCTGTCTCTTAGTTCAGTTAAATGCAGTTTGTTTACTGGGTAGGTACATGCATGCTCTCTTGGACATGGGCAGCAAGATCTAGCCAGGTGGTTGATTTAAAGTATACTAACAGATTAGTCACCGGGGGTGGTAAAAAAGCAGGCATTGCCTTTTCACAATATAGCAGGTTATCTAGGTATCATTTTTAAAAGACATAGCAAAAAAATCTGGCATTAGAGTGGTTTAAAGTGCAAAGTCAGCAAGAACAATAAAAGCACAAATCTGTTTAGAAGTAGATTCCAGCTTGCTGGAATAAGCAGGAAAGTTTTTGCCACAGAATCAGAATATAGTCGCTAAAGTGCATACAACAATCAAACCTAGTGCAATACAGAATGTGCAAAAACGATTTTAAAGTGTGACATCTCAAGGCACCTGCAGAAGAGAATCTCGCCATACCCATGAATATTCCTTATCTTAGAATTACCCCCAGGTGTCAGACTGGATCCGGAGAATTTTTCTTCAGCAGTACTCCTGTGCGTTGGTAGGTGGTGTCGGTCGTTTTCCACGTTAGGCGTTGACATCATGATCGATGTCTCAGTATCTACTTAGACGCCCCTGTGCCCTGAAGTCTGTTTCTTTTTCCGCGCCAGCCAGCGCAGATCCGGAGAGAGCGGTACCGCTAGTCTTTTTTTTACTCTCTTTTCTCGACATCTTTTTTGAGACGACGACTCCTGGTGCACATGGATGTCAAATTGGCGGACCGGCTTCAAGGCTTGTGGCTCCTGCCACAAGCTGATGTTGTGACTGACCCACATCTAGTGTGCCTCTGGTGCCTGGAGCGCGACCACGACCCAAAGTCGTGCCATGGCCCGAAGTCTTTGCGGGAGTGGTCCCGAAAGCTTTTAGAGGTCCGGCAGTCTGCTAGGCGCCGCTCGAGATCCCAGGTGAGAGGGAGGTTGCGGGACTGGTCGCGGAGCCATCACCACCACTCCTCGTCGAGGGAGCTGGCGCGACCCCTGCCCAACTTCGTAGCTTTTTCGAAGTCCTCCACTCCATCTTTGGGCAGCCTGACTCTACCAGTGCACCTTTCTGGCCCCGGAGACTCGGCTGGGGGTACTAGGCCTTCGATGCCGGTGTCTTCGGCCCCGGCGCTGCAGACCCCCTAGGGATCCAGGCCTGGATCCGGACCGGCACTGGTCGACCGCACAACACCTCCTCTGGCATCGAATCCCATGGCGACACCTCCGCCATGGGATTAGACGCCCGACGTTGGTTGGGGACACCGGTTGTGTCCCCAACCAACGTCAACCCTAGTCTCTTCGACATGGACACAGCCGGACCGGCGCCGACTGGTACTTTTGTACCCTTGTTCTACCCTGGTGTTCCCTATTGTCCTGAATGGCAACCAAAGGAGGTTGAGGACTGGGAGGGGTCTGTGGACCCTCTGGCAGACCAGTTAGAAGAACTGGACTGGAGAGAGGAGTTTGTTGGGGCCAGTGGTCTAGACACTTCTCCAGACCTTGGCATGCTTTCTCCCCCTACGGTGGCTATGGAGGAAGGAGCCTCTTACAAGGAGCTATGTCGTACCCTCGAGAAAACCTGGAGAAAAAACCCAACCTCTGACAACCTGACCGGCTTCAGGGACGCCACCCGCAAACACCACCAGCTAATCCGATCTACCAAGAAATCAGCATTCAAGGATCGTCTCAACAACAACGCCCACAACAGCAAGGAACTATTCAACATCGTCAAAGAATTTACCAACCCCACCGCCGGCTCCAACGACATCACTCCCTCCCAAGACCTCTGCGACTCTTTATCCCCTTTCTTCCACAACAAAATCACCGACATACATAACAGCTTTGAAAACCAGTCCGATGAACAGCCCACTCCGCCCACCTCCGAACCAAAACCGCACTCTCACAACCTTTTCGCCTGGAACCCAATCAACACTGAAGGCACCATCCGCCTGATGAACTCAATTCACTCAGGATCGCCAACCAACCCATGTCCCCACCACATCTTCAACAAAGCAGACTCCATCGCACCCCATCTCCGCGATGTCATCAACTGTTCCTTCAACTCCGCTACCTTCCCGGAAAGCTGGTAACATGCCGAACTCAGCGCCCTCCTGAAGAAACCCACAGCAGACCCTTCTGAACTTAAGAATTACCGCCCCATCTCACTCCTCCCATTCCCTGCCAAAGTCATTGAGAAAGTCGTCAACAGTCAGCTCGCCGCCTTCCTTGAATCCAACAATTCCCTCGACTCTTCACAGTCCGGCTTCCGAGCCAAACACAGCACCGAAACCGCCCTCATCGCAGCGACAGACGACATCCGAACGCTACTGGACAACGGAGAAACAGTTGCCCTCATCCTACTCGACCTCTCCGCCGCCTTTCACACAGTATGTCATAGCATCCTCATACAACGCCTCAGCAACGTCGGAATACAAGGAAAAGCTTTGGACTGGATCATCTCGTTCCTCGCCGGGATAACCCAGAGAGTCCGCCTCCCCCCTTTCAAATCAGAGGCCACCGAAGTCATCTGTGGTATCCCACAAGGATCTTCACTCAGCCCCACCCTCTTCAACGTATACATGAGTCCCCTTGCATCCATCGCGCGCCAACATAACCTCAACATCATCTCCTACGCAGATGACACCCAGCTGATCCTCTCCCTCACCAAAGACCCAAACACCGCCAAAACCAATTTACACGAAGGAATGAAAGAAGTAGCCAAATAGATGAAGAACAGCCGTTTAAAACTGAACTCAGACAAAACGGAAGTCCTCATCTTAGGATCTTCCCCCTCCGCCTGGGACGACTCATGGTGGCCACCGGCCCTGGGCACAGCACCCATACCTACAGAGCACGCACGCAACCTGGGCTTCATCCTTGACTCCTCCCTCTCAATGACCAGACAAGTCAACGCCGTCTCATCCTCATGCTTCAACATCCTACGCATGCTCAAAAAAATCTTCCGCTGGATCCCCACCGAAACAAGAAAGACAGTCACCTACGCACTGGTCACCAGCCGACTGGATTATTGAAATACCCTCTACGCCGGGACCACAGCCAAACTACAGAAAAAACTCCAACGCATCCAAAATGCATCAGCCAGACTCATACTGGACATTCCCCATCATGCTCATATTTCCGGTCACCTGAAGAATCTCCACTGGCTCCCCGTCAACAAGAGAATAACGTTCTGTCTCCTCACCAACGCACACAAGGCCCTCTACGACCTAGGTCCCGAATGCCTCAACACACGACTGTCCTTCTACACACCCACCCGCCAACTACGATCATCCAATCAAGCCCTCGCCGCAATTCCGCGCATCCACAGATCCACCATGGGAGGAAGATCCTTTTCCTACTTAGCGGCCAAAACCTGGAATTCTCTCCCCACTCCCCTCCGACTTACACAGAACCACCTCTTCTTCAGAAAGCAACTAAAAACCTGGCTATTCGATAAGTAATGCACCCACCATCCCCCAAGCGCCTTGAGACCCTCTGGGTGAGTAGTGCGCTATACAAATTCTTGAACTTGTGTTGTTGCATAGGGCGGCTGAGGCCTTGAATTTCCTGCGGTGGCGGTCAGGACTAACCTCCTAACTGAGGTGCTTCAACCTGCAGCGGCCACTTCGGAGCCCCTGCTGCTGTTCAATGTCGCACTCACTGACATCCTTCTGGGCACTTAGTCCAAGCCCAGCACAGAGGCCCCTGTCGATAGGATGAATGCCCAATGCCACTGTCTGGCCCCGGCCGACCCCATTTTCCTCTCCCAACACCCTACCCCGAGAGCTTGGTGGTCCAAGCCTCTACTTCCTAGGGCGCATTCCCTACCGCTCCGCCTGATGGGAAATCCAAGAAGCTGGATCACTGTGGGAAGAGGATGTTTTCTTCCACCTGCTTAGGACAGCGGTCGGTGAACACTGCATGTCTCTTGGGTCATTACACCCACTCTGTGAGGACAACAGACGTGCAGGTGCTGCCACAGTGCCCAAAGGAGGCTTAGGCCATGCTCTCCTCTGCAGTTACTGAGGGTAGAGATGCTGCGAAGCTCGCCATATGGTGTGAGCTGGACACCGCCGACTCGCTAGGCAGGACAAATTCAACGTCTGTAGCCCTGAGACGTTACGCCTGGCTGAGGTCCACTGGCTTTTCGGGTGATGTCCAGTATACTCTTTTGGACATGCCCTTTGATGGCCGTCGCTTGTTTGGCGACAAGCGGACAATGTGTTTGAATGCTTTAAAGATTCCAGGGCTATGCCCAGATCCTTGGGCCTCGCTACCACTTCTCGCCTCGTGCAGTCTGCTTTTTGTGGCTACGGAAGGGGTGCCCCACCACGTTCCACCCAGGGTCATGGGTCTGCGCACGCTATCCAGCCTCTGTGTGGCTGGGGACCCAGCGTTGTGTGTCTGGGGCCAGCGGGTGGGTCAGTCCACCAGCACCCCTCTGCAGCAGCCATTAAACCCTCCTAGCTGACTTTTCAGGGCCACCAGTTGCCAGTGGGCTGCATGATCTGCCATGACCTCCCCCACTGGCAAAACATCACTTTGGGCAGGTGGGTTTTGCAGATAGTCCGAAGGGGCTACCCCCCCCCCCCCCCCCCCCCCCCCCCCCCTCTTTCGAGACTGCACCTCCCTCCATACCACCTGCTTTCCATAGCATATCTGAGGATCACTTGACACTTCTCGGTCAGGAAGTTGCCGCTCTCTAGGCCAAGGGAGCCATCGAGCAAGTCCCTGAAGTAGATTGTGGTTGTCACTCCCACTACTTTCTGGTACCCAAGAAGGACAAAGGCCTGAGTCCTATCTTGGATCTCGGGGACGTCAACTACTTCCCTCGGAACGGTGAGTGAGCTTCAGGCTCTTTCTTCTAAGCCTCCTTTCCTTGCAGTTCATCTGGACAAGTTTGTGTCCCGAAATTGACCCTCTTTTCTTCCCAAAGTGGTAATCTCTTTCTACATAAGACAGACCATCACTTTGTCCACCGTCTTCCTCCCCTGCATCCTTTTAAAAAGGAGGAGAGGCTCAACCGCCTGGATCCAAATTTATTCTTATTTGACCTGCATCGCACAAATCAATGCCAGGTGGATTATCATCTCTTTCTTGGCTATGTGGGCTCCAAGAAAGGTCGGCCGTGCAAAAACAAACCATCTTTCGATGGGTCGTTCTTTGCATTAAAATTTATGGAAAAAAAGGAACCTCCAGTGGGGTTGCACGCCCATTCCACCAGGGAGACGGCAGCCACTACTGCTTTGGGACTAGGAATCCCCCTTCATGTCATCTGCCAGGCAGCCACGTGAGCTTCCTTGCACATGTTCAATAAGCATTACTGCTTGGACAGCCAAGTCTGGAGAGACAGCTTCTTTGGCCATTCAGTTCTCTAAAACTTTCTAGTGTGAACTTTCTGGCGTATCTATTCTAAGGTAAGGAATTCATAACTAATAGTCTCTTACAGATTAACAAGTTACTTGCCTTCGGTAAAGATATATCTGTAAGAGACATATATTAGTTATGGTTTCCTTACCGCCCCACCAATCCCCCCCTGTTCTGCGAACTGACTTCTAGGGTAAGGGACTCCTTTTCAGGGCCCTAGTTTTATGCACCAGTGGTCCGTTTCTTGAATGGCTCTGCGCTTCTGGCGGGGAATGTCGTGTAAAGAACTGACGTCCGCGCGCAGAGGCAGCGTCTAAGTAGATACCGCAACGTCATTCTGACGATCACAATGCCAACGACGAACGCAGAGTCGACCTACGCCAACTACCGACACGCAGGGGTACTGCTGAAAATAAAATTCTCCTGATCCAGTCTGACACCTGGGGTTATTTCTAAGGTAAGGAATCCATAACTAAGATTTAGAGATATATCGTTACCTAAGATAAGTAACTTGTTCTTCAAAACCCAATGGTGTAAAAACAGTCTAGTGTAGATTTGCTGCCCATGAGCATCGTAGACAAAGGGATTAGTTTGAGCACATCTTGTGAGGCAAAATTTCTTAAAAGAAAACAAGTTTGAATGTCTGAGCACAGCACTAGGTAGTAAAATTATATATGCTGAGCATGTGAATCTTCACCGCTACACGCTACATTGCATACAGTGGCATTTTCCTTATACAAGCGCAAAAGCGTTTTTTGAAAATGGTGTAGCCTGGCAGCAAATGACAGATTACTGTCCCATCTATAATTTGACCCCCCCCCTCCCCCAATACCTATTTGAGCGTCTAGGTGGGTGGGCGCCAACCGAAGAGTGGGTAGGAAAGTGAATGTGGGGGTGTGGGCGCAGCTTTTGGCTGGGATTTTGGAAATAACCATAAACTAAATAATCTGGCAAGGGGTAAACTATGGATGTGCAGTGGAGGTGGGAGAAACACGAGTCCGCTCAGAGGCTAGTTGAAAGCAATTAGAAAATGCACTTTGGATGATTTGTATTGTTCACTGCTCACATTAAACAACCAAGAGAATGATAAAGAAGCATTGAATTGGAAACAAGCAAATTAAAGCACGAAAGCATATCCATGGTAAGCCCGCCATTTCTTTATGGTCCACAAACGGTGTTTCGACAACATACAGCTAAAAGCTGTGTGCTGATGAGACCTAAAAACGGCCTTACAGTAAGATTTTCCCAAGCGCTTGCACTATGATGAAACAAAGGATCACTGATTTCAAGTTATTCTTCCTCATCCTTCCTAGTTAAGAGGACCAGAAATTTAATCTTGAACTTGTGCTCAAACTGAAATTGGACCATCCTCTGTGTAAATGTTCTTACCCTGCCTTTTATTTGTGCCTACATTATTGGATGTGGGATCTTTATGAAAGGTACAGGGGATAGTGCATCAGTGCTTATGTAGTTTATTCTTCCTTTGAGTGTGAAAGAGGTGAGAGAAACTAGCCAAAATATAGCTACATTTCAAGTCTTCTGGGGGGAAAAAGTGAGGGCTTTTTTCCCCGTAAAATCCATTAAAGAAAGGCTTTCTGTACTAAAGTCATCTTCTCAGCTTTTAGGAACCTGCAGAGCTGAATCAAAAGAACAATTTTTTTTTTTAACCACAGTTTTTGGATTTTTCAAAGAGATAGACCGTTTTATCCAAATGTTTGTGGTGGAGACCGGTGTGACACCCATGGGTAATCCCTGAAAGTTAAATATTTCTGAAAAGTAGATATCATTCTGAATTAAGCAAGAGGTAATTTCTGTGTGTCCATCAAAGTTTTCCCAAAGAAACTAACTGTTTAAATTAAAAAAAATATTGAAAATGAATACCAAAAAACAGCCATTTCTGGCAGCAATTTCATCTGTAACTTCTTGTAACAATACAAAATTTCTAAAAGCTTTACATAGTAAAGTACGCTAGATGCTTCTAGTTGCAGGGATATATATATATATATAGTGTTTGTAGGTTGTCCAAGAACCTTAGGTACTCAAAACCCACAATTGAGCTGTACCTTACAATGGTTTTTGATAGTGTGTAGATCAATTTATATGGTAAAATATAATGAGGGAAAAATGGGAATGAAGGAAACCTCTGTATTTCTCAAATGTATACCAGATACAGAGTTCATGAGCAGTTATTTGTGCATCTCTGAAATTTTGGGCAACCATAATAGCATGTGATTGATTCAAAGGGCAATTTTTCAAAAGGTCTTCTTTCTTACACGCTGGCTTACGTTTGGAAAGCACAAATGCAGCAAATCAAATTGGTAATTGTGAAAAAGTGCCCTCTTTCCTGCATGGTATGCCCCCACTTTTTGCTGAATTGCTGATGTTCTTTGACTGAGTGTGCCCCGGGCTCATGCTAATCAGGTACCCAGGGCCTATGTTCCCTCCCTAAAACGGCATTGAAGCCTAAACCCAATTGGCTTCTCTGGCCACATGTCAGTCCCTGGTAAATGGTACCACAGGTATCCAGGGCACTTTGACCAGAGAAGGCCTTTAAGGTCTGCCCTGTACCCTGACACTTGCAGGATGCGTGTCTTGGTGCAGAACAAAGTGAAGAGTGGACATGGCACACATCCCTGTGTGCCATGCTCACAAACCACTAACCTGGCTTACATCAGTCACCCCTCTAGCTGGGTGCCCTAAGCCAGTGGTGAGGGTACAGGTGCATGAGCCCTGTACCCCTAAAGTGCCCAAGTCCATTCCTGTTCACTGTAAGTGCAGTGCTGCCATTAAGAGTATATGGTGCTGGGAGTTTGTCATCACGAACTCCACAACACCATAATGGCTACTCTGTCAAGTCAAACCACTTTATTCAGCTAACCAAAACCATAAAAGTACACCACAGAGAACAGTACATAAAAAAGGAACACTTATTAAAAAACATATTTGTTTTTCTTTAGGATATACCACATACAAACAATAAAATAATAGACTGAAGACTGGGAAGTTTAGTATCAAACTTCTCACCACATTAAACCCACACTGATGCCAGTGTGGGATTTAATGTGAAATGCACCACAGAGGGCATCTTAGAGAGGCCCCCTGAAACTCGACCAACTCCTAGTGACCTAACTGAGTGGCTGCTTAGGCTTACCACTAGTTGTAGATAGTTTTTCACTTACGGTCCTGAGGAATCGCCACAGATCATTCGTGACTATTAGGCGAGAAACATATCTACCACCTAGGAGTAGAGTGCATTTCCGACAAATTGTACCCAGATTGTCGCCTCTTATTTATTCTTTTTAACCAGGCTGGGATCCTCCCTGAATAAAGTTATTTAGAGGATTCCCTCACCTGTTTTGCTCGGGGAACAGCCATTACAACGCAGGTTTTACCACGCGTTGCTTTTACATTGCATGTGTTACAACGCATGCGATGTTACAACGCGTGGTAAAACCACGCATACCATTACATCGCATGCACTTTTACAACGCATGGGATGTAATGTGTAATGGCGGCGGCGGGGGCGGCTATTCACGTCGTTGTGAGGAAACTTAGGCTGTTTCCTCACAACGACGTGAAGCAAGCAGGAAGGAGGAAGCAGGATCCGACGGCGACGCTGGATAGGAGAGAGGTAAGGGGGTTTGTGCATGGGGTGGGGGGGTTACTTTTGTAGGGTTTAGGGTAGTTTAAAAGTGGTGTGGTAATGTTTGTGTTGTGTGTGTTTTTTAAAAACATTTTAGTGTGTGTTGTGGTGTTGTCATGTTTGTTTAGTGTAGTGTATTGGGGAGGGTAGTGTAGTGTTTATGTAGTGTGATTTAGGTTTTAGTGTAGTGTTGTAGTGTTTGTTTGTTTATTGTAGCGTATTAGGGTTTAGGGTAGTGTAAGGGTGGGAGTAGTGTAGTAGTAATGTTATAGGGTTTAGGGTAGTGTAGTGGTGGGAGTAGTGTGGGTAGTGTAGTAGTGTTTTAGGGTAGTGTAAGGGTGGGAGTAGTGTGGGTAGCGTAGTAGTGTTTTAGGGTTTAGGGTAGTGTAGGGGTGGGAGTAGTGTGGGTAGCGTAGTAGTGTTTTAGGGTTTAGTGTAGGGGTGGGAGTAGTGTGGGTAGCGTAGTAGTGTTGTAGGGTTTAGGGTAGTGTAGGGGTGGGAGTAGTGTGGGTAGCGTAGGAGTGTTTTAGGATTTAGGGTAGTGTAGGGGTGGGAGTAGAGTAGAGGTGGGAGTAGTGTGGGTAGTGTTGTAGTGTAGTAGTGTTTTAGGGTTTAGGGTAGTATAAGGGTAGGAATAGTGTGGGTAGCGTAGTAGTGTGGGTAGTGTAGTAGTGTTTTAGGGTTTAGGGTAGTGTAAGGGTGGGAGTAGTTAGGTAGCGTAGTAGTGTTTTAGGGTAGTGTAGGGGTGGGAGTAGTGTGGGTAGCGTAGTAGTGTTTTCGGGTAGTGTAGGGGTGGGAGTAGGGTGGGTCACGTAGTAGTGTTTTAGGGTTTAAGGTAGTATAGGGGTGGGAGTAGTGTGGGTAACGTAGTAGTGTTTTAGGGTAGTGTAGGGGTGGGAGTAGTGTGGGTAGCGTAGGGTTTAGGGTAGTGTAAGGGTATGGGTAGTGAGTAGTGTGGCAGTGTTTTTGGGTTTGGGCAGTGTAGGGGTAGGAGTAGTCTGTTGTGTTGGATGTTACTTACCTTGCATACTTTTACCACAAGTATAGCTTTACCATGCATGCCTTTGCGTTGTAATGGCATGCGTGGTAAAAACATACTCGTGGTAAAAGTATACTCGTGTTAAAAGTATGCGATGTTATGGCATGCGATGTCATTGACATTGCGTACTAATACCCGCGTTGTAATGGCATGTGTGGTATTAGTGTGCGATGTAATGACATACATCCGTTTTACTCTGCACATTCCACTATTACATCTACACATACTAGGCCCCTTAAACCCACGGCACCTATACGGCAAGGAACAAAAGATCTCCGCTAAAGAGCCCCTTTATGGGTGCCGGTCGGATATTGCAGCGCCGACCCGACGAGGAGCAGGCCCATATGATGAAACATGACACCTATCTTGTTGGGTGTGTGAGGGCCCTAGTTCCGAAAGGAGGAATTCCCCTCCATAGAGGACTTTCGACCAACCTTTCATCTCACATCCCTTCCCATTGTGTTCCATGACCAACTGAGGAACTCTGTTCTCTATTTTTCACTGCTCAACCACTCTACCACAATTGGAGAGTAAGGTTCTATCTAACTTTAATCTCTGCCTACTTCTGGGGTCACTTGGTATCTATACACACAATACCTCATTTTGGTGTAGCCTATATAGAGCCAGTTTACTACAGTAATAAAATATATTCCACTAATCTGTGCTCCCACATGTCTCCCTATATAATGGTACCTCACTTGTGTGGGTAGGCAACAGGAATGGGTCAAAAACGCAATCAGGTCACATCCCATTTTTTGTAATGTGCTTCGCTATGGATTTTGGGCCGTAGCTGAGCTGGCACATAGGGAAACCTGGCAAACCTATATGTTTTTGAAAAATAGACACCTAGCGGAATGCAGGGTGACTTGTGTGGCACTCCCGAAATTTCCTTACCCAAAATCCTTTGAAAACCTCAAACTTTGTCTAAAACACACATTTCCGGCATCTGTGGGAACAATACATTTTTACAACCAAGCATTGCCCCGATAAAAATTGTAATTCTCTTATGTGGGGAGGCCTAGTGCCCATGAAAGGTAAAGGCCCAACTGACAACACAAACATGTCACATTTTTCCACTGAAAACCTCACCCTTTTTTTCGTAGTATGGGTAGCTGTGAATATTGGGCCCCAGCTCAGTCAGCCCCTAGCAAGCCTGTAAATATTTTAAAAACTAAACACATAAGAGAATGTGAATCCAGAGTGGTGTGATTTTCATGGCTCATCAAGTTTTCTAACCCAGAAGCCCTTGCAATACTGAAACATTCGCTAAAAGCACATATTCTACTCATAGATCTGTGCTGTAAAGTTCTGGAATCTGTGGCAATCCACAAATTTCGTACCAGAGTTCCAACACGCCTCCCTATGACAACAGCAACCCACTTGTGTGAGTGGGCGAAGCGACTGCCACACTAAAGGCCCAAAAGTGCTACTTGAAGAGATCAGCAATAGGGGTAGTATTTGGGGCCTTGGTCGACCGCCACCCATGGAAATCTACCAACCACAGACACTTATGAAAACTAAAGACACAGGGGATTTCACTGTGGTGTGCCTTGCTTAAATCCCACAAGGTTTTATTACCCACAAAGCCATGTAAACCTCAAAACTTTAGCTAAATTCACGCATTTTCCTTACATTTCTGTGATGGAAATATCTGGAATCAGGAGGAATCTGCAAAATTCCACTGTGGGACTCCCGTTGACATTGATTTGATCCGTTCCCTGTCGCTGTCACTAGGCCCAATCACACAAATAGGGTAGCATTTTATCAGCACAGTGGGGAAATGCTAGGTGGTAGGAAATTTCTGGATCCCTGTGGATTCCGGAAGATTACCTCAGAGAAATGCAAGGAAAATGTGTGCTTTTAGGCAAAGTTTGAGGTATGCAGTGCATTGTGGGGAAGAAAATGTCATGTGGTCCACACAAAGCATACCACCCTGGACTTCCTTCGATGTCTAGTTTTCAGAAAAGTCTGGGTCTGGGTGTTTCCCCAGGTAACCGCTACACCAGCCCAAAAAGTGCCACCTTCCCCATGGCCAAAAGGACGAAACACCCAAAATAATCATATCTTGGACGAAACACCCAAAATAATCAAATGTCTTCTCGCTTGATATTGGGATGGGACGTTTTAGTCCACAGATGGACAGAAAGACTGGTCCGGCCTTAGGGGGTGCGAGTGTTGCTCTTTGGCATTGGTCATACCCCTACCCCAAAAGGTACAAACCAGTCAGACCCCCCGCCCACCCCCAGATAAGAGCTGAAAGTCCACTATACATCAGACATTTTAGTAGGAGCAATAGTCTCTTTCTGAAGTCCTGGCGCCAGATGGGAGGCTTGGCTTAATTGGGAATGTTGCCCCAAATCTGCCCCTCTGCGGGGGGGGCGGGGGTGCGGGGGTAGTAGACAGCCCACTAGATGCCAGGAATTTTGAATTTGGGGCAACAAAGGGACTCTGGCATCACATTAGCTATACTCCCAACCCAGTAATTTGTTCTCCCTGGAGGGCAGAGATGGAGTTTGCCTCAAATTGGCCTTCTCCCCAATTATACCTCTCCCACCTCAATCAGTGCTCGGGGCACTGAGCTATGCACCCCAAGTATTGATGGAGTGAAAGTAAAAGCAGCTCATAAGCTTGTTTTACTTTTACTTTACATGTAATGATGTCCGCGCGCTCTGATCGTCACTACAAAGACAAAAAAAACGTACCTAGCTATAATGGAAAAAAAGGAAATCCACTGGTGCAAAGGCACCTTCGGGGCCTTTATTATCCCTTCCCAGTGTTGGGCAATGTCTGACGGAAGCACTGAGGAGGGAGTGAGGGCGTCAATATGGCCTTAGCCTGCACTTAAGTGGCTCTTCAATTAGTCACCTACCGTATTGCCATATTCTCATACATGTTCTTAGATTCTGCATCTTGAGTTATAATACTCACAATTTCTGTAAACTAATGTAACCCTCTTCAATAATCTTCATTTTTATTTAATGTTGTAGGCAGCCAGTTCAGCGCTTGGTGGTCCCACCCTCACACATGCAGTAACAAGAGCAACAAAAATGCTTACAGCAACGGCCATGCCTTCTGTAGCAACATCTGTACAGTCTCCATACAGGTAGAGTATTCTCAAATTGAAAGTATGTTTACTGAGAGAACAATTGATATTGGCTAAGGAAATTCATGAAAATTCGTATGCGCTCAAGTCTACTTGAATAATAAAAAATAAAAAACGTAAAACCTGGTTGTTTTAATGCTGTATCGATCACACCTACCTGCCAATTATGCGCTGAGACGTCCCCTCGCGGATGAGTTTTGCACTATAACAAGACTTAAATAACATAACATTAGTACATAGCTTTGATAACAAAAACTTTTTATAGAAATTTAAGTTAGGAGATAATCATATCAGTTTGCATAACAAGTGCAACTGTTTAAAGAATAATATGACCCCTGAATGTGATAGTACTTGAATACTGAGTATGGAAAACAGGTGATTTCAACGGGCCCAAAAACAATGGCAATGCAAAGTTATTTTAATGGGTTGTGGTAAGTGAAATTGGAATTACGTGTATGCATGTTTTTCTTTTCTTATGCAACTTTGTGCAGTGTCCTCACTGGAGTTAAGAAACAAAGCTATGTGGAAGTAATATTTTTTTTACAGGCCCAGTGGTATTGTGTTTACAGTCAGGCATTCCATTGGTGTGCATGACTTCTGGGTGTTGCTATGTCATGGTCTCCCGTAAGAGCCCTCAAACCTCGGTACCTATCCGTAACTGCTGGCTTGCTTGCAGGTATCATGCTTTGGAATCCAAAACCTGGGCTCACTTCTAAAGTTCCAGGCCTAATGCAGTGATCTACATTTACACGCTGAAAAATTCCTAATCGTGCTGCTTTACCCATCTGCTGCTCATCTATTTATCAGACTCACCTTAACTGTATGTGCTTTCCCAAATTTTATCCATGCTAGACTCAACTCAGGGTTCGAAGAGCCAGAAGAAGACCACACTTGCTAGCCTGTTTGTGTGCTAGATCCCCAACTAAAAGCTCAGTCTGCACTGACAGTGTTGAGAATTAAAATGTTGCAAAGGCAACCTCCCAAAATCATTGGCTGCATTAGAGTACTGAAAAAACAAGAGGGTCCCTGAATTCAAAGGATACCAGGAGAGGGAGGCAGGGAACCAAGTAGAACAAGAACAAACCTCTCCTAGGTAACACGGTAATACATAGGTAGTATATCCTTCATTTAATATACATCAACATTGTCCCAAAACACAGTTATTAGAAAAACATTATTCTTTTTTTATTATTAGACAGGAAAGATATAATCATAACAAAAATAGTTTCAACCACATTTTCATTCTACATATACAATTTCTTAATTTACATATTTTATATATACAAAAACCCCCATAAACCAAATATCTTTCATTCATCTAATAATACCACACATCCTCACATTCATCAAACATTCCATACACCACTAAACCACAGTGAAGAAATTGTGATAAGACATCACAGTGATCATAGTACAAAAAAATACACACACAGCTGTAGAGTACAACAGGCTTCTCGTGGCGTGGGGGGTATTCCTGGCTTCTGTCTCTTGAAGTGTACTTCTCCATTAAGAGCATTGTATACCAGAAAGTGCCCCAAGGAAGTGAGCCGCAAAAGGTAAGGAATTTCTGTAGACATCAGCTCGATAAGTACAAAAATACAAAAACCTATTTCCTGAAGCTAAAGGCATAGGCTTCCTCAGAATTGGATAGGAAGATAATCTTTTCAATTTGGAGTTAAATGTCTACTTACATTATTCAATACATCAAAAATGTGACAGTCCAGAGGTGATGTCCACCTGGTAAAGTATTGGGAGATTTGTATGCAGTAACTATTGCTATGGTGATTCTACAGGACCCACTTAGAGTACCTTATTTATAAGAACAGAACTCTCACCCCCTTTGTGGCATTCTTCGTCATAGGGTTGTTTTCCATGCTAAATGGGTGGTGCAATGCTTAGCGGACCCAACAAAAGGGATCTTTTTATGGGATATCTTAACACTGCCCGTGACGATTGATAGTAGGTCATGTTTGATTGTGGGAGATTCAAAAATGAATAAACTGTACCCAGATATTCACACGATCTACCTTTAATTTTTAGTATAGGTCTAAATCAAGATTTAAAACTCTCCAGGACCAATTGAACATTAGGCATTCTATGGTCACATTTTTTCCATTATGAGTGCACAGGAACCTTCCCTTATGTAAAGTGGTATGAAGAAACCTCATGAGCCCTCAGGATGCAGATTCCAGTGCTGTAACCGATACCACAGATCTTCATCAATCATTGACACTTTAACTAATCCGTTGATCATGTTAACCCTTGGTCTGCATATACAAGTGGTCTCGATTGAATGTCATATTTGAGTGAAATGTCTGAAGAATGCACTGTTAAGAGGATATCATTGCCCTGTTAAGCCTGTGTTGTCAATCTCTTTGCGCTTCCCCCAGCTGTACTATCAAGATGATTGTCCAATATCTGTAGCCTTCTGAAGAATGAGGGCTGCAAATTGCTCAGATGTACAGGTTTTTAGCTCTCGGCCTATTTCCATTCCGCAGGAATGGAATAGGACGAGTCTATAGCAGTGAAACCAAGAGTTAAACTAAGCTCTCCAAAAAAGAGGATTTCCATGAGTGCATGTGCTCTCGTGCATGAGCTTGCCCGAGCCTTCTGCCTGCCTCCTGCCTTGAAGGCAATCTGCTTCTCCGCCCCCTGCTGTTCCCTCCCACTCGCTCGAACATCAAAGGCTGCTCACTCAAACACCATATGCCTACTCCCCTCCACCGCCCCCCGCGCCTCGCACCAGACTTCATTGGAATGTGCTATGTGCATTCTCCCCTCCCTTTCAGCCCTTTTAGCCTCTTTCCCAGCTCCCAGCCGGATCTCCTCCTTTCGTCTATCTCATTATCTTCTCCACTCTCGCCTCTTTGCCTCTCCCGGCCTCTGCTTATCCGTCCTTATCTCCTTCTATTATCCCCACCCCTCTTTCTCATCTTCCGATGTTCTTTCCTCGCCTTGTTTTATAAATTATAGTTCAACCTCCGAAGCACTTGTCTTCCAGACTGGGCCCGTAATATGTTTGCACTTTAACCATTTTAGAGAATACACAGTTGCCAAAACAGCGCCCAGAGAAAAAGCCGGACCAGGAAACAGGATCTATGACTATGATGTATCTTAAGTTTGGAATGTAAACAATTCATTTGAAAAAAAAGTAGGCTGTGGGTGCTGCTTGCGCAAATAAAGAGCTTGCATTTCAATTATAAAATGCAAGCAATGTTCCTAGTTTTAGGCGCCAGGCAGACGTGCCTTCCCTCTGGTACAGCAGGACAAGAAGAGCTAGGGGGCATGGCCCCCTCTTCCCGACCAGGTCCACCACTTACTAGCGCCAAGCCTAATTCACAATATTTTCGAGCATCTGGAGCTTAGGTACTTAATGATCGTGTCTGTGACCAGCCTGCAGTGCACAGATTTTAATGTCACACTTCGAAACCTACTGCAGAATTGAGTCATTAACAACCCTGTAATCTACAGTAGTGTGAATTAACAAATCTGATGGAGTGAACGCTATATCAAAAAAATTCAAACTGCAATAAACATTTTGTATAGCGCTGGTGGCCCTTAGGGTAGTAAATAGCAGCTGCTACTCAAGAAGGCATCTTTGAACCATTCTGGTGTACACTGCGGAACAGCTGCTTCGAAACCGGGATGTCCTGGCCCAAAAGTGCGTTTCGAAAGAAGCTGTTTTCATTTATTTTACTTTCACAGAATTAATAGTGCCTTGAGGCAAAAAAGTTAACGGGGGGCATATTTACAAACCCCTTGCGCCTCAGGTGCGACACTTTTCCCCCTTGTTCAAAGTGACAACAGGCGGCGCAAGGGCCTTGTAAATATGCCCCCTCCCCCATGCACTGAATCGCGCTTTTCTTTTGATCCGCATACTTGAGTCGCTTACGCGCTGCCCTGCAATAGTGAGCTGTGTTGCGTCCAGAACTGGAGCAGCTGTTGCCCTGGAGCTGCTGTTGCCCGGGTCCCGCTTAGTCCCGTTGCTAGGGAGCAAGTTGAAAAGTGTGCCAGGGCGTCGCTCACTCACCAGTGTCACTAGTTTCAGCTTCCGCTCGGCGGCAGCGTTCCCCCATGGCGCAGCAGTGTGCAGTGTCTGAGGCACAGGATACACTAGGCACAATGACACAACAGAAGGGGGCGGGGCCATCTATGATCTCAAAGAGGGTATGGGAGTGTGCAGAGGAGGCCATGTGAATGGCTCTGTTTCTGATCGTTTCTACTTTATTTTACTCCTCTCCAATCCGAGCTTGCCAGGCATGTTTTTGGTTCATGGTGACGACATGTGAGGAAACAATGCTGTCAGCAGTCTTTGACCCCTTCGAGTGACGGGTGTATTCTTACTGCATTGTGAATTTTATTTAGCTACTTGTTTAATAGTTTTATTAATCGCCTTTCGCTTACTTTGTAGGGCATGTATAAAGCAGAATGGAAGAAAGCATTGACAAGCAAAATAGTCCATCTGGCGTGGTCGAAATATCTGGGTCCTATCACTATTCGCCCACCCCTCCTTCAACTCCTTCACTCCTCCGCGCAGAGCAGAGCCCCCACTTGTTGTTAAATTGTAGCGATTCTACGAGCACCAGTTACGTTACACAATGATTGACTGTTTCATATTTTTTGAATACACGGGGGGATTAATCGGCAGCTCAGGAAATGTCTTTAACAGAGCAGCCGATTAATCTACCAGTGTCTACAAAAAATATTGAACTGTCATTGTATAATGTAACTAGTGGAAATCGCTGCCTGTCACATCACCATTTTAAACAAGAAGCATTAGTGACAGCAAAGCCTGTGCCATGCTCGTGCAATCAGCTGGCAACGATACACGCACTAACATTTATATTTCTAGTGCATGTATTGCTGCCAACTGATCGTGGCACAGCCTTTCCTGTCCCTGACAAAAATGCCTGCAAACAAACTGACTCCTCCAATATGAGCAATCAGTTGCCTTTGAAAAAAAGCGTGGTCTCCAAAGGCTCCTTCTGAAACTGTTTGCTGTCCGAGATGGCAAGCTCTCGTAATCCTAGCTATGGAAGCATCTATGCCTCTCTCTACACCCCTCTTTCTACACCACCTCTCTCCATTCCCCTCTCTCTCCACACCCCTCTCTCTCCACACCCCTCTCTCTCCACACCCCTCTCTCTGTCTACACCCCTCTCTGTCTACACCCCTCTCTGTCTACACCCCTCTCTGTCTACACCTCTCTCTGTCTACACCCCTCTCTGTCTACACCCCTCTCTGTCTACACCCCTCTCTGTCTACACCCCTCTCTGTCTACACCCCTCTCTGTCTACACCCCTCTCTGTCTACACCCCTCTCTGTCTACACCCCTCTCTGTCTACACCCCTCTCTGTCTACACCCCTCTCTGTCTACACCCCTCTCTTTATTTATTTATGTGATTTTTAGTACGCAACTAATACCCTAAGGTGTCTAGGCGCAGCGAGATACTCTAGATTACAGCACAAATCAGAGCACGTTCTCATTGATTGAAAAGCCAAGTCTTCAGTAATTTGCAGAAGTTAATAAGGGTGGGAGCAGTTTTAATGTGCAAAGGGAGTGAATTCCAGAGTACAGGAGTTGTTACCAAGAATCGTCTGTCACCCCAAGTGGCCGTTCATGTGTGGGGGACAGTCAAAAGATAGCTTGCTGCTGATCTTAGATTCTTTTTGGGGATGTACACCTGAAAAGCTTCTTTTAAAAACTTTGGTCCTGTCTGGTGAATGGCTTTATAGGCTACGCAAAGAGCTTTAAATTTGATCCTGCTCTCGACCCTTAACCAATGGAGATGGCGTATGGCTGCAGAAGTGGAATGTCGTCTAGGGATGTTAAGCAGGATCCGTGCTGCCATGTTTTAGACGGACTGAAGCTTATTTAAGATATATTTGTGTGTACCAAGAAAGAGAGCATTTCCATAATCTAATTTTGAAAATACTAGGGTGGTAACTAGCGTTTTTCCTGCAGATACTGGTAAATACGGAAACGTTTTTTTTAATTATCTTCAGTACAAAGAAAGTAGCCGAAACCACCTTGTTAACGTGGCATCCAAAAGATAACCTGTTATCAAAAATCACTCCCAGATTCCTGACCTTGGTGGCTGGCACCGGGGGGGGGGGGGTGGCGGGGGCGGGGGGGGCGGCTCTATCTGACTGGGCCACCATGTGTGAGACCATTCTGGGGAAATTGTGCCGAAGGTCATAACCTCAGTCTTCTCCGCATTAAGTTTCAGGCAGTTACCGTGCATCCAAGATTGTACATCCAGTAATCCCTCCTGAAACTTAGCTGCTACCACGGGGCCATTCTTGTGCACCGCCAACACGAGCTGGGTATCATCGGCGTAGGTGGTTAAACGCATCCCATGGGATTTAATGACCCTCGCCAAGTCCGAAACATAAATGTTGAAAAGTGTAGGACTTAACGAGGATCCTTGAGGGACCCCACAAGGCAATTCAATAGTGGGTGAATAATAATTGCCCAGCTTTACTGCCTGTCTACGGTTGGCTAAAAAGGAGGCTATAAGGTCTTTGGCCAGATGATTGATCCCAAGGGTGCGAACACGGTCGACCAAGATGGTATGGCCGAAAGTGTCAAAGGCCGCCGACAGGTCCAATAGAATTAGAACTGCAGCTCCTCCTGAGTCCATAATCTCTCTAATTTCGTCCGAGGCTTTTCTTAGTGCTGTCTCAGTTCAGTGTTCCCTCCGGAACCCGAACTGAATGTCATCTAAGAGTTTATGATGTTCAATAAACTCTGAGAGCTGTTTATTCATAATTGCCTCTATGATTTTCGACGTGAAGGGAAGGCAGGCAATAGGCCTGTAGTTGGACGAAATAGTGGGGTCTAAGGAAGGCTTTTTAATTAAAGGTTTAACAATGGCCTTCTTCCAGCTTTCTGGGTAGACACCAGATTTAAATATGGAGTTGCATATTTCAGTTAGGGGCTGTGTAATAACGTTCTGTAGTTTATTCATTGTAGTAGGGGGGCAAGGATCGAGTGGGGAGCCTGATTTGATCTTACAAATCAGCGCACTGATCTGATCTTCAGTAGCTGGTTGAAACTGATCAAAGGAGGAATGATTGGGTACTGGATAAATGATGGGTATAATTCCTGCCTGTTCATTAGAAAAAGTGGAATAGATGTCCATCACCTTGGTTTTAAAGAAAGTGGCTAATGAATCACATAATTCCTGCGAGTTCTCAATTATAGGTCCAATTGGAATAGAAAGAGAATTCACCACTTGAAAGAGCATCCTGGCTGAGTTGTGTGCTTGCTCAATTTGGCCAGTGTAAAAGAGATTCTTTTGCGTGTTAATAGCTTTTTTGTAAATTGCTAGAGCGCTCTTATAATCTTGCTTAGCAGAGGGACTGTAATGTTTCCTCCATCGCCTTTCAAGATTTCTACAGTACTGACGCTGGAGGCGCAGTTCCTCTGTGTACCATTGAGCAGATGGAGTAGCTCTATTGGGGCGATAACATTTTTCCGGTGCAACTTGGTTGGCTGCCTTTAAAATCCATTCCTGAAAATTAGTGGACATGGTCTCAGTATCACCTATGTTTTCTGGAATAGATGACATCAGGAGATTCATAAAATGCGGCATATCTGCCTTATTCCACATCCGTGCCCCCACTAGCGGGCAGACTTTAATCTGAGAAGGATTGAGTGGTAACAGTTTGATCCTGAAAATTATAGCTTGATGGTCAGACCATATCAAAGGAAGTACTACTGATGTCTCAATTTTGGGGTCGTTGGTAAATAAGCCGTCCAGTGTGTGCCCAGCGTTGTGCGTGGGGCCCCTCACTAGCTGCTGCAGTCCTGTTGCCTGCATGTCAGCGACAAGTTGGGCTGTATCATGATTTTCCATGTTTTCAAGCGGGAAATTGAAGTCCCCAAGAATCGTATAATTTGGTGAACCTATTACTGATTCCGTGATATCAGTAAGAGCTGCTAAAAATTTGGTACGTGTTCCTGGAGGTCTGTACACAAGTGTCCCTTTAAAAGCTTGTTTCTGGGTAAGATTGATAGCGAATGCCATAGCTTCGCAGTTAGTGCTGTGAATAGGATCACATTTTGTTCGATAGGTGTCCCTGTAAATGATGGCTAAACCTCCACCTCGCCCTGAAATCCTATCTTGTCTAGCTACACAATAGCCTTCTGGAGTAGCCAGTACGAAATCAGGACCAGATGCTTTGTCTCCCCATGACTCGGTAATAAGAAGTATATCCAGTTCTTGGTTAATAATAGTCTCCCTTATTACCAGACTATGTTGGGGGAGTGAGCGTACATTGATTAATGCTGCTTTTACAAATTGGCTAGTTGATGGGGAAGCGCTGGGGGTTTCCTGGGAGTAGGATGTAGTGTTTGTCGCATGCCGTGGGGGTGGCAAAGAAAAAGCGCAACCTACACATGATATAGGTGTGGTAGGCAGATGTTTACATGGCAATAGTACTTGACAAGACCTACCCACACCTGTGTTCCACTGTTTCAGCTGTGTGGAGGTGTAGCATAGGGTAGATGTGGAATCATGAATGGCAGCTAGACCAGGGGGGGTGGCCCTGGGCCCGGATCTGGCTCGGACGGGCACAGACGGGCTTGTCTTAGGCTTGTCTCTGTCTGCACCCCTCTCTGTCTGCACCCCTCTCTGTCTGCACCCCTCTCTGTCTGCACCCCTCTCTGTCTGCACCCCTCTCTGTCTGCACCCCTCTCTGTCTGCACCCCTCTCTGTCTGCACCCCTCTCTGTCTGCACCCCTCTGTCTGCACCCCTCTCTGTCTGCACCCCTCTCTGTCTGCACCCCTCTCTGTCTGCACCCCTCTCTGTCTGCACCCCTCTGTCTGCACCCCTCTCTCCGCACCCCTCTCTCTCCGCACCCCTCTCTCTCCGCACCCCTCTCTCTCCGCACCCCTCTCTCTCTGCACCCCTCTCTCTCCGCCCCTCTCTCTCCACCCCTCTCTCTCCGCACCCCAAGACGCCCACAACCTGCAAACATCCGAGCCCAACATCATATGGCGATCTAATGCGAAGTGTGAGAATCTGCAGCTCTACATGTCAAGAACAGATGCATACTGGTAGCATTTTCCTTTTAAATTGAGTCTGTAAGGACAGTAGCTTTTCAAATTGAAGTATTCCCATGCTAGACTGCAAGTACTGTCAAGCTGTAGATATTAAAATGCAGAACATGCTCCAAAATTATTACGCTGGAAACAAAAGGGGCATCTGGTGTCATTTTCTTGTAGCCTGTTTTACAGAGCCTAAGCTAGAGTTTGTTTCACCCATTAAAACAGAGAATCTATGGTGTTTTCACTGCCATGTCTCCTCCAAAGTCCTCAAGGTTTAAATCCCTTTTAATTTGTCTGAGAGATTCCTTTGTTACTTGTTGTACTTATCTTCCAAGCATAATACGAATATGTGGTCTTTGTGTCTTGATGTGTTTTAAAAGGGAGAGGAAGCCAAGCATTGCATTTCCTCACTCACAGAGAATTCATACTTTCAGTTCTGTATCCCTTCCAAGGGCACTTTTATTTTCATTGCAGAGCCAGTTTCTCCTTGGGGAGAAATGTCCAGAGAACTAACATCACAAAAAAAAAAAAAAAGTTTTCCATTTCCTTCCATTCATACTAGTCCAATAGTGCCACAATAAGTGGCCCACGGAGGAATAGGCATATACATTATCTTCTGGACTGTATCCACTGCAGGAAAGTTTTCAGTCTTCTGTACCATAAAAGGTAAGTACCTGCTAAAGTGAGAACAGTGATTGAATAGTTTTAATATTCTACAAGTCAGATCCACTGGTGCACCCTCCAGAAACCCAACTTTTCCTTCAATGCCTGTCTCTGTGGTGATTCCAACTGCTTTAGCCACAGGCCAGTCTGATTATTTCTTTCTACCCTGGTAACCTTATGCATCAGCTATCCAAACTCCTCATCACGGACACGCACAACCGAGAGGTTTGCACTGGTTTTGATTCCTGCGGTTTCAGACCCCTCACTTCCAAGGTCTGGCTTGGCTCCAAGATTTGCAGCACCAGAAGTCATCCCTACACATATGATCTATTTAATTCTTCAAGAAGCAACAAAATGAAAGTCACTGTTTGAGAAGGAAATGAAAAAAATCTAAATAAACGGATAACAAATCTGGTTAGTTTATCTGCTTTATTTAAATCAGACCTGAAGGCATTGGAGGTCGCTTAATCAATACTCTAGAAGCAACGTTGATAAGGCAGATCATCTGCTTGCAGCAAAATGTTTAAACATGGACCGTTTTTTGAAATTATGAAAAAGTAGCAGCACAGAAGCATCCTCAGAAGAGTACTTCTGTTCCAGTCTGACCTCCATCAGACAAACGTGCCTCATTTTTGATGGTGGTAAAGTTAATGTCAGAGACACTGGAACTATGTTTGTTGTATGGGTTTCTGTAGATTCAAATTGTATGGAAATGCCTTGTTTAGTATGGTCACCCCTAGATTTGACTGATGCTTTTGGTTTTTTGACTGAGAGTGCACAGAGGCCTGCTAATATGACCCCAGTGCCCTGACCCCAAAACGTGTATGTTATATTGGCTATACCCATTTAGCAAAGGCTAACTTGCCTTGAAATCCCTAGTATATGAAACCCAGGGCCTGTACATTAGCATTACCCCCAGGGAGCAAGACCACTGACTCGTCAGTGAAATTGCTCTCCCTCCCTCGCAGCTCCACCATTAAGTGAGGCCTTCCCCCGAGCCCCTGCACTCTCCAGTGTTGGTGTTCGAGGCCCTCATCCCTGGTGGTCCAGTGGACCTCTGTCTCCATTCTCTCGCTCTGCTTTTTCTCTCCTTTTTCCCTCGTTTTTCCCCTCACTTCTAACTCCCTCATTCGCTCTCCTTCTGGGTCTTATCTCCATTTTCTGTCGTTTTCCTCTCATTTCAAGCTCCCTCATTCACTCTCCTTCTATAACTTTCCTCAGTTTTTCACTAGTTTTTTTACCCTCATCTCAATCTCCCGCTCTCTTTCTGTGTCCTCTGTTTCTTTCCTCCACTCTTTCTTGCACTTTTGCTGCCTTATTTGCACTTTTCTCTCTTTTTGCCTTTTTCCTTTTGCCTTTTTCATCCCTTTAGCCCCGCCATGCTGCCTCCGCCCACCCCACCCAGCTCGACCAGTGCGACTGGCCCAATCCAGCTCCATTCCCCGCCTCCCAGCTGTCCAACCCTTCCCGACCCCTACTTAATGGAGGCCACTGCGGGGACAGGCGAGCAAGACCACTGACTCATTGTCAGTGAAATTGCTCTCCCTCCCTCGCAGCTCCGCCATTAAGTGAGGACTTCCCCCAAGCCCCTGCACTCTAGAGTGTTGTTGTTCGAGGCCCTCCTCCACCCGCAGGTTACACCTGCGCCTCATCCCGGGTGGTCCAGTGGACCTCTGTCTCCATTCTCTCGCTCCGCTTTTTCTCTTAATTTTTCACTTGTTTTTTTCCCTCACTTCCATCTCCCTCCTTCACTCTCCTTCTGGGTCTTTCCTCCATTTTCTGTTGTTTTCCTCTCACTCAAGCTCCCCCTTCACTCTCCTACTGTGTCTTTCCTTCGTTTTTCACTTGTTTCCTACCCTCATCTCAATCTCCCCCTACCTCCACTCTGTCTTCCACTTTTGCTGTCTTGTTTGCACTTTTCTCTTTGCCTTTTTCCTTTTGCCGTTTCATCCCGTTTTTCCCTGCCGCTGCGGCCCCTGTGGCCCTAACCCCTCCCCCCACCCCCCACGCACGACCAGTGCGACCAGCTCCCCTCCCCACTCCCGCCTTCCAACTGTCCAACCCTCCCCAACCCCTACTTAATGGCGGCTGCGCCGCTGGCACGCCATAGGCAAGCCCGTCTGTGCCTGTCAGCGACCCGACTGTGACCAGCACCAGGAATCCTGGATCTCTGCACCGCCAACGCTATGACCCAGTGGCACTCCACGCTCTCAACCCAGGCCACAACAACAACTGCAAACTAGCATCACTAGCCGACACCCACGGACCCTTCAGCTGTCACCTCTGCCGACACACCTGCAGCACCGATAAGACCAAGGACCCAGTGCAACCCGCCCGCAAGAACCGAACTGAAGACCCTGCAATGCATCCTCTTCAACGTCCGATCCCTCCACGAACATGCCACGGAAATCTGGGACCTCCTCTACAGACCCACCTCGGACCTCGCATTCTTTACCGAAACCTGGACCAACACCACCTCTGGACCGGACATCGCCATCCCTATTAACCAAGGATACAAGATCTCCAGGAAGGACTACCGCACCAGCCCGGGAGGAGGAATTGCCATCGTCCACAAATCCACCCTCCGCCTGAGCACACTCCCTGACGAGTCCACAGACCTAATGGAACTCCTTCACTTCAAGATACTGGCCAGCCCTACCTCCACCCTACGAGGAACCGTCATGTACCGGCCCCCTGGACCCAGCTGACTTCTCGCCAACTCCATCACGGACATCATCTTCCTGCATGCCATCACGTCCATCAACCACACCCTACTGGGAAACCTCAACTTTTACCTCGACAACCAACTGGACCCCAGCAGCTCATCCCTCCTGGACAACCTCCACAACATTGACTCCGCCAGATCATGACCGAACCCACGCACTCAGCAAGACACACCCTCCACCCCCTCTTCACAACAGGATACTCCATCACCTTCAGCCACACCACCGAACTCCCTTGGACTGACCATCGATACCTCGACTTCACCTTCAGAACACCCACCATCCACAGACACCAGCACCTGTCCTCACGAAGAAACAACCAGAATCACCGACGACCAGCTAACATAATCACTCAGCAACTCCACCCCAACCTTCGCGGAAAACGACCCCAACACCACAGCCCAAACCCTGCACAGATAGATCTCAGACAGCAGCAACACCGTAGCCCCCCTCAAGAAAAACACCACCACCCACGCCAAGAAAGCTAAATGGTTCAACACCGAACTTCGATAGTCCAGACTCACTTGCCGCCACCTTGCAAAGGCCTGGAGCAACACCATATCCACAGAAGCCCACAGCAACTTCAGAGCCGCCACCAACGTCCACCACCAACTCATCAGAAAAAAAACGAGGAAAAAAACGATTGAAGACCGAATCTCCACTAATGCACACAAAGGCAAAGAACTCTTCAACATTATCAAGGAGTTTGGCCAACCCACCAGCGAGTCCACCGACATCCCTCCTTCACAAGACCTCTGCGACAAGCTCAGCACCTTTTTCCACCACAAAATCAAGAGCATCTATGACCACTTCGAAGAAGACAACCAACACACTGAACCCTCACCAACCACCCCGACACCCTGAAGCGAGCGATAGACAACTGGACAGCCCTCACCACTGAAGACACACTAAAGACAATAAACAATCCACTCCGCGGCCCCCACAGACCCCTGTCCCCACCACATTTTCAACAGCGCCGCCAACCCCATCGCACCCATGCGCTGCCACACCATCAACCGTTTCCTGGCAACCGCCTCGTTCCCCGAGTGGAAACACGCTGAGATCAATCCCCTCCGAAGAAACCCTCGGTGGACCCCACCGACCTCAAAAACTACAGACCCATCTCCCTGCTCCCGTTCCCAGCGAAAGTCATTGAGCAGGCCATCAACAGCCAACTCGCCACATTCATCGAAGAGCAAAACATCCTCGACTCCTCCCAATCCGGCTTCAGAAAAAACTACAGTACGGAAACCGCCCTCCTCGCGGCAACAGACGACATCCGTACCTTACTGGACAAAGGAGAAACAGCAGCCCTCATCCTCCTCGACCTCTCAGCGGCGTTCGACACAGTCTCTCACCTCACCCTAATACACAGACTCCACGACGCAGGGATCCAAAGACAGGGCCCTCGACTGCATCTGCTCCTTTCTCTCCGGCAGAACGCAGCGGGTCAGACTCCCCCCTTTCCTCTCGGACCCTACATCTACTACCTGCGGAGTCCTCCCTCAGTCCTACGATCTTCAACATCTACACAGCTCCCCACGCCCCCATCGTCAGATCCTATAGACTCAACATTGTGTCATATGCATATGCAGACGACACCCAACTCATAGCTCAAAATGGACCGCCAGATTAACTCTGTCTCATCCTCCTTCTTCCACACCCTCCACCTACTACGTAAGACCTGCACATGGATCCCCCTCGAACACAGAAAGACCGTCACTCACTCCCTGGTCACCAGCAGGCTCGACTACAGCAATGCACTCTGTGCCGGAATAAACAAAAACCTCACCCGCAAACTACAGAAAATCCAAAGCGCAGCCACAAGACTGGTCCTCAACCTGCCATGACCCTGCCACATCTCCCAGCACCTGCTCTCGCATGATTTTTCCATTTAAAGCTATGACAACTTCAAATGTCACCCTCAAACATATGCGTCACCCATTTGGCAGGTCTACCGAGCCCTAATGTATTTTTGTTCTGGTAGTAAAAATTTGAAACCTTTATTCTTACTGCTGAAAGACTTTGTTGCCCTATTAGCGAGTGAAGGTTACACGCGGACCCCTCATCTGTGTTAACTCGCGAACGGTGCAACCAAGATTGATACGCCAAGGTATCAAACATCTTGATACCTTAAACCTGACTTGATTTTCAAGTAAAAATTAATTCAACAAGTTACTATGTCCAACTTCTATAAAGTTGCCACTTTGTGGCCTTCAGTCTCCTGTGCCTTTAAAACTATACATGGAGCTTGACTCCAAGACAGCTCGTCTGCCCTCCCAGCGAGAGTGCTAAGGACTACCTGGAAAAGAGACAATAAGGGCCTGCCCTGGAGAGATATGTTGCTTCTGTCCTGCAGGCCATCACACAGGTGTTGGCCCAAAAGGCGAGATTCAAAGCTGAAGCAAATGTGGAGCACTTGTGAGAGGAGCAGCCCCATTGTTTAGACTGTCTGGCACCCTGGAAGGATAGGGGAGCCCTGTTTCAAATAGGTTATTCAGGGTTGTGTGGCCTCTTTGGTAGCCTTACCTCTTGGTTCTCTGAATGCCAAGAGAAGGGTTCTGCCATTTCTTTTATGAGTGGCCAGACTAGTGCATCTTGGGATCTAATTATATTTGATTATCCAGTTCAAACAACACTTGTAACTAGGGTTGCTAAAACGCAGAAAAATACTTACAAAGCATGGAGTAAGATAGGTAAAACATGCTTGAACTCCAACTGGAACAGACACAGCCGATTCTGAGCACGCAGGTGGACCAAGCTGCTGAGGAATATACAGACTGGCTTAATGACGCCCTTAAGGCTACAGTGCCGATCTGTTAAAACTCTGTGAATCGCAGTCAACCATCATCCCCCTGGTTTACTAAAGCTCTGCGACAAGAGAAACAAAAATTCTGCAGCCTGGAAATGCTTTGGAGAATTAAATATGAGGCAGAAGAAAAAAACAGTTATAAATTTGCACTAGCTAAGTATAAATCCTTACTAGTCACTTAAAAAAGGACTTTTTCCTCCCGATGGATTGGGCATGCCAAAAACTCAGCAAAAGAGTTATTTTGGGTGGTAAAGAAGCTTATGGCCACACCTAACAGAACAACTCCAGGGAGTAGTCAACTCTTAGGTGATAATATTACCAGTGAAATTAGGATTACAGTCAATGACATATATAAGATTTTCTCTACCATCCCCAATAAGCCAGTCAAGGAGTCCCTTATTACTGAGACCGAAGATAACGGTCTTTTGTTTTTCTCACAGGTGTCTAGTGAGCTCTTGGGAAAAAGTGTCCAGGAATCTCATCAGGTTCTCCGTTGGACCCTTGCCCTTCTGCAGTTTAAAAAAAACATTGCTAGGGAGGTAAACTCTATACTGATAATTATATTTAATAGTATGTTTTCCTCAGGCACTTTCCCAGCGATTTGGAAAGATGCAGCCATTCTCCCTTTATTAAAGAAAGCACATCAATAACTAGTAACTATCGTCCAATTGCTAGGCTGCCTTTCCCTGCAAACAGGGTGGAAAAAAAAGTGAACAACCACCTAACACAATTCATTCAAGAATAAGAATTACTTGATCCCTCCCAATTTGGTTTCTGCCCAAGGCACAGCACGGAGACAGCACTTCTCAAGGCCACCCAGGAGATCAGAGCAGTGATGGATAAAGTGTCTGCAGCTGTTGTAATCCTCCTTGATTTGTCAGTGGCCTTTGATACGGTGCACTATGATACACTGCTACTGTGTTTGAAAAGAATAGGGGTCAATAATCTAGCTCTATCTTTAAGATTGCCGTTCCTGAAAACAGAAAACAGACTTTGGCCATGGATCAGTTTCAAGCAACCCCCTACGTACTCCAATGTGGGGTTCCTCAGGGTTCGTCGCTGAGCCCATCCGTATTTAACGTCTACATGTCAGAATTGGCTCATTTAATACAACAGTTAGGTTTCAATCTGACATCATATGCCGACTCAGATTGTGCTCACGGTGTATAAAAATCAAACATCCCCTGCAATGCAGTTTCAAAAATGCATGAGGGAAATTAGCTACTGGATGAGAAGCCATTGCCTCAAGCTGAATTTGGATAAAACCGAAGTGGTGATTTTTGGTAACCTTCAACCTAAATGGGATGGATTATGGTGGCTGGCTGATATCGGAGAGCTCCCGAAGCCAGTAGAAAAAGCCAAAAAAACCTTGGGGTGCTGATTGACAGCAAACTCACCTATTCCCAACAAACCAACGCCACAGTTTCAGCCTCATTCTACTTGATAAAGAAACTTAAGAAGGTAATGCCCTATATCCCCCCCAGACCTTAGGAGGACGGTGGTAACTACTTTAGTGCTATCAAAATTAGACTATTTTAGCGACCTTTACCTTGGGTTACAGAAACATCTAAAAAAACATCAAATGGTGCAGAATGCCTCAGCCAGGCCTTTACTGAATGTACCTAAGTATCAATCAATCAATCAAAGAGGAGGTCCAGAAACTTCACTGGTTGCCAGTGGCACAACGCATTAAGTTTAAGGCACTCTGCCTAGCTTATAAAGCATTGAATAATATAGGACCTGCATTTCAGAAAAGCCTCTGTTCGAGGTATGTGGGCTGCTGAATTCATATCTTGTGCATAGATCGCCGCATAGTTTTGGGTTTCAGTATGATTGCACCTTATTGTCCTTGAAGAGTCTTCGAAGTATCACGAGATGGGTGACTCCTCCCCTGGACTACAGTGCACATGGGCATCTTCTCCATCCTCAGATTGTTTTTTTCCGCCATTGGGTGTGGATGTTATTCCTCTACTCCAACTTCGGAACCAAAACTAAACTTCTTTAAAAGGCCAAAAGGCCTTCGACTTCGTCGATATTGTTCTCGCTCGGTACTTCTTGACTCGACCAAACTTTTCATCTTGATCCGATCGTCGACGCAGGCTGTTGGGCCTTTCGACGCCACGTGGGCCTGCTGTTGATGGAAAAATGCCCGTTCAAAAGGTGCCCACAATGCCACTCCAAATTCCCGCATACTGACAAACATACAGTATGCAACAAGTGCTTATCACCGGAGCACAACAAAGAAAATTGCCCAGCGTGTGCCCAATTCCGTTCGAAAAAGACCATCCGCATTCGACGGGCCGCTAGGCAAGAGATGCAGTGACCGGAACCGTCGATGATGAACACTACCTCCCAGAAGCGGCGGACTCGGATCTAGAGATTGTCACGGTTGAGGACCAGTCAGACTCCGATGACCAGATCCCGCCGGGGCAAACAGTGAGTACACAGCCCCCAACACCGCTCATTCTGAAACCGAAGGCTCCGGTCGAAGAATCGCCTAAAGCCCTTAGCCGAGATCGACAAACTCCTTCAGAAGCCCCGCCTTCTGGCTCGGCTCAGAAGACCAAAATAAAGCCTTCCCATAGCCCAGGACCAAGTACCATTCTCCCCAAGAAGGTTGTCGAACCGAAGGTCATCGAACCGAAGAAGGCTGTAGAGCCAAAGGTAGTCTAACCAAAGGTTGCCGAACTGAAGAAGGTGGTCGAACCAAAGAAGGTAGCCCAACCAAAATAGGTTATTGACTCGATAGCTATCGAGCCGAAGAAGAGCCTCTAACCAAAGCAGGTCGTCGATCCAAAAAGAACACCCGAACCAAAGAAGGCCGTCGATCCTAAAATGAGTGTTGATCAACAAAAACAAGATCACACCACAAAGCCCGTTGAACCTAAAAAAGTCATCGATTCGACCAAAAACATTGAGCCTAAAAAAGCTGTAGAGCATAAAAAACTTATTGAACCAAAAGCTCCGGTCGATCGGAAACAGGTCGTCGACCCAAACAAAGTCACCAAATCGAAAAAGACTGCTAAACCATCAAAAGACGTCGAACCAAAAAAGGTTACCGACCCCAAAGCAACATTCGAGCCGAAAAAGACTCCACAACCAAAGGCCCTCGAGCCGAAAGGTCACAAACAAGTCAGTAAGCCAAAAACATGCGCCAAAGCCACGGACAGTAGAGGAAGAACTCTTCCATCCCGATCTCGAATCAGAGGAACAATCTAAAGTGTACATAAACCCGGAAACTGGCAAAGTTACAGTTTATTACCGCAAAAAGAGACCATTGCACACAGACACTCCTTCCCCTGTTGTCTAAAGAAAAATGACTTTGGGACGTCTCCCTCTAGGCCTTTTACTACTCCTCCTTTCTATCCTAATATGCCCTTTGTGCCCTACTCTCCTACACATTCAGACTATAATGATGAGGATAACATGGGGGAAGACCCTCAGGATGACTTTAACGAACCAGAGGATCCACATGCACAGGATGACACATGGGAGGATCAGAACGATCCATATGACACACTACCCAACCCTGACACCTCCCCATACCCTACAAAGCCTTCGCCTACCGACGACACCATTGTGTTTAACCAACTGCTAGACAGGGCAGCAAAATACCACAAGGTAGACATGCACACTGACCCAATAGAAGAAGATTTTCTATTTGACACTTTTCCTACCTCTGAGAAAAATGTCAGGACACTTCCTATGCCGAAAGGGGTATTAAAACACACGCCAGATGTATTCAAAGACCCAGCCAGAGCACGTGTACTCAATCCCAGGATTGGGAAGAAATATAAGGTGGCCCTACAGACCCTGCTTACATTAAGTGCCAGTTGCCTTTAGACTCACTAATATTAGCAAACGCTCGCAAAGGAGCTAACTCACAAACAGGAGATGCTCCACCTCCTGACAAGGAGTCTAAAATATTGGAAGCCTCAGGCAAAAGAGTGGCCTCACAGGCTGCTAATTCATGGAGGATTGCAAACACACAGGCTCTACTAGCTCGCTACGATAGCACACTACGACCAGCTTGAAGGTTCACTTCAACACCTGCCAGAACATTTCAAAGCTCAGGCTAACGACCTCATACAGGAAGGCAAATTTATTACTAATGCTTCCATTAAATGTGCGCTTGACGCAGCTGCCACAGCAGCCTGATCCATTAATACTAGCGTATTACTACGCGGATACGCGTGGCTACGCATCTCTGGGTTTAATAACGAGGTGCAATCCACCATCCTCAACCAACCAGTTAATCAAGACTTCCTGTTTGGCCCTGCAGTAGATACCATTTTAGACAAAATGAAAAAAGATACCGAAACTGCTAAATCTATGGGCGAACTGGAGTTTCAACAACATAGAGGTTCCTTTCGTCGCTCCTCCTACAGAGGCACCGCACGAGGCAACACTTCACAGACTTCCTCTAAATATAAAAGCAACACCCAAAGTTCCTTTAATAAAGGCTCCAACAGGGGAGGTTATAGGGGCAATAATAACAAGGGCAGAGGACGTGGCGGCAATAACACCACAGTGACTTCACCACACTCCCTCCAGACCATCTAACACCAGTCGGAGGCAGAGTCAAACAATTCCTACCAGTCTGGAATGCAATTACCACAGACAGATGGGTGAGACAAATTATCCAGTATGGTTATTGCCTGGAACTCACTTCTACTCCACCCAACATACCACCCAAGCACCGTCCTATGTCCAAAGAACACATCACCCTGTTACAACAAGACGTGAAATCCATGCTAGAAAAGGGGGCCATAGAGCCAGTCCCTTTTCGATACCAAGGGACAGGAGTAAACTCACTATACTTCCTTATTCCAAAAAGGACGGGCCCTCAGATCAATATTGGACCTCAGACCGCTGAACCAATACATACCCTCGGAGCACTTCCATATGATCACTCTACAACAAGTACTCCGTTACTCCAGAAAGGCGACTTCCTAGCAACATTAGACCTCAAGGACGCATATTTTCACATACCTATACATCCAGCTCACAGGAAATACCTCAGGTTCACAATAGAAGGTCAACATTATCAGTTCAAGGTTCTCCCCTTCGGGGTAACCACAGCCCCAAGAGTATTCACGAAATGTTTAGCGGTAGTAGCTGCACACCTCAGAAGGCAACACATCCACGTGTTTTCATACCTGGACGTTTGGCTCGTAAAAGCAAACTCGTACGCGCAGTGTGCAAGCCATACGTCTCAGACACTCCAGCTGCTACACAGCCTGGGTTTTTCCATAAACTACCCAAAATCGCATCTACAGCCCTCCCACATATATCAATATCTGGGGGCTACAATATATACCTCAGTAGCAAAGGCATATCCAAATTCAGCCAGGATAGCCAACATGCAGACTCTCATTCAAAGATTTCAGCCACAACACTCTTTGCCAGCTCGAGTGTTCATGCAGCTCATAGGCATGATGGCCTCCTGCATATTCATTGTCCCTCATGCCCGACTTCAAATGTGTCCACTGCAAGAATGCCTAGCGCGGCAGTGGAACCAAGCTCAGGGACAACTGAAGGACCTAGTGTTGGTAAACAGTCGCGCTTACAACTCTCTGCAGCGGTGGAACCCACAAAACCTTTCCAAGGGGCGACTGTTCCAAGAGCCAGTTCCACAACTATTGCTAACAGCGGACGCATCACCGACCGGTTGGGGAGCCCACTTATTTCAATACACAGTCCAAGGACTCTGGACAATCAGACAAAAGAAACTGCATATCAACCAACTAGAGTTGCTAGCAATATTTCTAACACTAAAAGCATTCCAGAAATACTTGTACAACAAGGCTGTGTTGATCTGGACAGACAACATGACAGCCATGTACTACATCCAGAAACAAGGAGGGACACACTCTCCACAGCTGTCCCACTTAGCACAGAGCATAGGGAGGTGGGCAATTCCAAGAAACATTTTCTCCTAGCAGAACACCTGCCAGGGAAAGATAATCAAGTAGAGGATCTGCTAAGCAGATACAGTCAGCAGCTACACGAATGGGAGATTCACCCTCAAGTTCTCCAACCATTCTTCCAAAAATGGGGGCACCCAGAGAAAAATCTGTTTGCCACAAACGAAAACTCAAAATGCCAATACTTTGCCGCCAGGCTCCCACATCCGTTGTCAAAGGGCAATGCGATATGGATGAACTGGTCAGGCAGATTTGCGTACACTTTTCCACCAGCTCCACTGATTCCGCTGGTGGCCCGCAAACTACGTCAGCAGTCACTCACAATGATCCTGGTTGCTCCCACATGGGCAAGACAGCCATGGTACACAACATTCCTGGAACTTTCAGTAGTTCCCCATCAAAGGCTGCGCCTCTCGCACCATCTTTTAACTCAGAACCATGGAGAAATCAGACACCCAGATCCCAATCAGATGAACCTAGCGATTTGGCTCCTGAGGTCTTAGAGTTCGGATACCTTAACTTACCTCCTGATTGCATGAACATTATCAAGGAGGCAAGACTGCCTACTAATAGAACATGCTACGCAGCTAAATGGAAAAGATTTGTAATTTATTGCAACAATAAACAAATCAATCCATTAGATGCTTCCATCCAAAACATTATCTGCTACCTCTTGCATCTAGCATACTCTTCTATAAGACTACATTTTGCTGCTACAACAGCATATCTCCAGAACAGGCAACACCTTTCCCTGTTTAGGGTACCACCAATCAAGGTTATGATGGAGGGTCTTAAAAGGATAATCCCTCCAAAGCACCCACCTTCACCAGTCTGGAACTTAAATTTGGTACTTACCAGGCTTATGGGACCTCCTTTCGAACCACTCCACTCATGTGAATTGCAATTTCTGACATGGAAAGTGGCATTCTTGATTGCCATTACCTCCCTCAGGCGAGTGAGTGAGCTTCAGGCACTAACAATTCAAGAACCCTTCATGCAAATACATGCAAATAGGGTAGTACTTAGGACCAACCTTAAGTTTATGCCAAAAGTCATATCCACTTTCCATATCAATCAATCAATAGAACTGCCAGTGTTCTCCCTGAACCCACAGTCAGTAGCTGAGAGAGCCCTACACACACTAGATGTAAGGAGAGCTCTGCTATATTATGTTGACAGGACTAAATCATTTCGGAAAACAAAGCACCTGTTTGTTGCTTTTTCACCGCAACATAAAGGTAATCCCATCTCAAAATCAGGAATAGCCAGGTGGATAGTTAAATGCACTCAAATATGTTATCAAAAAGCTAAACTCACTCTAACAGTTCCCCCAAGAGTAAACTCTACGCTTAAAATGGGGGCATCCATGGCTTTCCTAGGGAATATTCCCCTTGAAGACATATGTAGGGCAGCTACATGGTCTACCATACACACTTTCACTAAACACTATTGTGTAGACGTGCAATCAAAGCAGCAAGCTGCTGTAGGCCAGGCTGTCCTTAACTCTTTTTCAGACTGCTGCATCTGGTACAGGTGACCACCACTAGTGGAGATACTGCTATACAGTCTGTGCACAAGATATGAATTCAGCAGCCAACATGCCTCGAACGGAATATGCTACTTACCAGTATGCATCTGTTCTTGGCATGTAGGGCTGCTGACATTCATATCGCCCAGCCTCCTCCCCGGTGCCTGTTGCAGCTGCAGGATTCTCTTTTGCATGGCCATCTCTTACTTTGCTATACTCCATCTCTGCCACAATGGCGAAAAACAATCTGAGGATGGAGAAGATGCCCATGCGCACTGTAGTCCAGGGGGGGAGTCATCTATCTCGTGATACTTCGAAGACTCTTGCAGGACAACAAGTGCAATCATCCGAACCCAACACTAGGCGGCGATCTATGCACAAGATATGAATGTCAGCAGCCCTACATGCCAAGAATAGCTGCATACTGGTAAATAGCATATTCCTTTCCTGGTACCACCCAGGCAGACAGCTAAGGTCTACTAATGCCAGGTTAATGTTGGTACCAAGGATTCGAACCTCGAGCTGGGGAGGTCGAAGTATAGGCTATTGTTCAGCCAAATTATGGAATACACTCCCGGCAAATATGATAGATGCCAACTCTTGCATCTCTTTTTGAAAAGAAGTGAAAACTTGGTTATTTTTAAACTAATTCTTAAGGCCTCCCCACCCCCCATTTCCCTCAGGGCTTACGGTCAGGTTGAGCGCCAAGACACCTTAGGTTATTCGCTTGCTTTAAAGATCATATTAATATAACATAACATAATATAACATGACATAACATAGCCAGATGCCATATTTCCCAGGAGTGGTTATCAGGAGGAAGGGAACTTCACAGCCCATTGGCTGTCAACCACATCCTACCCTGAGGGCATTTCCTGAGCATAAATTGGGTACCCTGACACCCAGAACTCGGATCTAGTCTGAACTTGAAGGAGGACTGCCCTGCTGCACTGCGGAACCGGCAAAGAGGCTGCACTGGCATGGACTGCACCTGCTGAGCCTCGTGGCTAGCAAATGAGATGGACTGTGCCTACTGTGTCCTGCTCATAGAAAGGTAGTCTCCAGAGCCCAGTTAAAGTCAAGAAACTCTAACAGCCAGTTTGCTGGCCTCCTGTTCTCCGCACAGGGCCACAACAGCTGAGAAGCCTGCTGTGGAGTGTTGGTATCCCAGAATCTTCAGGCTGCCATCTCTGTCTGCCTCGCACCACCAGAGACCAGGACCTGATGCCCAAAGTTGCACCTGAGTTTGATGAGCCTGGTAAAGTTGTCAACATGTTGATTGGTTGCCCAGAAGCACAGTTAACACCCAGGGAATGATTTGGCTGTGACCATGATACCGTGTGACAGGTAGCCAGGTGTAAACTAGACTTCGACCAGGAGGACTTTGAGGAATGTAGACATGGACTGAGGAATAGACCTAGGAAGACCCCTGTTTACCTCATTGCAGCCACAGCATCCTTTGTGCATCTTCAGCATCCTTCATCACTTGCATCAGGACCACTTCCATAGAAAGTCAATGCAGCGGATAAAAGTGCCTGACTGAGGATTGCTTCTACCCTCGAGGTAAGTGTTTCTGAGGACCTTGCTGGTTCCCCTGACTAGCTCCTTACTGGAGTCAGTCACATAAATTTACTTGAAGTGACCGCATTACAAGTAAACCAACTTTTTTAGTGAAAACGTTTTAAAGTGTTAGATTAGCTGAATTTGCTAGTGCTTGTTCGCAGTTGAGTGAAATGCTTTCATTTACTATAACTTATAAATTCTGGAACCCTCTGGTTGATCCTGTTCTTTGTGGTGTCTCAAAATACTTAAAAATATTTTTTTGTAAATCTGTGTCTGACTTCTTTGGTGTTGTCAGTGTCTTCAGCTATTTATTGAAGACATACGCCAAAAAGGAGAAGTAAGTGTGTGAGATATACTGACCTAAGATAACTCTGGTGTATGTTCTTCACCCAATGTCTCTCATAAAAGCTGTTCTCTGGAGACTAAGGATGATCAAGCCAGCTGTAATTCAAGTGGCTTCAAATTGAGTGAAAATAAATTTGAACTTCAGAGCTCTGCAGCTGAACCATACCTGGCCTTGAATGGGACCAGTCATTCTCTCAGGAAACTGGCATGTACAGGCTGCGGTTTTGCACCTGTGTGTGGAAAAATCATGTTGCAGGGACATGACCATTCTTGCAATGTCCGAAATATCTTTGCGGGCGATCACCAGACACAAGGAGATATTATGCTGGACAGTCATGGGTGGAATAAAGACAATTATGTGGCTAATTTACATTTTGAAGGTCCTAAATCTCAGAACTTATTTTATGCCTCTGAATCATTGTTTGATTAGTCTTCCTTTTAAGGTCTTGTCCAGCGTTGCAGCTTGCATGCGCTACTCGCTCTGCGAGGCATATTGTAGTAGGGTAGGTATTAGAAGTGGAATGTAAGCCATGCCCCTTATTTCCATTGGCTTGCGTCATCGTCCATGCTAAACGCTGGCTTCCGATTAAAAATTAGGCGACTGGAGATGAGCCCCAGAGCAGCGCGCTGGTAAGCTGCATGTCACATATCGGGCAACGGCGGATCTAAGAGTCTCACACGGAGAAGAGGTGAGCCTTAGATGATACTCTAGTTAATGTCTGACTCTCCGGTGTGAAACAACTTCATTTAACCGGCTTGGATCCTAATTACCGGTGACTCCTTATGCTCGACTGCCTGCCTGTCCCTAAGATGGCCGCCCGCTATCGGCCTCGATCGTAGAACATTGCAAATGCGCTGTATCACTGCAATTATCCAGCGAATCGCTTCAACGGCATAGCGACTTCACCCTGCACCTTTCTGAAGGGGACCCCTGATTGAGAGAGCGCATTTTGATCAGCGATCTGGCTAAAACCTGGAGGAGCCTACCTTCACTAGCGCCTGACCCCAAAATGGCGACTGTGCTAAATTCTACCGACTTTTTGGGCGCGAAAACAACAATGATAAGTGGACACTGTGAACTTTGAGCAAATGTGATCTTTGTACAATCAGCCCTGCAGACCCAAGGTGCTGTAGCTCAACCTACCATTCCTGATGCCACAATATCACATGGGGATGCAGTCACAAATAGAGTTGCAATCACAAGTAGTGCAAGACGAATGAGCATTACCCAACATTCAAAAATGTACCATTTTGGGAAGTACTAGCTTACTTCACACTCCAATAGAAAGCCAAAGCTCTAGCACAAGAGATCCGGTCCTTATCTGGAGCACGCCGTCGCTACCTGCCAGAACTCTGAGATCTAAGACAGAACCTTGGGGTCTCTGTTTGACAATCTGACTCGACCAACGCTGACACCCTACAGGTCATCCTGTCATTTCTCGCAAACTGGAAGGCAACCGCAATAGCGCCAACCACACACGAATCTCCTTCAAAATGGCTGACAGGGATGAGAAAAACAAAAAGGTAAAATCGGAACCCTCATTGTCGGACTCTCCTATTAAATCGAGGGCGGACGTTAGTAGTACCCTAGAGGTAATCCTGAAAAAAATAGCAGAAGTACACGACCTAGCAAAGTCAACCAAATCCAACACTGACTCTATGCATCTGGAACTTACTGCAATTAGAGCTGACATGAGCTCTGTACACAAAAGCATAGATGAAGCGGAACAGAGAATTAGTGACTTGGAAGATAAAACCAATACTGCATCCAACTCCATACAGCAACTCCAGGGATCAACGGACCAGCTCAGATGCCAGTTAGCGGAGTTGGAGGACAGAAATAGAAGGGGCAACGTGCGCATTTTTGGAATCCCAGAAAATGCAGAGAAAGACGCGAATTCCTGTGTAGACTTTCTAGAAGCTTGGATTCCGAAGATAACATGGATTCCCTTCCACCACGAGTTTGAACTCGACAGAGCCCACAGAGTTCCCAGCTACATCCCTCACGGTTACAGAGGCCCGCGTCCACTGATATGCAAACCAATGAGGTGCCAGCATACGGAAGCTATACTTCAATTCGCAAGACGCAATCACAAAATCACTTGGGAAGGCCATAATATAACTTTCACCCAGGACTACTCGAAAGACACACTCGAAGTCCGGAAGGGCTTCCTGGCCCTGAGAGAAAAACTTAGATCGAAAGGTTTTCAGTACTCCTTTGTTGGTCCGGCGAAATTCAGAATCACCATACAGGGCAAACCGAAGTTCTTCACGGACCCTAACGCACTGGCGCAATTCATTGGAGACTCTCCACCGCAGAGCATGGACTTGTCCAATGGCTCTTCAAACAAACAGAAGACCAACTCGCAAGAAAATATAAACTCGGGTTCTGGTCATGGGTGACTCTAACATAACAATCTCAAGCCTCTAACTTGAAGTACCTAGTGATGTCATTGTTCAGTGTCTTTTACAGTAGATAGTAAGTCGAAATGGTATTCACCCTTGGGCAGTCGAACATCCTGCTGCCTCTTCCGCTTCAGTTATTGTTGATGTTTTGAATTGAACTGATTGACTCCGTCAGGTAAGACCGCTCAGTGTTCATACCGAGGTCACCTGCACATCCACTAATTTCCTTATCTAGTGTTATAGAATATAACTCGCTTTGTGCTCTTTAAACCGAAATCGAGGCGAATGCTCTGTTCCATAGCCTTTAACACCATTAACTTACCAGGGACTCAGAGATGCTCAGAGATTATGTCTGTACCTATAGAAAGTCCCCTCATGTTATCTTGTTTTTGATTACGCATGTTTTACACATACAAAATGTATACAGTATGCGCGACTAAACAGTCATGTTTAGCTACCTTTTCCTTAATACTCCTAATTAATAAGTTTTTAAACTTCACTGCATAGTTAAGTTTCATGATCATCCGCTCTATCAGTGTCTCAAAACCTACTATATACTGCTTACTACATACAGCTATCGAATATTGTTAGTTATTTGTTCCCTGTTACATCTACCACTCTAATCCCTTCCTGCGTCGCAGATGGATGGCAATGCCGTCGCAGTTCCTAAGTTCTTTTGAGAGGGGAGTCGGGAGGGGGGAGGGAAGGAGAGGGAGCAAGGAAGGGGGGAGGAGGGGGGCAAGGGGGGAAAGGGAAGAAAAAAATCTGGATTGTTTCAGCATACTTTCTGTGTTTATGGTTAATGCTTTTTCTCAACTATATGTCTACAAAAGCACTACTTGCCGATATTTCAAGGGGGCCCCCACAGAACACTCATAGCGATCTAACTGACCGTACTATTAGCCTATCCCCAGTAATAGACTACAGTACCATGCTCACCACAAACTCGAACAACGCTTGCTCAATCGACACCATTGTAACAGCAATACACGCGAGACAGAACAGACCCAACGAAACAGCTTACTCATTCATACTCAACAATCACCCACTACTCTCTAGCCTATTCTTTAACAATATACCACCTAAACAAGAGCGACACCATAGTAACCAATGACTCGTAATACATCTATTTCGGAGGGCCTTAATATTGTTTCCTTCAACGTTAAAGGCCTCAATCACCCGGTCAAGAGGAGAAAAGTTCTGGAGTACCTGTCCAAATCCAAGGGCGACATCCTCCTCCTGCAGGAGACTAAACTGTCAAAAGATGACGCTGAATTTATAAACCAACATTGGATATCTCACAATCTTTGCTCTCCAGCAGTTAGCAAAAAGAGGGGGGTTCTTACACTAATAGCTAAGAAATCCAACTTCTCCATAGTTTCACACACTCACGACAATAACGGCCGCTTCATCATGGCACACCTTCAGAGAAACGAAGATCATATCCATGTCATGAACATATATGGCCCCAATAACGACGACCCAGAGTTTTGGGATTCACTAACCCTGACCCTAGAAGGCGTACCCCAAGGAGAATTACTAATTATGGGAGGTGACTTCAACCTGCCACTAGATCCAATCACCGATCGTCACTCGAATTACTCCTACCACCCTACACGATCGCACACTAGTTTACACCGCCTATGCTCCAGATTCAATCTACACGACTCGTGGAGACTCCAACACCCCGACGCCGAGATTACACCTTCTACTCGCCTCCTCACAATTCCTACTCGAGGATAGATTATATCCTCATTAATAGCCCCTTCACTCACCTCATCGAAGAAACCAGTATTGCCCCTAAATTGATTTCCGACCACTCAAGCATACAGACCAAACTAGTGGGCTCCAGTTCCATTCTCCCCCCTAAAAGATGGAGATTCAATGACGAAATATTTTCTGAGCCGGAAAACAAACAAAAGATAGAGGCCGCCATCCTAGACTACCTCAAACTTAACGACACCCCTGATTCGGACATAGCGAATGCATGGGAGGCACTCAAGGCCACGCTGAGAGGAGTAATAATAGGCATTCGAGCTCAAGCTAACAAAAAATTAAACAAAGATTTGTCCACTCTGGCGGATAATATTAAAAATCTAGAAACCGCGCATATGGCAGATCTCCAAAATTCTCTGATTCTACACGACCTCACTAAACTCCAATATGAATACAACTCGATACTCAGTAGAAGGGCGGGGGTCTGGGTCAATAAGTTTAAGGCTCTAAAGACTTGTGAGGGCAACAAAGCTGGAAAGATTTTAGCGTCATATCTAAAACATAAAAAAATGCAGTTCAACATCGCCTCAGTTAAAGATAGCAACAATGTCATCCAAACAAAGCAGAACCTAATTCTCAATACATTTAAATCATTTTACCAAGACCTGTACAAAAATAATCTAGACTTTAACTCAGAAGAGTGTAACAGATACCTAACCTCACTGGGTCTACCTAAACTCAACGATGCTGACAAGGACACACTGAACTCTCCGATTACCCTACAGGAAGTATCAGAGTCCATTAAAACACTGAAATGTAAGAAAGCACCGGGCCCTGACGGGTTCTCGGCCAGCTTTTATAAAGAACTCACGAACTCCCTGAGCCCGACTCTTCTAAAACTTTTCCAATCCTTTAGCGCAACAAAAAGTATAACCAAATTGATGAGTGAAGCTACCATCATAGTCATACCTAAAGAAGGTAAAGACCCTCTGCTGACCAAAAATTACAGACCAATCTCCCTAATTAACTTAGATTGCAAAATATACGCAAAGATCCTCGCCACACGACTAAACTTACAACTCCCAAAGCTAATTAGTACATCACAAGTAGGTTTCATGAAGCAGCGCATGTCTAACGATAATACAAGGATCCTCTGTCACGTCATTGAAAAAGCCAGAATACTCGCAGCCCCAGCCGTAGCCATTACTCTCGACGCAGAGAAGGCGTTTGACAGAGTCTCCTGGTATTTCCTCAAGAGCTGTATGTCCGTCTTTAACCTGGGGGAACATTCACTGATTTGGTTATGGCCCTATACCGTTCACCTTCCGCACGCATTGCTATAAATGGTTCATTATCGGACCCCTTTTCTTTAGAACAAGGGACGAGACAGGGCTGCCCCCTCTCACCATCACTCTTCCTCTTAGCAATGGAACCCCTAATTGCTAATATAAAAAATAATGAAAGCATCAAAGGAGTGAAATTTGGAGATAAGTGCGTCAAACTAGCCGCCTATGCGGACGATACCTTGACTGTAACAGAATCACCAGACTCCTCCATCCCTGCACTAATGACCACCATTGATACTTACTCCTCCCATTCAGGATACAAACTCAATCGGGATAAGTCTGAGGTCAAGCCACTCAATATTTTAACACCCAAAGAGGTGCTGGGAAACTCAGGACTATGTTGGCAACCAGAGTTTGTGAAATACCTAGGTATTGAGTTTGGTGACTCCCTTATGGAGACCCTCCAACGAAATGAAAAGATAACTTTAAATAAAATCAAGACCCAACTAGAGGGGTGGTCCCCTCGGTTCATTACTTGGTGGGGCAGAGTGGAGACCATCAAGATGATGATTTCACCTCTAGTTAATTACCTAATTTCTATGCTCCCTCTAACCCTCACATCAGACTTCTATCACAAATTAGACATGGCCATCTCTAACTTCCTATGGAAAGGGAAAAGAGCAAGAATCAGCATAAAAAAGCTTCGCTTAGACAAATCCGCAGGTGGGGTCAATTTACCAGACTTTAAAAGGTATGAAGCTGCCTTCCTAGCCAAACAAGGAGCCTACTGGCTCGCACCTTCACCTGACTATAATCCAGTGTGGCTAGAAATTGAGAAGGAAATCCTAGACGGTATCACCCCACTCGTCTAACCTAAACAAACTAACCCACTCTAAATCAATATTTCATAACACCAAATCGGCTCTCCTGCAGTTTGACAGAATCCTAGAAAACATCATTCGGGGCTCACAATGGGAATCCCTATGGGACAACCGGAACATTATGTACAAGGGGAAACCTATGCACAATGCGACATGGATCAAAAAAGGCATATTGTTCCCATACCAGCTATTTGCGGGGGCATACTCTATTCCATTCAGTGACTTACAAATCAAATACGATCTTGAACCAATTGAATTTTACAACTTCCTAAACGTAAAAACAGCATTGTCCAAAACAAAACTCTCCCCGACACCACACTCCCTCCCAACATACCTTGCCAGATTGAACAGACTAGGACACCATGTTTCCTTTCTCTATAGACTCAGCCGTCCCCAACAATCTAGCCTTACTGCCCCAATCACACAATTCTGGAATAACCTGTCATCCAGGCCAATCACAGACTTAGATTGGACCAACACATGGATATCTTGCATGAGACACAAAATCAGCCCTACGCTGTCTCAGACAAAATACTGGCTCCTACATAAGGCCTTCTGGACCCCAGCACGTTTATTTGCACACATCACCCCAGACACCTTTTGCTGGAATTGCAAACGTGCGGAGGGTGACTTATCACACATTATCCTAGAATGCGACTGCGTAGCACAATTTTGGGAGAAGATATTCGAATTGATCTCAAAACTATTCCACATTACACCAGCAAAAGAGCTTCCTTACCTAGTTTTCGGATTCACCCAGGACCCATCCCTTGTTGCAGACGATAAGGCATTACTTGACCTCCTCCTCACGGCGGCGGTTAAGACAGTCCTTAGCAACTGGAAAGATACCAGCAAAGCCAACTTCGCAGGGTGGCTGAATTGGATAATCAGCTTACGTGGCGCAGACAATATTGCACTCCATCAGACACCGTGGCGCCCTCCCACTAGAAAATTATGGTCGACTCTGGATAACTACTTCACGACACATAAGCCACCTTAGAATGGTCCACACACCGTCCACGATCCATCTCCAGGTGTTCGCAGACTCCCATCATTGTACTATTATTTATCATAGAACATTTTCCTTTCTGAATGAGTAAAATGCTGTTGGAATACGTCTGTTACTAAATTGTTATTGAGTATAAGATACGTGCTCTGCTGTTTTAGGCAAGATACCAACCATGTACTTTTTGTATTGACATGTACTATGATGCATTGTAGCGTACAGTAATTTTGAACCGTGAAATTATGACTCTAATTTCGCTACTGGATCTACTTTTTACATGTTTTGCTGAAACAACCAATAAAACACTTTTGAAATAAAAAAAAAAAAAAATTAGGCTTCTTATTCCCTCTTTGTTACCGCTCTGTCTCCTTTTGGGACGGCCCATCCAGACTGGATCGTTGACTTGCGGTGCTACACTGTCTCCTTTATTAGTCCGTAAGCGCGCTTTTTTTTTCTTTTTTTCTTTCATTCGGCTTTAATATAAATGAGGGTTAAACTGTGAATGGAGCTAGCGGGTTCACACTGTGATTAGCTGTGTTTCATTCGGCCACTATGTAAATATAAATGAGGGGAAAGCTGTGAATGGAGCTGGCGGGTTCACGCTCTGATAAGCTGCGACGCAGCCGGCAGTCTGTTCAGAAAAAGGGCGGGGGAATAATAAACAAACAGACCAATCCCCGTAAGCCCAGCTCTCCCGGACCAAGAAGTGGCTGAAGGAGCGAGAAAAACAAGTCTGGCCGCCTAGAACTCTCGCAGCCTGCAGACGGATCCAGGTGAAATGGGGGCCCGAGTTGGAGCTTTGTATGCGCTACAGACGTTGGGTAGCAAGAGGGTTTATGTTGCTTCTATGTGGCCTGAGTTGTTCTGAGTGTAAATGGAGGAATCTGCTACCGCCGGGTTTTACACAAACAGTTCACTACCCAGGGATTTAATTTGTTTACCTCTCTCCCAGAAGCAAAACTTCACACATGCGTGTAAAATCAAGCTCCCCTGCTTGCAAATATCCTCCATTTTTCATACTGTTCCCGATCTCCACAGCTAAGGGGCACTAAAATGTGGAGCGATAGTAAGTTACTCAGGATCACACAAGTTGATCTGTGGTGAGCTGGGATTCGGACGCGTCAGCTGGTTTCACGGTGCATCTCTTAAAACCTCAAACGCATCTGCCCGACACTGAAAACCTCCTTGCTCTGCACTTCAGGTTTAGTGAGTGCACCCGCCTCCTCATTTGAGCATTTTGGGGTGAACATCCGGGGAAGAGGTCTTTCTATTTTGCTGAATCTTTCCATCCACAGCGCTGGGGAATGTCCTGTGTCTGTGCATTTTTTTAAAACATGGTGTAAGACGCACCATTCCCACCAGCATGGCGAAGACACACAAAGCCCCCTCGCCTCACTGTAGCACCCACAAAAAGCAGGGGTCCTGCATCCAAATCATAGATAAAATATATTTAAGCTTCCAAAGACAATTTGCCTTGACGTTTGCTCCATCTGTATGTCTTGGGCCATGCTGCCCCTTCCCTCAACAATGGTAATAAACAGCATATTACACTTTGCACATCTGCATGTATGGTTTAAGGCACCCAGTTTTTATGTGCTGTAGTTCTAAAGACCGGTACATAACCATGCTTGGAGCACAAGGAGTTAAATCCCTGCAGTGAGGTACAATGCCTGTTACAAACTTCTGTTGTAAGGTGGCCTTAGTACCTTACATTTGTCAAGCAGCCCTGGAAGAAATCCCCTTAACCGCATCGCTGGTGCGGTTATTTTTGCGCTGTGCGGCTGTTTTCAAATAACCGCGTTACATGACGAGCTCAGCTCGTCATCCGCACACGTCACCCGTGGCTGATGACGAGCTGAGCTCGTCATCAGCATCGAAGGGGATAATGAACCCTATAACATTAGAAGGCATTATGGCTTTGGTAAAATCAGGTTCCCCCAGGGAACCTGCACGGCCTCATGCACTGACTCTGGTTACAAAAAAAATCCTTCCTGTAATCCGTGATTTGGTCAATGCCTCCATCACCACAGGTGTGGTCACCCCAGCTTGGAAATGAGCAATGGTGAAGGCACTTCTAAAAAAGCCTAATCTTGATCAAGACAATTTGGGGAACTATCGTCCCATCTCTTCTCTCTATGATTAGCAAGATCCTGGAGAGGCGCATCAATACCACTCTTGTAGAGTTCCTTGAATTCAACAATCTACTTCACTCTTCTCAGACAGGCTTCCTTTCCCAGCACAGGACCAAGAACACCTCTTCTTGCAGTAACAGAGGAATCCAGGAGGTTTTTGGATCAAGGTGGTACAGAACCTATTAGCCATCTGGACCTCAGTGCTGCATTCAGCAATGTCAACCATGATACATTGATCCTTAGGATTAGGGACCTGGGCGTGACAGGTGGTGTCATCACCTGGATCCAGTCTTTCCTAGAAGATCGTTCCTTTCAGGTCTTTGAGGGCGATGTTATCTCCAAACGTATGACCCTCAGTTGTGGTGTGCCTCAGGGATCATCTCTGAGCCCCACACTGTTCAACGTTTACATGCGTCCATTAGCAGAGATAGTCCGTCCATTTGGCATAAGAATTGTAACCTACTCCGATGACACATCACTTGTGGTGGCTCTAAACCACCCTGAAAAGTCATCTGGCCTCCTTGGAAAATGTCTAGAGGAGGTAGCCAAATGGATGGAGCTATCCTGCTTAAAACTTAATGAGGACAAGGCTTATGCTTCTCGAAAAACTCGCCGGTGTTCAATCCTGACCTGCTCTGGCCCATCTGTCTTGGACCCGCTCCAGAACCCAAAAAGCAGATTAAAAGCCTGGGTAGGTGCTTGGACCGCACTCTCAGCTTTGAGTTTCAGGCGACTAAATTATCAGCCACCTGCTACGGCCTACTGAGGATGCTTCGCAAGATACTTCCGCTTTCCTTCCATTCCAGGCAAGAAGAGTATACTCTCTTGCCTGGATTATGGTAATGCCCTCTACTTAGGAGCCCTCCAACTCTCAATCTCCAAGCTCCAGATTCTTCAAAACTGCGCAGCTCGTCTGCTTTTCTAACTCCCTCAACGACAATCCGCTAAACCTGCATTAAGAAGCCTTCACTGGCTACCTGTCAGGGAGAGAATCCTGTTCAAGGCAATGTGCATTACACACAAGGCTTTCTGGGGGAAGGGGCCAACAATCAGTCGCTCCATGATTATTCCGTACCAGCCTAGCAGAACTCTTCGTTCCACTGTCTCTCTCTTGCTACACTCCCAAAAATAAAGAGAGCTAGATGTGGCAGACAATCTTTTTCTTACAACTCTGCCAAACTATGGAACTCACTCCCCCCATACATACATAAGGAATCCAACCTGCTGCTTTCCGGAAACTCCCCAAAACGTGGTTCTTCCAAAACCCCACTTAATCATGGTCTCTCTCTCTACGCGTCCAACCCCGGCGCTGGGAGGCCTTAGTGTAGCTATCACACAATATAAAGGCTTTTTCATTCATTCATTCAACTGGTAGAATAACTATGAGGCAATAAGCATTGTTTTCTCAAGCTGTTCTACTGCTGTGCGGTAGTAATGACACACTTAATTTAACTAGCATGTCATTAATATGTGCATTGCATGTTTGATTGGCATTGAACACGAAAGAGTGGTTAAAACCAGAGTCCTTGTTTCATGTAAATACCTTCATTTCTGTTAAATCTAGGTTTTGTCCAGTGGGGGCCTCGTCTCAGCCTGATTAACTTCCCTCTTACTCATTGGCTTCCGAGCATGACAGCCATTTAAACAATGACCGTGCCCAAACTAACCTTTTAAACTTGAGCCATGGTCTGATCAGACCTGTAAACAGAGCCTTAACGGTCCAATTGCAACCAGGCCCCATTTTTAGCTCTGCTTCAAAAACTCTTGACTTAGCCACTGACTGGGCTTTTATCAAAGCAAAGTGTGATGTTTCTAAAAGCGTACATTCTTAACTATATATTTGAATATGGTTCTGCGACTCAGCCTTTGTCTGTTCAGACAAAGGTTGGCGGGTGGGGCAGAGGGGGGAAAGATAAACAAAGTGACCAATCCCGGCAGGCTCAGTTTTCCTGGGCCAAGAAGTGGCTAAAGGAGCGAGAATAGCAAGTCCGGCTGCCAAGAGCTCTTCTAGCCTGCAGAGGGATCCAGGTAAGGTGTGGGCCAGAGCGGGAGCTTTGTATGCGCTACAGACGTTTGGGAGTAAGAGGATACCCCGCATGGTTAATGATGCTTCTACATGGCGAGCCCCATCTGACCCACGTCTTGTCCCCCTTACTTAGCTGCACTGAAAGTTAGTGCAACTGTGCTGGGCTCACACAGGCTCAGGGCAGCGCAGGCTGCAGCAGTGGGGAGAGAGTTTGAGGGGCGCGCGCATGGCTCAGATATCTGGATCGAGCACAGGTCATTGCAAATTAAGCACAGCTGCGATGTTCCCAGGATATGGTGCATTTAAATTGTAGGCGTGTAGGGGGTGAGACAGACCTCGGATGTCCTGCAATATGTAGTATCTGAGAATCGGGGTACCTTAGCATGAGTGGAGCATGTGATTCGTAATGTAAAGAAAGCAGTCTAAAAGCTTGAAAAGCAGCATAAGGTGGTGGTGCTTATGAACTTTAGAAGGACGCTTTACGAAGGAAATGGACGCGAGTAATGAAAGTGTTGTGCATGTCTGGAGGCATGGGGGCCCAATGCAGTTTTCGAGGACGTAGTGGGGCTACACTCTGGCTCCGTGCAATTCTATAAATGAAATAAGGGGGCACTTCAGACACAATCAGAGGTGGTGTCTCGTTTAGCGCATGCCATGTACATTAAGAACGCGCATAATATGTGCCCCATTCCACCCAAAAACAAGCATTTACAATGCAATAGGTCTCTCATTACTGAAAGTTTGAGCTATTGGTGTTGCATTATTATCAGCAACGCCAATAGCTCAAACATTTATTAATGCGAGACCTATTGCATTACAAATGCTTATTAGTTTTATTATCAGTAATATAAGACAGCAATAACCTTCACATTCAGAAGATATTGGCTGAGGTGGTAAATGAAAGTATTCTCTGAGTATAGTTAGCTACACGCCTAAGAGTGAAGCAGAAAAACACACCATGAAGCCATACTTAATGACAAAAGACAAGTGAGCGGTAGATGAAAGGAAAAGAAGTTTCAAACTGAAGAAAAACACTCAAAACACAGTTTACTTGCCTGAAGATGCCCCTCAAAAGTGTGGAATTGTGGGATTGCTCATATGTCACAGGATAGTATTTCTAAAGGGAGGACCATGGCCACACCTATATTGTAAAACATTTGAGAGAAATAACTTATAAATTCGGTACCTAAGTCTAGGTAGCAGGATGATGCAAAACGTACATTTATAGCAGATACTAAACGTCATTGTAGTTAAAGGTAACTAGTGCTCTAAAACCCTTTTTGTCTTGCAGTCAACATTTCTTGCTGACAAAAAGCAGTGTTCAACTTGTTTCTATTGGTAAAGTTACACATGTGCTAACCTCTTAAAAAAAGCCCAGTAGTTGTTGGAATCTCATTATTTTAGAGTGAAATGTACTAATTGCACAGGCCATGTGTGCTGAAAAGCATGCCTTTGTGGAACTACTGTTTAAAAATATGCCTACTCTACCTTTAAGTTTTAATGACGAGATGCGTGCTGTCAACAGGGACAGCTAACAGTCTTCCAACGGGGTTTGCGTAGTTAAGAATGGAGTATGGAAATCATGGTGGTCGAGAGCTAGTCTGCTGCTGTAGTTTATCTCCTCCTCGTGAACTCGCATTCAGAAACCAGGGACATGGCATAGAGTTGGGTAGAGCTTGGTTTTTGTGTTTATTGTGAATGCTTTCTTTCAACCTCTTGCATACAAACAGAATGAAAACTGGAGCGAATGTAACATTTTTTTATGATTGGTTTTGCTTGTAGGTCAACTAAACTGGTTATAATTGAGAGGCTACTACTGCTTGCAGAGCGATACGTGATAACTATAGAGGTAAGTTTTTAGTTGCAATTTAATTCCTTTCTCTATTCTTAACACCCAGTGTTTCCCTTCTGTTGAAAATCAATGCTTTTAGTGTCTAAAATCTGATATAAATAATAGTTGCAAATCGTTGTAGGCCTCAAATTGTGACCTGCCTAATCTCTATTCATTTGTCAGGTCAGTCGGCAACCTGATATGATTCCTTCCTTTGCGAAGTGGTATATAGAATGATTCACAAAATAATTTACTGGTTGCAAAAGCATGTGTTCAGTTTCCAGTCACTTTTTGCCACTATGGTTTTGTTACATCTGGCCCCTAGTTGCTGAAGAGTCTGCCGTTTGGCCACACATCCTCCCCACCAGTCATTTCTGTCTTCCATTCTCCTCTGTCTCCTATTTTGTACCACTCTCCTGTGTCTCCATCCCTTCCCCACTTACTTTGCCCCACAGTTTGGAAATGCATTATAAAGCATAATGCTTGAATCGATGCGCAATTAAAATTAATTGCCGATTTAAGTGTTTCTTGATGCCTGTTTACAGTAGTATCATTGTTTAATATATCCGGTATACCATCTTAGTGTATTTCACCACATTTTATAAGCCAACCAAAATGATTTCTCCTCTCTAATTGTGTTTACAAAAACACCAGTCACAGATTTGGGTGTGATTACTGCAAATAAATCATACGTCGGAGTTTTGGTATTTTTCTTTACACCATAAAATCTGCCTACCACTGACACAGTATTGACAAATGTCCATGTCTACATCATTTATGTATCATTATAGCATATTGTAGTTGCTGAAGAAAGTCTTATATAGTATACTTTCAATCATATTTTATAACACTTGTAGCCATATGTATTTGTAAGTTGGTTAGCTCTAATTTTTTTCCTCTGTCTTAAAACATTGTCCTGATGTGCAAACATTATCTTTAGATGATCCTTGATCCCTTTGATTGAGTACCATATGAAATTCATAATGTTCGAGGCAGGCATGTGTGCTGTAGCTACACATGCTATGTATAAATCTGTCAGCGTTGGGCTCTGATGATTACAAGTTGTTTTTTTTTCAAATAAGTTTTCTTCTAGTCACAAGGGAGTGTGACTCCTTTTCTTGGTGATACTGCGATTGGTCATTGAGCCAATTTCCAGAGTTTTTTTCCACTGACTGGTTCGGATGTAATCTCTTGTGGTCCGATTCAATACTTTCGGGCTCCTTGTGGTTCATTAGTAGATCTCCACTATGGTATTGTCTTGATCGCGTAGTTTTATTGCCTTCCGAGTGATCACCCTTCTGCATAGCAGGTCTCCTACTAGCTTCCTCAGCCCACAGGCCATTCCCAGCTGGGCCTATCTGATGGAGACCACTAGCCGTAGATTCCTTAACGCAGAATTATCCCTAGGCGTGAGACTGGATCCGGAAAGATTTTCTGCCACAGCACTCCTGCACGCTGGGGGGACTGCACCACGTGACTCCACCCTCACGTAGTCCTCATTCGTGAAGTCAGCGAGGATACATAAGTCCCACCCCGCCGTGCCTACGTCAGTTTTTTCTCTTTCCGCGTGCAACGCGGATCAGGTTTACTGTCCTGGCCTGATTTCAGGCCTTCCATTCTCTTTTTAAGCTTCGACGTTAAGTGGAACAGTGTGCGAATGCCTTCGGGGTTCAAGACGTGTACCTCCTGTGCCCGGACCCTCAACCGATTTGAATGTGGTGCCTGGGTGAGCACCACGACTCTGAGAGCTGCGACGCCTGCCAGCACCTTAAGCCTAGATCATGGTGGGAACGCCTGATGAAGTTGCTGTCATCGCTAGTCCAGATTGGTGTCGTCTCAGCATCCGTCCCCTACCTCGGAGGCGAGGAGCCGCTGGTTTTGTTTGCAGAATCGCCTTTCGCCACGGCCCTTTGGGCGTGTGTCACCGGCTGGTAGGTCTTTCAGTATGTCTCTGAGGGCTTGTCCTCCTTCCACTGTGGGCGCCGGCTCCCCCGGGACAAGTTCCCCTGCTTGTCTCCTCCCTACCTGCCATTTCCCAGCACGGAGGTGACTAGGGCTCAAATGACAGCCTATACTGCGGTGCTGCAGGCTTCTTTGGCCCTTCCTCCACCTCCTTTGACGTCTGCGGATCCCTTGCCTTGCGCGGGGACTTCAGTGGCGTCGCCGGCACCTAGCGCCAAAGTTTTCGGCTTCAGGTCGTAGAAGAGTGGCATCGTCTAGGTGTAGTCCTTCGGGGCTCCCCTCTTTGGCGCCTAGCGTCCCTGCCTCGCTGCAAATCCCTACAGGGCTCCCTGTGGTATTGCAGGGGATCTCCGGGATTCCGGGCTTGTCCCCGAGTCCCCCTCAATCCTTTAAGCAGGCAGTTGCCTCACCAAATGTCGAGCCGGTGCCGGCTTGGCACCGGGAACCTTCCTCCCCGGCTCCGGTGGAGTCGTGGTTGGAGACCGGGAACTGGGGCGCCTTCCCTAGCCCCTCTCGGTCCTCGACGCGGGCGGCTGCCCCGTCTGAGGTCAAGCCGGTGCTCTTTCGGCACCTCGCCTTCGCCGGTTCGGCGCCGGCCTCGTCCCATTCTCCTAGAGAGCACGGGGTGGCATGAGTCGGCCCGGCGCCATGTTGGCCTACTCCAGCTTCCGTCGACGCTGATCAGGCGCCGATGGTGGACTCCACGGAGCCGCGCCGGGTTCTGGATTCAACTCCTGGGGTCCCTTCTTCTCCTGAGGTCCGTCACTTGCTGGTGTGTTCCTTCCCGGACACAGGGCACCGTGTAGTTGAATTTTCACCGCCATCTTCCAGGGAAGGTTCTTCGCCTTCCCCAAGGTCTAAATGCTCAAACCCTTCATGCCGTGGCTTGCGGCTGGCTTCTCCACCGGCCTCTCCGCCTTCCCCTAAGGCCACTCAGGTTCCCCATTCATCCCTGGATCCCCCACTATTCTGGGGTTGGTGGTTTTCCCCAGGACATGGGGACGGATGGCTCAGTCTGCAACCATCACCCACAGAGTAATTACTTTCCCCTCCGCGGCGCCCTACTGAGGCCAGTGTGGCCTTTGTTCTGGCCATTTCCACGGCTACTGGTATTCTGAGGATGGGTGAACCTGTCACTCCATTTCCTACAGACAACCTCTTGGAGATTCTCCACCAGGGCTCTGGTGGATGGGAGTTGATTCTTCCCTTTGAAGCGTCACTCCATAATTCTCTTCTGGGGGTTTGGGGGCGCCCTGCCACAGGCGATCAGGTGCCTTAGGCACTACTGCACCGTCATTGTCCTGCTCCGCACGACCAGGTCTGGCTTTCTTTCCACCCTTCTACTCAAGGCGCTCTACTGCGCAATGCCTTTCCGTGTTTGCCTGTGGTGCTGTACCCTCCGTCCCAGGAGGCCCGGTGGTTAGATTCATGGGGACGTAATGTCTTCGCTTCTTCTAGTGCTGCCTTTTTATTTTTGTAAAACATTTTTATTGGTATTTTTCCTGTACAACATACAGCATATCTTTCATGGTCGATGAGTTCGACAAACAAATTGATCCCGCATGGGGACCGTTTATCACAACTCCCCAGCATAGGGGTTGAAGAGGATTATGCCTGTATCGTTCAGTTCAGTTCAGTAAGTGACACTGTCCCACACAAATCTATGACCGTATGCAGGGTACGCGCCCAGATGTTGCTTTCCAGGCCACGTTAGGGGCGTGTGATGTAGTGTCTCTCCATACGCGAGCTCGTGGGGGATTCGGAACTTCTGCCTTACATAAACCTTAAATAAACTTGGGGTAATAAAACACATAAACTGGGATGCACTGTCATATGCTGGATGTACACATGTGGAAATGCCTGAGAGCTGCACTATTACAGGAAATCTTGATGGACTTGCGCCGAGTCTGGCCGGGAGAGGGGGATGGGGACAACACTAGGAGCCATCTACGCGGGAATGTGGCAGTGAGTCGATGACTTCTATCTAGAGCGGCCCAGCAGGTGTTTGAGCCCGTTGCGATCCCCCCGCTGAAGAGGGCTTGGGGGGGAAACACCTCCCACCGTGTCCGCTGCTGCATCTATTTCATGCGTAAAGGAGTGAAGTAGCATGGCCCAGGGCATGGAAATTGGATGTTTGTGAATTCCTCTGGCTTCCTCCTCGCGCAGTAGGCCTTCCTCCGCTGCATCCCATTTCTTGACTGCACCCACCCACGCCGGCAGGTGCCTTCCAGTGCATTGTTATGCATCGCTTGGCCAGAAGGAGTACTAGGGAGGCAAAGCACATCTCGACTTTCATGTGCTTGTGCCACATACCGATACCAAGGGCACTAGCTTCCCACATGTTTAGATCTCGGAGGCCCATGACCGTTCCAATAGTAGTATGGACTGTGCACCAGTAGCTATGGAGGGACAGACAGTCCCACAGCATGTGGAAGAAGGAGGCCGCTGGCTCCCAACATCTTGGGCATACAAAGGCGCCATCAGGGAAGTACTTCTGAAGCTTTGCAGGAGTGAGATATGCCAGATGAAGGATATGTAATTGTATGTTTTTGAAGCGATAGTTGCGGGAGAATTTCTTGGTGTATGCTAGTGCTTTCACCCATCCCCTATCATGTAAAGGCCTGCGAAAGTAGTCTTCCCATTGTTCCCTGAGGGACGCAAGCGAGAGTTGCTGACTGGTACATGTAGCTTTATATATCCAAGTAACTAGGTGCCTCCCCTGGCCCATCTGTAGGATCGCGTGAAGGATCGGGTGTGTCAGGGGTTCGTCCTCTAGCGTGTGCCAATGTTTGCGACAGTCATTTAACAGTTACCTATGTAGCAAGATTTGCCCCCTTGGAAGCTCAAAGTCAGTCACTAGCGTCTTAAACGTCTGCAGTTTCTTTCAGTGCTGCCTTGAGGTCACTTAACACTTTGTGTTTGCTGACCTGAGCTACTTCTAGCCTGTGGGATTCTTTCTCATGTCTTTCATGAGGGGGCCCGTGCTGATCTGTGGAGCCATTTGTTGGATGGTAGAGAGTTGGCCGCATTTATTCCTCGTACGGCTTTGGATGTTGCTGATGCTGTTGGCCGTGCTATGGCCCCTTCTGTGGCTCTCTGTCGCCATGCTTGGCTTTGCGATGCTGTTTTCCCTGAAAATATTAGAGAGCGTCTCATCGACCTCCTTTTTGATGGGGTCCTGTTGTTTAATACTAATGCAGACTCTGCCATTCAGCGTCTTCTTGCGGGGCTCCGTCGTCCTCCTCCTCCTCCTCCTCCTCCTCCTCCTCAGTAGGTTGGTCTGCTGATCCTCCCGGGCTTGGTGGGAGACGTTATCCCACCTGCTCCTGATGTTTGGTTCTTGGACGGGTGTTACACTTTCTGTGGGGGATACTTTGCCCTCTGGGTCCTTGGTTGGCCCTGCTCTTCAGTTGGCTGCTGGTTCAGCCCCTTTTGTGGTACAAATGTGTTTATTATGGCTGAATACTAAGCCTTCTGTGGTATCTGCTGCAGGTCTATGATTTTGTCCTCTGATGTGGGATTCTTTTTTCCCTAAGAGTGGTTCCCATGTTTCTTGGGAGGTGCCCTACCCTATGTGGGGTATATGTAGCTATTGTATAGCTCTGTCTCATGCTGGGAGGGTGTGGACTCCCCCTGGCGGGTTCATCACCCTTCCTGGTATTGCTGTTTTACGATGGTGTTACTGGGGTGTGGCTTGGCCATCTACGGCGTTGTGCCGCAGTGTTTTGGCCTTGCCTGCTGTTTGGTCTGGGCCTCTGTCTGGTCTGGGCCCCTGTCTGGGGGCATAGAGTCCTGGGTTGATGACCTGGTCAGTCCTACTTGTTACTCCCCTCATCTTCTAGCTGCTCTCACTGCTTAGTGGATCGGTTCTGTCCGGGGTGGTCCCCTTTAGGGGTTGTTCGGGACGTTTACTAGCCCTGCCCTTGTTCTGAGCCCGACGTGGTCCGGGTGTTTAGTTGTGTGGCTTTGTCAGCAGCTGGCTGCCCCTGCCTGCTCTTCTGTTCTGTGGCCGGCCACCTTGGCGTGGGCCCTGGAGCTCCTGCTTTGTCCTGTGGGGCCATTGTGGGCTGCCGTTCTTATTCTTCTACCTGCTTTACTGCTGAGGCGTTGTTCAGTTTTGTCTTTGGCTTCAAGCTGTGATGAGCTCGGCTGCCCTCTTCCTGGGTATGTTTCCTGGTGGATGGTTTGCTGTTTTTGGGCCTCTTCTCCTTGGAGTCTGTAGGTGGCTCATCTTCCTCTGCGCTGCCTGTACCTTGGGGCTTTCGGTGCTGGCACCAGGTACATTAACTGGGCTTGGGGTGTTCAGTCCTCCCCTTCGTATTGCTTTCTCCTGTTGGTGAAGGCTGGTTTACCTCTTTTGCAGGTGTTCCCCCACGGTGTTGAGGTTCTTTCCAGTTTAGGGCTGGTGCCTCTTCCCTGCTGCGGTGGACGTGACTTTTTTCCCTGTCCCCGTAGCAGATCCCCTGTGGGGGGGTCTTGGGCTCGTCTGAGCTGGAGAGGTCTTCTTGCAGAACCCCTCCACCCCCTTTGGAGTATGGCTAGGGTATCTATTCTACATTAACAAATCTGCAGCTAGTAGTCTCTATCAGATGTAAGAGTTACTTACCTTTGGTAACGATGTATCTGGTAGAGACGATTCTAGCCGCAGATTCCTTCACCACTCACCCTTCATCCCTGTTTCTGCAAGGGCCCTTCTGTCATCTACGCTCGCCTGCTCAGGGCGGCAGTCTTGTGCAAGTGCTTTCTTCTACTCCCTCCCTGGGGGATGCTTACCTTGTTGTCGTTGCTCTATTCCTTCCTTTCTGGTGATTGGTGGGTGAATGCCTGGGTACTTTTGCGCCCATGCATTTGGTCTCCAATGTAGAGTTTGTTGTGCCCTGCTTCCTTGTGTTGCTTGCACTTCTGACTATTACAGTCCTGGGGGTTGAGGTCCCCTGGCTGGGACTCGCCCCTCAGTACCTTTAGGAGATCCCCCGCCTGCTGGTGTGGTTGGGGGATGAACTGTCATTGTGCTTCCATTCGGACCCTGGACCCTTTCTTGGCTCCGGGCAGTGGTTGCAGATTTGTTTGTCTGCTGTGCCCTTTTTCACATGCTTTCTGTTTCCAGGGAAGCTGTTCGATTGGTTTCAGGCTTGCTTACAGTGGCTGCACTCTATTCTTCCATTCCGTGACTTGGTGCCTTAGTGCCTGGCACTATTCTGGATATGCTGTTCCTCACCTTTTGTTTCTTTCCCTTCTGTATAGCTGGGTTTTCGCACACTATTCCAGTATTCTCACAGTTTTGTTTGGGATGGCTCCGCATTGTGGCGCGGAAAGTTCTCTGAAGAAAACTGACGTAGGCGTGCAGGGTGGGACTTATGTATCCTCGCTGACGTCACGAACGCGGACAACGGCAGGGCGGAGTCACGTTGTGCCGTCGCGCAGGAGTGTTGTGGCAGAATTTTTTTCCGGATCCAGTCTCACGCCTGGGGATAATTCTATGTTAAGGAATCTGCGTCTATAATCATCTCTAACAGATTTTTCGTTACCGAAAGTAAGTAACTCGTACTTTACTTCACTTCTCTGGTCCTTTGGAGAATGACCTGCTAAGTTTCACTCTAAATTACCCCCATACTGACCAACGCTCCGTTTGCAACCTATGCCTCTCACCACATCATTGAGAGGAAAACTGTGAAGTCATTTCAATCAAAAAAAGACTTTTTGAGAACATGCTCGACACCAAGAGATGCAGTGTAAACAAACAATGGACTCGATATTTTTGGTCCACTGTTGGAGGAAGACGCGGACGCATCAGCAGCACAAGAGGAATCAATACACGATTCCCAGTCTGATTCTTAGCAAGATTCCGCCACCCTCCAGCCAGCACAGAAGAGTCTGACAGTGAGTACTTGTACCCCTGATCCAAAGCATAGATTCCGTCCGAAAAGACTGCTTGCGGTCCATCACTGCAAAAAAGCCATAGCATGTACCAAAAAACTGACTCTGAATCCTTGGGCTCAGCTCTGAAATTTTGGCCTACAGCAGAAGCCTCCAACTCCTCGACCTATGGGTCTGAAACGCCTCGATCATCAGTTTCGGCACCAAAATAAAAACATACTATTTCGGATCCTACCACAGCTGCACTTAAATCGAAACATCCTACACTGAAGTGTTTCACTTTGGAACTGAAATCTCCACAGGAGCCGATCCGCGATGTAATGCAGGAACGGCTCGATCTGAGGCAGAAAACGCTCCAAATTCAGTCTAGATCAAAGAAAATAGTTCTTCAACCAGCAAAACCTCACTCTTCTAAGAAACAGCAAACTTTCCAAGAGGCTTTGGATGTTCCTCTACAACCTCCAAAGAAGAAAAAGAATGATGCTGCCACTAGCTCTTTGCACATCATATTCCAACTTCACCTAACCCACAAACACCACCCCCACCTGCCACTCTGCCTCCTAACTCCCCACAATTATATATCTCCTCACTCACCTATTGTACAGGATGATAATGATATACCACAGAACATACATCCTGGGAATGCTTGGAATGACTGATATTGAACCACAAGGAGATATAAACCCTGATCTCTATCCCACCTGACCATCACCACCTGATGATGCCTCTGTGTATCAGGATTTAAGAGCTAGGGCAGCAGCTTTCCATCAAGTACCTTTACATAAGGACCCAATAGAGGAGGACTTTGGGTGTTTGCTATTATCTAACATGGTTCCTGTCTGGAGCTCATTACAACTCCTCTAAATATTCCACTTTCTAAACGCAAACTATCTATACAATAGCAGAATCTCCTACAACTGGAAATATCAGCTCTATTACAAAAATGAGCAACTCTCATATATCATATCATATCAAAAATTTATAGAGCGCACGTTCACCTGAGGGTTTCATGGTGCTTACTGATATACTATGGGAAATTCCTGCTCAGAGACTGAGAGAGATTAAGCCAATGCATGAGCAAACAACCATGTCTTGAGGAGTCGCCTAAACTGGAGAATAGTGACACAGGAACGGATTTCACAGGTAAGAGAGTTCCACAATTTAGTGGCAAGAGTTGCGAACCTGCGTCCTCCTTTGCGTTGAGATTTATAACGGGGGACAATCAGAGTTTGTGATGCAAATCGTAGATTGCGCGGAGGAGTATACTTGGGCAAAAGTTCTTGAATGAATTTAGGGCTGCGTGAATGGAGGGACTTAAACGTCATATAGGCGGCTTTAAAAAGTACGTGCTGAGTAATAGGAAGCCAATGAAGTTGCTTCAACAATGATCTTGCAGATTGCCAACGCGGGAGATGGAAAATAAGCCTGGCTGCCTGATTTTGAGCCATTTGAAGGCGTTTGCTGAGAAGGGCCGGTAGACCTAGGTAGATGGTATTGGCGTAGTCTAGATGCGACAGCACCAAAGCCATCACCACCTGGGTCAGAGCAGATTGAGTGAGCATCCGGCTAATCTTCCTTATTTTCCGAAGTAGGAAGAAACACGAAGATACCACTGAGTTAACTTGAGGTCTCATTGACAGAGATTTCATGACTGCCTTAGACTTAAAGGATGCCTACTTCATATACCTGTCCATCCCACACACACACAATATCTGAGGTGTTCACAAAATGTCTAGCAGTAGAAGCAGATCTCTGCAGACAAAACATCCATGTCTTTCCACATTTAGACGACTGGTTAATAAAAGCAAACAACCTCACCCGTTGCAAACAAAATACTCACCAAACCCTAAGCTTACTACACCAATTAGGGTTCTCAATCAACCTACAAAATCATATCTACAACCAGCTACCACACAATAATATCTAGGAACCATGTTCAACACACATTCTGCACCGCAAACCCAACTACATCATATTACTGATACATATTACTACGCCATTCTTACCTCTTTAAGTCAAAACAATCTGGAAATGGAGTCGATGACCATGCACAGTATCACCAAGAGGAGGAGTCACACAACCTTGTGACTCAAAGAAAACTTCTTGGAACAAAAACATCTTTTAATCTTCTGAGCCCAACACTAGATGGCGGACTTGTGCAAAGCATGTGAATCTACAGCACTACATGCCAAGAACAGATGCGTACAGGGTAATGAAATAGCAACGTATTTGGATTCTGAAGCTCACCCTTTAAACATCGTGGAGGCATACTCAGGATTATGTAGGCGAATCTGAGTTGTTAAAAACTCCTCCACCTTACCAGCCGATAAAGTCGATTATGTGGTTTGCTAGCCCATGTTGTAGAGCACAGAAACCACTAAAGAAACCATTGAAAGACTCTCCCCATGGACACGGAGATTATACTATCTTGTAGATGCTCTTACAAGGCCATGCTTGAGGCTAGGAAAGCGACCACAAGAAAGAAAGCCTGCCTACTATTCTTGTAGTTTAAAGTGCTACATGAGAGAAACCCACTTCAATTTTAGTATATTGACTTTTTGTTAAATATGCAGGTTTATTGTTCATAATGTACATACTCATTAAAAGAAAAACAAAAATAATACAATAGACATTGTATGTCTGTTTGGAAGAGAGTGCCTCTAACTGGCTCACTGTGTGCTAAAACAATTGTGTCCATAGGCTTGGATGTGCATATGTTTAAAATAAAAATTCATAACATAACTTCAAAATATCAATAAACCTTTGTCAGGATTGAGAACCATATTAAAACTAGGTTATCAATGGAAGTGAATGCACTATTGCTTGAATCAGTGCAGCAGGTCAAAAAGTCTCATACGGCTTATCTGGAAAGATGCAGTGTGATAAAATGCAATAGTGAACAGTTTCATTTTTCTCTTCCTCTGCATTCTGTTGTCCTGATTGACTCAGATGTTCATTAAAAATATTTTCCCTCAAAGTGTTGAGTTGTTTGGTTGTACAGAATGTGTTTTCCAGGGACTTCATTGGAATGCCATTGGACCAGGTTGTTCAGTGGGCAACGAAGATCAGTGCTGTTGCAGTTATTAAAGGGTTTCCTTCAAAGGAAACTGTTTATTTTGTTAAGTGAAATTTGTAGTTTAAAAGTGTTCACAGACTGCTCTTGCAGGTCTGAGACGCATTTTAAAAGGCTACTTAAGTGGGAGGCACAGCAAGTGCCTCTATGTTAGAAGTATTTATAGAGCCCACATACACCCGTGGTTTCTTGGTGCTAGAATAACAGAAACATAGCATAGTATTAGTTTCAGTAGTGTGCCTGTTTGAAAAGCCATGTTTTCAAAAGCTGTCTAAATCTGGCGTAGTAAGGGTTCGTCCTAATTTCTAGTGGCAGGGAGTTTCAAAGTAGCCATAGTTCATGTTTGAGCATTTTCAGCATCATTAAATCAATGGGGACAGTAGCCATATTCAAATGTATTCCTCATAATGTGAAATATTGTATTCATTATCAATATATTATTTAAATTTCAAACCGGTTGTAGTCTTTCTTTCACTTTCGACAGGCTACAGAACGCAGCAATATGACAAAACAATACGAGTCCCCACTCCGTAGGGCCCATGGATAAAACAAGCTTCAGCTGTGGGAGTACTTGAAATAAAAGAAAAACAATACCCGGGTCAGGGTCAGTCCCCGATGAGGAGTAGGGTCAGTTTTTAAGAATAACGAAATTTTTTAACCTCTGCAGCCCACCACACCACTTTGGAAGTATGTTGGAGGTGTCCCATCCCATTTTGGGGCTCCACGGGAGCTAAGCGTTATGCAAATTAGCCCCCTGTCGGTCATTATTGGGCACTCCTTCATGGAGCAGTTCTCTGCCTCCACCTGCACTGTTCTGAGCGGGATCAGAAGCTGATTTGTCTCCCACCGTGTGTAGCGGAAGTGGGAGGGTGTAGACTGGGGAGCGCATGAGCGGCCAGCAGGCCATGCTCCTCACCTTTTTAGCCTTCTATCTCTCCTGGCAGTATAGGGGATAGGAGCTCCAGAACCCGCCAGAAAAAGCAGTAACTAACCTTCAGTAACTCTCTTCCTGAGGGATACTCTAAGTAAAATGTTGGTGCACAGTCACCTGCGGTTTCTTTAAAGTGCTTTGCATCCTTAAAGGGCACAACATATTAAGAAATTGACAGCAGCACACAGAAATGGCACTTATATGTGGCTCTGCTGAGTCACTTCCTGGGCTGAATGAATGCACCGCATACCCATATGGCACCACTACCATCGTGCGGGGAGTGTTGCTGAAAACATGTCCAGATTCTATCTGGCTGGCTGAGTATGTCCGTAACTGCACACATCTGTTAACATAATCCTTGTTCCTTGGCTCACTTGTTTCTCTGGACTCACTCTGCCAGTCCTCCTATTGTATTTCCATGATTGGTTTATATACAGCATTGACGCCACCTGGTAAGGTTGCCCTAAAAAATACTAGGTTACCCTATTTACAGACCTGTGAAAATGTCTTTTACGGAAGCCCAAACAGTAAAGTTACCAATTGCCTATATTAAAAATGATGCACATGTTGCCCTCTCTTTATGCACACAAGGTGCTCAATAAATAATTTTCCAAAGAACTTTTTTAGGGTTCGCCTGCACAGTGCTTGCGAAACCGCTTTTATTTAACATATCTTAAAAGGGGGCTATTATCAGTTCCCAACGCCGAATTACTGTTTATTTGCTTTTGTGTGGAACTTTTTTTTTAATCTTCCCTGGCTGTACTCATTTACGATACTTCTATTCTACTAAAGCTGCTCACACCTTTTAAGCCCCATTCAGTGTCAAGATAAGATCTCTTCCCACGGCTTTTTGTGACTTAGTTGTGTATAGCAGATAATTTAGCCTTAGAACGTTTGTGGCATTTCCTATTCGTGCCTCAGTACCTTTCTTTGCACTTTGTAGGCATTATCTGATTGATTTTTTTCACCTTGATCTATTTGATAATTATGATCAAATTCTAAATGTTATAATAAACATTGTATGTAAAAAAAAATTAATATACAAGAGCTATGCTACATTTGACTACTAAACAGGCAGCCACAAGTGCAGTTATCTTGCAGACAACAGTGTCTTGATTTGAATGGTGCAGCAGGTGGCGTAGCAACAGGCCTAAAAGTTGTCAGAACTACACTAAGACCATAATATTGCTACATTTGACTACTAAACAGGCAGTCACAGTTGTTACCTTGCACTTAAAAGGGACTTGATTTGTGCCCACTAAACCCAGATTATTACTAAAATGTAAAACTAAACCGGCAATTTCAAGTGCAGTTAACTTCTGACAACAGGGCTATGATTTCAATGATGCAGTGGCCCCGGGGCCAAAAGTTGTCATAACTCCACTAAACACCAAATATTGCTATATTTGACAACTAGATAGGAAGTCACAAGTGCAGTCATCTTGCAGGCAACTGGGTCATTATTTGAGTGGTGCAGCAGGTGAAGTGGCACCAGGTCCAAAAGTTGTCAGAACTCCTCTAAACACATTGCTATGTTTGACTACTAAACTGGCAGTCATAAGTGCAGTTAGTTATCTAGCAAGTACTAGGGTCATGATTTCAGTAGTGCAGCAGGTGCAGTGACACTGGGACCAAAAGCCCCAAGCACCCCCCTAAACACCTATTATTGCTATATTTTATTACTAAACAGGCAACCACACTGCAGTAACCTGGAGTAACCAGGGTCATGATTTGAATGGTGCAGCTGGTGCAGTAGCACCATGCTCAAAAGTTGTCAGAACTCCTCTAAACACATATAAATGTAAATGTAGTTCATTTATATAGCGCTGTATCACCGACCGGTTTCTAAGTGCTTGCTTAGGGAACCCGTCCTGGTATTCCCCTGTTAGATAACCCATTACTGGGCATCCCCAAGGTGAAAGCCAGGCATCCCGCTGCGAGGGGCCGTCGTGGAGATTAAGCAAGCTATTGCCCAGAGTTGCAGAGTGGGACTCCATGATTGGAATAGGCACTGTGACGAGAATTGTCAGGTCCGGGGAAATTTGAGCCCAAGACCCGCCGAGGCAGGGAATTGAACCCTGGTCCGGGCCAGACCTCTGCATCAGGGTCTGCCGCTCCAACCACTTGAGCCACACATCTCCACATAATATTGCTATATTTGACTACTAAACACGCAGTCACAATTGCAGTTATCTTGCAGTTAAAAGGGAAGGGACTTTATGTGAATGGTGCAGCAGGTGCAGTGACTGGGGCCAAGAGCTCTCAGACCTCACTAAACCCAGATTATTGCTAAATTTTTCTGCTAAACAAGGCAGTCACAAGTGCATTTACCTTGTAGGCAATAGGGTAATCCTTTGAATGGTGCAGCAGGTCCAGTAGCACCAGGACCAAAAGCTCTAAGCACGCCACTAAACACCTACTATTGCTATATTTTAATACTAATCAGGCAGTCACAAGTGCAGTTGCCTTGCAGACAACAGGGTCAAGATTTGAATGGTGCAGCAGGTACAGTGACACTGTGCCCAAAAGTTGTCAGAACTCCTCTAAACTTCCACTATTGCTATGTTTTACTACTATATAGGCAAACACAATTGCAGTTATCTTGCAGTTAAAAGGGGCTTGGTTTGAATGCTGCAGCAGGTGCAGTGGCACTGGGGCCAGAAGATCTAGGGACCCCACTACACCCAAAGTATTGCTAACATGTCAAACTAAACAGGCAGTTTCAAGTGCAGTTACCTTGCAGACAACAGGGTCATGATTCCAATGGTGCAGCAGGTGCAGTGGCCAAGGCCCCATGGTTTCCTAACCCCTCTAAATATACAATATTGCTACTACATCAATTAATTCTATTTCCTACTTTCATTTCATTTTTCAAAATGTTGCTATGACTTACCCTCACTATACCACTAGTAACGGCACAATATATTGCCTTTTTGTACATTTACAACTCCTAACACGTTAACAGACTTTCTGTAACTTATATTGTACAACTACTCAGCAAGCTACATCTTGCAACAAAACAGCTTATTAATCACACAGCAAAACCTAATGCATTTACCATTGCTTGGTTTTAATGTGTGTGTGTGTTTCTCAAGTTGCAGTATGGAAGGTGTGATTAATGTTCTTTGATGGGCCTCTGTGTACCACTGTTTTAGAGAGCTTTGTAGTGTGTGGCAGGTACATTTACATTACCCAGTATACGGACCTGAGATTGTGGACCTCCTCTTTCCTTTGTCCCACCTCCTTCATCAAAGCAAATTGTATTACATTCCAAAAAGATGGGTTGGGAATCCTTCATGTCACTGTTGAATGTGCTGCTATTTTCGCAAGCACCCACAAGAGTTCACATTTGGCCCTAAAGGATTATTAGTATAGCCTTAGACCCTGTGGAGCTGGAAGAATAGACTTGTGTCTCTCAAACACTCCTTTAGGCTAATCTCATTGGGAAGGTAAAGCAAACCTCTAGACACATGTGTCAGGTGTTTGGTTTTAGTAGAGCCCCTTCCTTAGCCCCCGCAGGAAATGGCTGGAGATACACAAGAGACTTACAGCATTTGTGATTGTTATTTTAGAGTAGAATATACATCCTCGGGCTGATATTAGAATTGACATTAGTAAAGGCCAATGCTGAAAGGGTAAGAATTATGAAAGTTTATTTTCTGCCAAGTAAGATGCATAACCTCCTTACATACCTTTGTTACAGCCTTTGCATCCACATCCGTCCGAAGTTTATGATGGTCTGCTTATCATTACAAAGGTATTTTGTAATGACAGGCTTGGCATCCTCTATCATTAGCGTCTGCTCTCCATTGTTGTTAACCAAGTGACGACTTTTATATTTTTCCTCTGGTGAGGAGGCATGGTAACCGTTCACCATAACATAAGTAACCAGTGGCATAGTAGCCAGACATAATAGATATTTCCCATCAAAGGGCTTTCATTAGATTCTGTGGTTTGAACATACAGACCTGCAGTGGAAAGTAATGCCAGGTCCCCAAAAGACAGTCAGTGGTAAATATTATTAGTGCACTTCTCTGTAAGCAATGCACAGAAAATATATAGCATATCATCAACAACTATGTATATCAGAAATAGTAATAAAACAAGGTAGTTAGTGTGCATAATCATCAGATAGATACTAAATTGGTTCCAGTTGTGGGGTGAAAAGGTATTCGTGAAAGATCAAAATCCTCACCCTTAAATGGAAATTGAAAGCCTTCATTGTAGTGGAAATTGTCATCATATGCTGTTAACAAATAATGGATTGCAAGCTGAACTTTGTAGTTTATAGGCTAAGAGCGATGTATTGCTTCCCTGTCACTAGCGTCACCATGGACATTCAGTAGGTTGGCAAGAGTAACGTCTAGCATAATTCCAGTTCCATTTTGCAGCAATAGGTTCCAATGCAGCTTTTACACCTGCCTTACTTGAAAAGGGGTTAAGCACATAAAAGAAAAATGGGTGCTTAAATTAGGAGACTTGTGCAAAAAGCAGTAGCATTAATCCCTCCAAATAGAGGTCTGTGAGAGTTAGGAACATTGTCCTGTGGCAAGGTTATGCTATGTATAACGTGCTCCACAATAAAAAGGATTTGTTTGACAACTGACATGCTTTGGAAAGTAGGCACAATAGAGCTCTGAACGCCAAATTGATTATTGGGTACATATTCACGTTTCTCACAGAATACAGCAAGATCAAAAAGAGAACTACTCACGTGCTCAAAGGAAAGGAAACTAGGTAGAACGCTTTTTGGAGTAGAGCAAGAAAGCCTGTTTGAAAGCTCATAAAACTGAAAGGAGTGTGACATGATTGTCCTTTTCTGTGCAAATTATTGATGCAATGGTATTGTACTTCAGACAATCTTCATAAATTAGACAAGTGGACATTAAATTGGTTTTGGAGAAGATGTGAAGGCAAAAACACCATGTTATATATTTTCTGGCAATGTACAATATTGCTCTGCTTAATACCCTAGCAGTTATTCTTCTAAGAAATCCTATTCCCAAACATATTCACCTGATCTGATGACAGGGGAATATGAAGAGTAGATGGCATTTTTAGAAATGTGCTAGCCATAACTGACAATATATTTAAAAGAGTTGGGGTGGGACTATGAATAAGACTTGATTAGTTTATTGCGCTATCAGCCAATGGACCCAAGGGAACTATTGTGCCCTAGATAATAATAGCTCTTCAAATGATCCCTTAGGAGAAAGAGGTAAGATAGCTATGTTTATATGGGTCAAAGAAGTTCGGGTATTGCATGTGTGGCAGTTTGGAAAGACAGAAGGTTAATTGTTTGGCCCATTCTCTTAAGTCTTGTTTGTTAATAAAAACAATAAACCTAGTTAAATCTAAAATGACCGTAGAAAGGCACCATTTGTGTGAGTGATTCTTTAGAGGGTCCTTGTGTCATTGAGTCCCAGATGTTGGTTCTTCAGTCTGACAGACTCAAAACAAAATCACAAAGTTTACAGATGCCATGCAATCTTGATTCTGGTGTTGGTAGGCTAAGCACAGTCAGTTGAGAGAGATGATTTCCATGCAGTAGACCTCCTTTCAGTGGGGGGATTTCTGTTCTCCCTAGACTAGAGTATCAAGGTTATATGTACAGTAGATATTGGAAGTATCCTTTTTATAAGGACTGTAAACCACGTTTGTTCAGGGTGCATGATATTCTCAATTGCAAAAATGCTAATTCTTATGTCAGTAGAAGACGTTTAACCCTCCTCTTAAACTGTTAAAATTGGGTTTGTTCAAAGTAAATGCATGTTCTATGTGTTATTCATTTTACATCTAAATGAATTCTATTTTTACTCCACTATTGTCTCTTTAAGGATCTTTACTCGGTTCCTCGAACTATTCTTCCTCATGGTGCCTCTTTTCATGGACATCTTTTAACACTCAACGTGATCTATGAATCGACCAAAGATTCTTTTACTGTGGAGGTATGTTTTCTGGTAAAATGAAATTCAGTATCTGCTTAACATATATTATAAGGCAAGTAATATTTTTTAATTTTCTTTCTAGGCCCATAGCAATGAAACTGTGGGGAGCGTCCGATGGAAAATAGCTAAGCAACTGAACTGTCCTATGGACAATATACAGATATTTGCAAATGATAGTCTTGTAAGTGCAAGCAAATTTACATCATATTCTTGAATTTTTTTTTTCCCAGAGTTGACAAGAATGAATTTTTTTTTTTTTAGCTAACAGTGAACCGAGATCAGAAACTACTACATCAGTTGGGCTTCTCCGATGATCAAGCACTTACAGTTAAGACATCAGGAAGTGGCACACCCTCTGGAAGTTCTGCAGATTCATCTGCAAGTTCTAGCAGCAGTAGTGGGGTCTTTAGTTCATCCTATGCCATGGAACAGGTGAGTGTCAATATGTTGCAGTATGGACGGTGTGATTAATGTTCTTTGAGATGAGCCTCTACGTACCACTGCTTTATAGAATAGTGTAGTGTGTGGCTGATACATTGCACACTGTAAATGTAATGGTTGATGAGGATTTTGGTAAGTGAAAAATCTGTCACTGCATGTCTTTGTGATGCATACCTTCTGCTGCAGGTTTCCAGCCATTTGGTATCATCCGTTCTCAGACTGGATCTTGGATCTTGACATAATAGCTCCCCGGTGCCAACAGGTGTCACAAAGCAGCTACTCCCTCGGCTCTACACCTCTGCCGGCCGTGACAACCAATTCCTATGTACACAGTGTCACATTTCACTCCAGCAGTTTTTTTTCTGTGCCCATCCAATGTTAATCCAAAGCTTTCTTTGTTGCCTTTTCCAAATTCAGTTAAGCAGAGTACCATGGACCAAATGTCACATCTGCATGGGGTTAGACCTGAGTCTATCGACTTGTGACATATGTGCTTTCATGCAATGTCTGATTCGGAAATGGGGCAATTGAGCGCGATTTGATCTTGATCTGTGAGTGCCAGGAGTTGACATTTATCAGGATACATCCCCACTTTGGCGCTATTGATGTCCTTATTTCTACTATATAAGTCATTATAGAAATTCTTGAATAGGTCCGCAATTTTATTGGGATCCGATTGTGCTGTACCTAATTTGTCCACTATACATTTGATAGTAGATTGTTGTAGTTTAAATTTTAGATAAGAGGCAAGGCTTTTGCCCGCTTTGTTCGTATGGCATAATTTAAAGTTTTTCTGATGTTGGAGCCAGACACCCGCCCTTTCACTAATGATTTTGTTATATTCGTACTTTTTGTTCATTAGATCCGTGAGAATCGAGGGGTCTTTAGAGAGAATATGGCGTTTCTCAAGAACAGATATCTCATCTTCTAAGCGAGCCAGAGTGGAGTTCGCATCTTTGTTCATGGCTGCACGTATTTTGATTATTACTCCCCTAACTGTTGTTTTAAGTGCCTACCATCTTGTAAGATCCGAGGTGTCACCTTTTTTATTGTGATTAAGCTAGTCAGTGATTGCTGTTTCTATAGCAATCCTGTGTGCTTTCTTTTTCAGTACTGCGTCATTGAATCTCCACAAGGTCGTTTTTTTGCCCATTTTGTGCAATGCCAGAGCCATCGTAATGCATGAATGATCGGAGACCACACGCGCTTCAATAGAGGTGGCTTCAGTGTCTCCTTTAGCGTGAGCAGATGTGAGCAGGTAATCTATTCACGAGTATGAGCCATGCGGTGCGGGGAGTAAAAGGTATAATCTCTGCCTGTTGGGTTCATCAGCCTCCATGAGTCAACTAGGTTAAAACGCGTACAGAGATTAAGCAATGCTTTATGTGAGTTGGTCGGCCGGAACGGACATCGTGAGTCTGTCTAGAAGGGGATCCATTGGGAGATTCAAGTCACCACCCATGATATGTGTTACTGTGTCTGGGATCGTGTCAATGTGGGAACCAAGTTCCTTCCAGAAATCCTGGTCATCTTTATTGGGGGCGTATACATTGGTCACATAGAACTCTTTCCCACCTTTTATTAGTTTGGTGGAGACCCACCTGCCTTTAGTGTCTGCACTACTATGTAAGACATCTATATTGGCCCGCTTCGCGATTAAAGTGAGGACCCCATTCTTTTTGCCCATGGCGTCAGACCCAATCGCTTCACTATAAAGTTTGTTTTTCATGGAATTGAATTATGATGAGTCTATTTTAGTTTCCTGGAGCAATATAATGTCACCCTTCTGCTTGTATAAATCCAGAATTTTCCTTTTTTTAATTGGATGATTGTGCCCCTTAACGTTGAGTGATACTATTTTTATAGTCTGTTTATCCGTCGCTATCAGACAAGAAGGTGAATGATCTTGTAGTCAGCCTGATAGGTCTAGAAAAATATCTACATGGCTGTGTTCCTTTTTCGTGTGTGGAGCCTCGGACCCATGAATGGTGTGGACTGGCGTGCATGTACACACTTGGAGCATTTCCATCACTACAGGTGTGTAAAGTTTTGCTGCAAGCAAGCGGAGACAAGAGGTGAAGAGGGGATAGAGACAAGAGGGAAGACATGAGAGGAATCACACATGAAAATAAAACCAAATACCCAACCCAAACCCCCCACCCACACAATACACCAGGAGCGTGGCGACCAAGGAGAAGCAACCGCAGTAGTTACCCTCTCCCGTGGCAAAGTACGAAAGTAACTTGCTTATAAACATAGTAAAACAGTGTTTACAATGATAAACATTATGAACATTATAAACTGCACAAGCCTGACAGTAATGTGTCCGAGACACAATGCATCCACAAAGAATGCATAACTGGTACGACCATTATATTTTCAATTGAGACAATCAGAGGCAATAAACTTAACCTATCCCATACCTCTAACAATATTGGAGACAAAGCATGTTGCTGAACCGAAGAAGATTATGATCTTCATGAACCCGTAACAAACTAGTCCAAGCACAATGCATCCCTATAACATGCGCACCTAATGCAACATCCATATTTGCAACTGACCCACTTTCAGGAAAATAACCACAGCTTCCCAATACATGCAGCAGAGCTGTCGTTGGTGATTACCATATTGCTTATTTAACCATATCTTTAAAGCGCTGCACCATCAAATGACGAAAGAGCGTACGTGCCCTCAAAGCATGTTAAATACTTATGGCAAGCGTTATGAAGGAACACCACACATTCTTATAAACTTAAGCCTCCAACTTATTCTAGAAGAGACTGCTAAATAATGCAGTCCTACTTGGGTCAGATCACCCGAGTGATCAGGTTATCCCTACATGAGCTTATAGACATATAGCAAACCTCAATGGACAATAATGCCTGAACGTTCATCATCCCAGCGGATGTCATTAAGAGGTAGGTTGTCCTACCAAGCTTTCAGCATTACTCCCACCTAAGACCGTGAGGCAATGAGGACACTAGAGTTGGTAGACCCTTTTAATTATTGAATGAGTCTAGAGCTAGACCATTGCTCTTGTGACGGCCAGGCTAGTGATCGTGTCCTTGTTCGGTTGATGCTGCTGCTGCAGTGTCCATTTCCGACTCTTCTGGACCATCGAGAAACCTCTTTAGGTGTAAAGGATCCGTGAATACTTGTGGGACGCCTTGGATCGTTACCCGAAAGCGTGCCGGGCCCACAAAGCCATATTGATAGTCAAGCTGGCGAAACCTTGGACGAAGTGCCAGGAAACTTTTCCTCAAAGCAACAGTTTCTTTGCAATAATCCTGGGAAATGTACCCCTTATTAGTCTTCTAAAGGATGTGATTGTTTTTACGCATGAACGTCAATATTTGTTCCACGTGCTGATACCTGAGCGGTTTACATACAATTGGTCTCGGGGCCCCTTTGCTGGTGAGTGAGCCGGGTAGGAACTCTGTGTGCACGATCAAATTCCAGCGGCGTGCCGAAGGAGAGATTAGTGGCCTGAGGAAACCATGATTCCAAGAACAGTATACAGTCCATCTTTGCCCTCGGCCCCTTCCGGAATTCCAAAAATTCTTAATTTTCCCGTTGGTTTCTGTCTTCCAACTCCGAGAGGCGGCGTGACATTGACGAAGTAAATAGGGAAAGGTCTTTTAGGGACTTGCTCACTTTTACTTCCGAGTCTTATAATTGGCTGATCCTGCTTTCAGAGCCTGAGAGTCGCATATTGGTGTCTTTAATTTCTTGCCTCACCGCAGCAACTTCTTCTCTGGTGGATTTCGCTATTTCATGAACCTCGGTAAGCTTAAGGAGAATCGTGTTCAAAGTGGTGTTCATGTCCCTTGACCCCTTGGCCGGCGAGAGTGGATTTTGGGTTCGGCTTTAGGACTTTTAAAGTTTTTGGCATCCTTATCACCCATGGTCGCTGTTTGGATTATAGTGAAACAGGTGCCCAGGAGTAGCACCAAATGTTGCTGGTACCACAGTTAAGATCGGTGTGACGTATAACAGTGACTGTGAGCGACAGATTGATAAGGCTTTTGAGCCTGCATGAGATTATGGAGGATCCTTATAATGGCATCAAATGAAGGAGAGGATTTGTAAGCAAAGGTCAATGGACAGTAGCCCCGATATGGACGCTGGCATTAGCTGGCAATGGTTGATAGAAGCTGGTATAATGCTGGCCTTGGCCTGTATTAGCTGGAATAAGCCTCAACAGAGAATCTGACAATCAGAGATGTTGCCAATCAAAGAATCAGAATTCAGTGTTGCGTACAGTGTTGCGTTCAGTGTTGCGCTGATCACCTCCACCAGCGCTACTTCCAGAAGATGTCCCTACAGTTTTAAAGAATTTATTTGTTTTTCAAAACCACACTTAAAAACTTTTCATAGAAAAACAGTCAATGTTATCCTATGGAGGAAAATAGTGTTATCGGTTTAAAGGTAAGTACTTTGTTGTGAGAGTTGGTGTTCTGGGGTCAGACTCAGGGGTACCCCAGAGTCAAGGATGCACTCTTGTTACACCCTCCGCGGCACTAGGGCAGCTGGGAGCAGAGTGCTTAGGCCCAATGTTATACAATGAGGGATAGGGGGCCTCCAGTTAGTGGCTGTGGCGAGCAGGCCACTGGGTTGTAGGAGCAAAGCTCCTGGACTTAGGCTCAGGGCAAATGGGAGTTTAGGCTAGCACAAAAGCTGCACCCTCAGCGGCACTGGGGCGGTCGGGTGAAGAGTTGTTTTGGTGTCAGAAGTCCGGAAGTTTTCAATGGGGAGTCTCCGGTTTTCAAAAGCACTGCAGGCTCGGGGACGAAGGTCTTCTGGGTGCGACCACCACTTTGAGAGGTAAGTTGGAATCTTGGGGGTTGGTTAGGCACCGTCGGTTGGGCCACTCAAGGCCGTGGGGAGTCTGGTGCAGAGGTGCCTGTTAGGGTCGGATCCGGTTTGAGGCTGCAGGCGTCGGCTGGTGCTTGAGGCAGGTCAGGGTAGCCGGTTCTCGTGTCAGGATCGCCGGGGAGACCCCCTCTTGGTGTTGGGCCACTCGGGCAGTGGGCGTCTGGTGCAGTGTGGTGTAAACTCGCGGATCCTTGCAGAGCTGGAGTCTGGTGTTTGAACAAATCTGGTGTTCACTGGAGACTGAGTCTTTGAGATTGAAGGCAGGCCCTCCAGGTTTCTCGAGGTTCCTGGCTGCAGGACACACTGGGGTTTTGCTGGAGCAGGTTCAAGGTGGGAACAGGCTGGTAGCGCTGGGTCCAAGTCGGTGGGCGTCCTCCTCTTATTAGCTTCGGCAGGCTGTTCTGTCCTTCTTCTTTTCTTCTTGCAGGGTCTTGTCTGAAGAAGCAAGGTTCATGGAGACCCCTAAATGCTGGATTTAGGGGCTTTACAGGTAGATAAATGATTAGGACAAATGGGTCCCTTCCCTGGGGTGGGTACACCCCTATTATGCCACCCTCCAATGGGAGGGGGACATAAGCCTTTCCCTGGTTGGCTGAGTCCCCCATCTGCAAGGTGGCGGGGACTGAGAGTTGTGCTTCACATCTCCTCACCCACCTGAGGGGTGGAGTTGGCAGGGTTGGGTACACCTCTCTTCCTCACTTTTTTTCCTGCCGGTTCTCCCGCACCTAAGGGGGGGGGTCAGAACCAGTGGGGACCAGTTGCTGAAAGCAGCAAGTGGCCTGGGGAAGCTCTCTAAGGCGGCAAGCCTTTGAAGCTTCCCCTTCGTGGACCCTGCCCATCTTGGGGAAGGAGGCTTGGCACCTTGTCCCAGGATGTGCATTGTTTCAGGCCCCGAAAGCCGCAGGCTCTCAACCCAGGGATCCAGAAACATGTCTGGTGGTGGCAGCTGAAAGCAGCCTCTCAGCCTGGATACTAGTGGTAGGTTAGTTTTCAGGGGGCATCTCTATGATGCCCTCTGTGCATTTTCCATTAATTCTCACACTGGCATCAGTGTGGGTTTAATGTGCTGATAAGTTTGATACCAAACTTCTCAGTTTTCAATGTAGCCATTATGGTGCAGTGGAGTTTGTAATTGCAATCTCCCAGCACCATATACTCTTAATGGCAGCACTGCACCTACATTGTCTAAGAATGGACTTAGACAAAGTAAGTGCACATGCACCTGTACCCTTTCCACTGGTATAGTGCACCCAGCTAGAGGGGTGACTGATCTATGCCAGGGCAGTGGGTTGTAGGCATGGCACACAGGGATGTGTGCCAAGTCGACTCTTCACTTTGTTCTGCACCAGAACACGCAGCCTGCAAAGGCAAAGTGTGAGTGTGAAGGTACAGTACCTCCAAGGGTGGCACAATAAGTGCTGCAGCCCTTAGCGGCCTCCTCTGGCCACAGTGCCCTGGGTACCTGTGGTACCATTCACCAGGGGCTGACCTGTGGCCGACCTGTGGCCAGAGATGCCAATTGGGTTTAGGCTTCAATGCAGTTTTAAGGAAAGAACATATGCCCTGGGTACAAGGTTAGCAGGAGCCCAGGGCACACTCAGTCAAAGCACATCAGCAATTCAGCAAAAAGTGGTCGCAACCATGCAGAAAGAGGGCACTTTCTCACAGCTCCCTAATTCTGCCATTGCTCCAGCCTTGGATATGGCCAGCTCCCTTAACTTGAGATCCACCTTAATCAAGTGCACATACCTCCGCTCTGTGGACTGCGAACAGGTGGTGTTGCCTAAAAATCAATTCACCATTGTCCCAAGCCTGTCAAAGTGGAATTGGGAGGCATCATGCCTTTGCCTCTTTGGCAATGTTGAGAACTTTCTTTCGTGAGAGGCCCCATTAAGTCTAACTGTTTATCCTGCCAGGATTCCCAGGACATATCAACGCCCTTCTTTGGGATTTTAGACCGAAAAGTAGCCACCATTCCATTGAATTCAAATGTAATTTTCACCTACCTCTGAAGAGAAGGACAGGGACATTCTCCTTAAACTCCTGAACATCTTGCAAAGGGGTTTGCAGGGTCTGTCAGTGACGTAGGGCATCACCTTTTCTGTCGGTGCCCATTTGTAGCATCTTTGGTGATACCGATCCTCTGCCTCCGGCATATCTGTGGCTAGGAGCGAGTCTTTCCAATTGGGTCCCAGAGTATAGATTAAAGAGCCAGTTCTGGCCCAGTTCTTCATCTGTGGGGTTGGAAGTCAGAGAAAACCATCCCTACTATCGTTGTTCCCAGATTGGTCTGCCATTTGATTTACCACCTCCTGGTAAGGATTAAAGAGGCAAAGGAGTGTGTGTGTGTGTTGTAAGAGACTCTCAAAAGTATCCCCATTGGAAGAGTCCTCCCTCTTTTTGCCTTACCTCTGAGGCACAATTGAGCCCCTGGGGTTCTGTTGTTTCTTATACCATGAATAGGTCTCCCCCTGCTGAAGGAGGTCTGGGTTACCAATGGCCCCAATCAGTAGTTACCCAAGCTGTAAGCCCTCACACTGCAATTATTTTCCTTTTTTTAGAGGAATCTAATTTCCAGGAAGTCATCCCCTAAAGAATAGAAAAAACATCTTTATCTTCCACATCCTTTATAGATGCCTGGTGTTCTACAATGATGTTCTGTGCAGATAGCAGTGTGTAGGAGCAAGCACTTTTTGGGTCTCTTTAGTGCCTTGTACTCAGTCTTTCTGGGTACCAAACAGTCTCAAAATTGCAAGCTTTAGTCTCCTCTTGGTGTCAAAATGAGTGTAAAGCTTCGAAACAATTATAGCCACAGTGGGCTTCTTTCTAAAAAGAACAATGGGGCAGTTTAGCAAGGTGTGAAGGAGCCTGGTGTCAGTCTGCTACTGTTGGTAAAACGGGCAGGGATTACACAGCAGCTCTCCCTTACTGCAGCAGAGTTCATCTGGGACCTGCCACGCCAATTCCTCTTCAGGCTCCGAGCTCATGCACCCCGCTACTTGTTCATCTGTATGAACTGTGGGCATTTCCTAGAGTTTTGAATTGCAGTGCCTTGTATGTAAATGTTTACACCCAGCCAATCCATGGAGCAGAACCGCTGCGTTGCAAAGATAATGATGCAATGACCACTGAACTCTAAGGCCAGAATAATATGGATAGAAACACACACAAAAACCCCTTGTGAGTAACTGCTAATGGAGCAGGAAGAAAAGAGGGTGTACTACATGCTGAGGACATTAAATATGATGAACTGCCATAAGTGACAATCAGTTCAGCTTATTGATGATGTCATCCATTGGTTATAGGAAATGTAGTTTCTTGAGGTTGTTGTTTACCATTTGTCTGCTTCGAAGGGTGAAGGTGTAGGTTTAAAGAGAAAAAGATGCTTCCTTGCTCAGATCCTGACACACAGTATTACAGATAAGTATTCTTTACTTGCTCATATACAGGAAATAGTAAGAATCAAGCCCACTTGCACATTTCACAAGAGTCACTTGCTGTGTGTCCATACTATTTACTGTTTTATTTTGTTATTTAATGTCATGAGACTTCTATCACAGGTATGCCCTTAGCAACCACTACAGTGCCAAATGTTTGTGGTGAAATTTGTGTCACACTAGAGACAATCTGAAACACTGAAACTTAATCTCAAACTAACCATGAGGTTACAATAGCCCAGTATGTGCCCATCATCTTTAAGTTAATTTCCTTTCTTTTTCCGATGCCGTGAAAAGCAGGTGGAAGAGCTTCTGTAATTAACGTTCCTAGGATGGAAAATGTCATCACCGTGGCTCTAGAGAGTGAGTCACGCTGCCATGAGTTCCACATCCAATATTTCTTTTGATGTTTGCCTTAGCACACATGACAAACCATGCCTATGCGCTTGCTTGTTACTGGATGAAACTCGGAGAGTGTCTCTGATATGGAGGGGTATGACATGTCCGTCCTCCTTCTTGGAGTATAATTTCTCTCTGCTCCCTGGAGTTTACCAGGCTCAGTGCTGGCAACAGCATATTATGGTTCCATAACATGCCTTTTAACCTGTCACCTGGGAGCAAGCTCTGGCTACTACCCACTTCTATGTTTTCAAATTGGTTTGCCAGTCAGTCTCATGCAACCGGTTCCTTTACTCCATCTACGTTGGACATAAATGACATGGATGTGTGTATCTGTGCAGCTTGTGCATGTACAATGAGATGTGCATGAAATGTGTGTGACATACACATGACTGTGGCAACCCAGGAATTCGATTTAATTTTCTGAACTAGAGATATATACAAAAATGTGAAAACAGCAATGTGGAGAATGGATTGATGTGAATTTCAGGGATTCTCCTGATGGTCCCTTTGAAGTGTAGTGAAAATCATCTGTCTTTACTTGCTCCATTCCTTTCTAGAAGTGATACTTGCAACAGCTTGTGGGGTAGTTGAGTGACAAAGGCTTGCCCTATCTAGTGCCTTTGTTTGGAGTCTCCCATTGCAGGTGATTCACATCTCCTACCCTTCTTTCTGCTGAAAGTGTGCGACAAAGACTCTGACTGGATCAGTCTGGGAGAAATACACAAAGTTAGTATAGCAGGCCTAACGTGCCCTTAGGCAGGGTGCAGTATTTTAAAAAGTAAAACCTATACTTTTACATGTTTCATCAGTAAAAACCCGAATTTGTAATTTTTACTATAGAAAGACTAGTGGCCCCATTAGCAAACAAGTACCCGGCTGGCACCAAAGCACTGCAAACTTCAGAATGGGATTACTAAGGTAGGTACTGTTTGGTATCAAAATAATTGGTGCATTACATCCAACTTTATGGTTAAATCGAATTTAATGTCATTTTAGTTGCCAAGTTCATGTTTACTGGTGTACATTGGGCTTGTCCTGCAGAGATCTTACTGCCCTCCTGGGGAGTCCCAGCTAATGACTCTTATTGAAGGACACTATAGGGACCTGCATGGGAGAGAGGTGTTACCCACTCCCGCGGGAAGCCACCCAGGTGTTAACCCAAAAGGTGAGCTTCAAAGGAGAAGCTGTCTTTGAAGGGAAAATATGTAACATTTAGGAGAGGGGCTATCTATTGTTTAGGCAGACAGGCTGGCACTGGGGACAGGAGAGGATAAACCAGTTATCAAACATTTTTTTCGAGGGGTGTATAGCCATTAGCCATGGAGCCACACCTCTGGGGACGGGGCTAGAGTGCTCGGAGTTATTAAGAGAATGGTATTTCCTTGTTGGGAGTGGGCAGAATGGTGCCTCAATTCCCAGCAAATAGCCATGAGGAGGGAGGGATCCTGGTAGCCCATTGGCTACCAACCACATCCTGTCCTGAGGGCATTTTCTGAAAATAAATAGGGCATCCCTATCACCCAGGACTCCGATCTCAACCGACTTGGAAGAAGGACCGAAGGAAGACTACTCTAATGCACTGAGGGACATGCAAAAAAATGGCTGCACCGACAAAGACAGCATCTGATGGCTAGCGAAGACCGGGACTCTGCCTGCCATGTTCTGCTTAGGGAGAAGCTGTCTCCGGTGCCCATTCAAGCCAAGAGAGCTCCAAGGGCCAGCTGACTGACCTCCTGTTCGAAGCACACTGACACAACGGCTGAAGCAGCCCAAAATATTCAAGCTGCTACCACCTTCTCTAGGCATCACCGAGGACCAAGTCCTGATGCACACAGTTGCACTTGAGTTTGCTGAGCCTGGGACTACTGCAGAAGAGTTGCTGGGGCCCTCAGGAGGTGAGTTATTGACACAGAAAGAATTGGTCTCTGACCACGATAACTGAAGACTTGTAGTCCAGTGGCGTTTGGATTTCGGCCAGACCAGAGAGAACTTTGTGGGACATCGACCTTGAAACCAGGACTCCCTTGCCATCTTCGTGGACCAATGAGTCCTTGCAAGAAGACCTCATCAACTGCATTGCATGCACAGCATCCTTCGGCCATCTTCAGCATCCTTCATTCCTTGCATCAGGACCACTCAAGGGAATCCATTGCAAAGCGGATAAAGTGCCTGGATTTGCTGAAGGACTGCTTCTCTGGTTAAAGTAATCGTTTTTGAGGTTCTAGCTTTTCCTCCTGACTAGCTCCCTGTCAGGAGTTGGTCACTCCAAGCACTTCTACCCGACCACACTGACACTTAACTACATTTTCTTTGAAAAACTTTCAAGTGTCCAATTTGTTGACTTTGCAAAGAATTGCTCGTTGTTGAAATTGCTTTGATTAATTCTTGCTTGTAAAATCTGTATCTCTGGAACCCCGTGGTGGATAATATTCATTTTAGTATCTAAAATCTTATAAAAAATATAGTTTATTTTTTATAAATTGGTGTTGGATTTCTTGAGTGTCGGGTTGATTTCTTCTGCTATTGTTTTGGTGCTGCTTAAATGCTTTACACTAGTTATTTTATGTAAACCTTGCTGCTTTGTGCCACAGCTACACAGAGTTGAACTGAGGGTTTTACAGACAATACCTACTGGACCTAAAGAGGTTGGAAAGTGTATTACAAGGTGTGTTCGCACTGCCAAACCATACAATACACCACATTTCCTCACAATAATAATGTCAGCTCCTTTTTTTGACAATTTGCACACAGGACTCATAAGTACGAATATAAATCACAGTACTTAAACCGCCTACTGCGAGGATCAGCAGCAATCATTACATTGCAAGGTAGATAACCAAGAAAAGATTAATTTATGACTGCATATAGATGCACATCCGCCACAGTAAGAAATATCTACTGACCCCACCTAAAGACACGGCTTCTGATCATGTGGCTTTAAAAGCTGCAGATTCACAATATGCCATGCAAAGAAATGGCCAATATCTGTCAATGCTGCGTATGGTTTTTTACAGCATGAAAAAAAGATAAGGAAGACTCGAGAATAGAAAGAAAAGTACATGGCTTTTCCTTAAGCAGCAATCTGCATTAGGACACTTGTGGAGCCTAAACAGTAGTAGCTCCTCTGTTACGGTGGAGGAGCATCGCCCCGCCTGCTGTGAGTGCAGCAGGGACACACATCAATGAAATGATAATAAATACCATTTTATTAATGTCTCCCCGGCTTGCGCTGTTACAGCGCGAGGGTAGGGGACGTGGCTGATTAGTGCAATTGTACTGTTAATGCAGCCCCATGCCATGGCACATGTCAGTTAGGCCAGCTGCCTGCAGCTGACCAATCTGACCTGCACACTTCAGAGCCTGCAATCCTAAGGCTGAGAAACAGCTGAGGGATTGCAGCTACAGGCCCCCAGCCTTAAAATGAGCGCTGGGTGAGCACGCTCCAATTGCTTGTTTTGGATGTACAAGGGATTAAGTCCCTCCCTTTCCACCCGAGGCTGCGCCAGGACCGGAACCTCATTCAGACCCTGCGGTCGGACCGTTTGGGCATCACGCCTCACCATATTGTAATGTTGCTGGCCCCTGCTGAGCCTAAATCCTTCATTGGGTCTCAGTTGTAGCTTGTAAAAAAGTTTTGGAATTCATTTCCCAACACTTTTCTGTCTCAAGATAAGGAGAGAAAATAGGTAGATGCCATTGTAAATAAAGTGGAGTGAACACCAGTTATTCATTGGAAAAGAACGGGTACTAGTGCCACATTGAGCAGATATGAGCATCTACAATGGGAAGGACTGGAAGTTGTTTAGAAAGACTAAAATCATGGTCTCATCTCAAAATCCAATCAACATTAAGACTCCTCTAGAGCTTAATTTATTCATTTTGTCTGTCACTCATATAAGGTCTGAGGATCACTTTTTACAACTCTTCTTTCGATATGAAGAGCAAATGGCCTGATGCCATTGGAATGAAAATGATCAAGCAGCAGCTTGTCTATGGAGAATAGTTAATTCCAGTGCAGAGGTGAACAGATATGAATATTAACAATGCAAAGACATGTAAGTTGTTTAATTAGAGACTGCATTGTTGATACAGACAAGGACACACTTGGCTTGTAATCTGAGAGTTTCTTTAGCTTGTATTGGCAATGGCATGACCATCAACACAAAACATTTACAAGACACTGTTTTGTGACTACCCGCACTAGGAAAGAAGTACAAGTAAGCCAAGTGATGGACAAAAGTGGTTAGATAATTCTTACCGTTCACACCTGCAAACTCAAGGAGAGATACTGCACTATAATCAAAGCACCTAATCTAAATCAAGAATAGGTTCACACTGCAAAAAAAACTAGTTCTATACTTAAATAGTTTATCCAATGTGAATTCTAAATTCACATATGAGTGGTGCAACACAGATTTAAACAGTCTACATCATACTGGCTCTGTTTATGGTCGACGGTTGAAAACTGTTTTTGTTTGGTTTCAAAGAATAACTCTGAAACCAACTAATAGATGGCGAAACAGTGGACACAGTGTACATTAAGCCCTTCCATGCGTCCCCTGGCCGCCCGTCACGGTGGGTGAGTGCGGAGGACGGCCGAAGGCCGTCCGAACCCCGCCTACTCATTATTCTGCCAGCACTGCGGCAGAATTCGCTCCACGGGCAAGCGGTTAAGAAGAATTTGAAGCTTCAAAACTATTGTTATAAATAAGTGTTCGGGGCATTTGAGCTGTAGATCACATGCTTTGCATACTCCTATCTAGTGTTGGGTCTGGATGTTTGTAAGTTGTTTTTCTTCAAAGAAGTCTTTTCCAGTCACGATGTAGGTGACTCTTCCTTTCGGTGATAATGTGCATGGGCATCGACCCTATTGTTGTTTTCCGCCATCGGGTTCGGACGTGAATTGCTGCACTCCGGTTCGACACTTTTTCTCCGGTTCCCCTCTGTGCGATTTACAGTACCTCAATGGTATTGTTTTCAATCGCGTAATTCCATTCTCTGCGTATCGTATTTACCAAAGAATCCCTCTTTCTATCGGGTAGCTCATGGAAGGCCATTGGGCCTCCCTTCGTTGGTCCGACTTGCAGTAGTAGATGAAATGGGCACCATTTAAATTAAGGGTGGGCGGTAAATTCCGCTTGCGGAATTTGCAGACCAAGAAGGCTCCGGTCCAACCCCCGCCTCCAGGCCACAGTCTGCACCAAGAACATGTTTCTGACGTCCCGCCTTCTGTCTCTGCACCAAAACATACCCCAAAGGCTTCCGGCTCCAAACAGAGCCATTCAAATTCGGGCAGTGAGCTGAAACCTTCGGGATCAAAGTCAGTCAGGCTCTGCCCCACCCCCTTGGATGCCTAAAACGCCTTTGGATCCGAAATCCTCGGCATCCAAAACCCCTACACCAAAGCCTTTGGCACCAAAACAAAGGGATTAGCCGATTCCACCAAAAGAGCACCGTTTCGAAGTTCCGCCCTCCAAATCTGATCTGAAACAGCGGGAGCTCTATATTCATCCAACAACTAGACATATTGCCACCAAGGTGCAAAACGCAAACCTGAGATTGAAGAGGCCTACCACATTCCTTTAAAAAGGAAAATTTCGGTACTAACCCATCTCCTCCTCCTCTTCCATCACCTCCTTCTCCTCAGTTACAAACCTTACTAATTTCACCTGATAACTCACCACCACAAACACCTGGTGATCAGGATGATGGGGATATGGATGGGACTGGTGACAATGAGCCAACACCTACAGACCCCTGAACAGGTTACAACACCAATTCGCCCACAAGAAAGGATCCTGATCTGTACCATACCAAGCCTTCTCCACTGGACGACAGTGTAGGATACATAGAACTGTTGGGTAGAGCTGCTAACTACCATGGGGTTCAGTTGCATAAGGAATCCCTGAAAGAGGATTTCCTTTTCAACTGTTGTGTAGAGCTGCTAACTACCATGGGGTTCAGTTGCATAAGGAATCCCTGAAAAAGGCTTTCCTTTTCAAAACGCTCAATAGTACCCAAACATCCTCGCACACACCCCATGCTAAAGGGTATAATCAGACACGTGGATGACATTTTTACTGATTTCCTCAGGGCACGTATTCTTACCCCCTAGGGTAGACAAGAAGTATAAGCCTGACTATCAGATCCAGCATACATAAGGTGGCAGTTGCCATTGGATTCCTTGGTAGTTTCCAATGCATGCAAAAGGGCCAATTCCCAAACCACAGGAGATGCTCCACCCCCAGACAAAGAATCTAAGTTGCAAGACGCTTCGGGAAAAAGAGTAGCCTCCCAGGCTGCAAACTTTTGGCGCATCTCCAATACCCAAGCACTTTTAGCTAGGTATGACAGGGCGCATTGGGATGAAATGGAGCAGTTGCTCCAATTTCTACCTGATGAGCACAAGTCCAAGGCGCAAGACCTAGTGCGGGAGGGACAGCTCATATCCATTTATTCAATCAGGTGCACCCTAGATGCTGCGGCCAGATCTGTCAACACCAGCGTACTTTTAAGAAGCCATGCCTGGTTATGCATTTCAGGTTTTAAACCAGAGGTTGACTTCTATCCTGAACACACCATTTGATAAGGAACACCTCTTTGGCCCTGTGGTAGGTTCATCATTAGAAACAATTAAGGACACAGAGGTGGCCAAATCTATGGGAGCCCTTACATTAACTGCAGCACGTGGTCCCTTTCAGTGCTCCTTCTATCACAAGGTTCCATGAATACCTCCTCAGACACTGCCTGTACCACCTATAAAGGCAACAATCAACCCTCTGGCTCAAAGGGTTTCATCAGAGTGGATTACAGAGGCAACAATGGCAAGGCTAGAGGTAGAGGTTCCTGGCAAGGAAACACGTGAAAACAGAATAAATATAGACTCAGTCAGTTCTATATTGTTGAAGACATGCCCAGCCGGGCAGTGGTCCTCAAAATTTATATTTAGATCAAAGTATATAAAAAGCAGTAACACCTTCAACAATTCACACACGGGGGGCACAAGCCTGTACCCAGCCACACGAATATACAGACAAGGACATACATAAAGGGCTTGCAAGGCAAAAACAATCTCTGCAAAATTCCAATTTCACACAGAGAATTTCTTATAGGTACCATTACACAGTATTGTATAGTCAATCATTTCTACAGGTATATGGTACACAGTAAGTCGACGACGTTTCGGACCCCCTTACTAAATGATGGGGTCCATCATCAGGACAAACAAACAATTGCCTTAAAGATTATAAGCCTCTTTTAGCCTACAGGGAGAAGGGGGGAAAGGAAAACATTAAGTTTTGTACATATAAAAGATCGTGACTTTGTGCAGTAATTACTAATAAAGTCAACCTCTAACCACTTTACTAATAAAGTCAACCTCTAACCACTTGGTTAGGGGTTGACTTTATTAGTAATTACTGCACAAAGTCACGATCTTTTATATGTACAAAACTTAATGTTTTCCTTTCCCCCCTTCTCCCTGTAGGCTAAAAGAGGCTTATAATCTTTAAGGCAATTGTTTGTTTGTCCTGATGATGGACCCCATCATTTAGTAAGGGGGTCCGAAACGTCGTCGACTTACTGTGTACCATATACCTGTAGAAATGATTGACTATACAATACTGTGTAATGGTACCTATAAGAAATTCTCTGTGTGAAATTGGAATTTTGCAGAGATTGTTTTTGCCTTGCAAGCCCTTTATGTATGTCCTTGTCTGTATATTCGTGTGGCTGGGTACAGGCTTGTGCCCCCCGTGTGTGAATTGTTGAAGGTGTTACTGCTTTTTATATACTTTGATCTAAATATAAATTTTGAGGACCAATGCCCGGCTGGGCATGTCTTCAACAATATAGAACTGACTGAGTCTATATTTATTCTGTTTTCACGTGTTTCCTTGCCAGGGACCATTGTTGTTTCTTTATAATTGAGCTCCCCGAGGTCCCTCGCTGATACTAATTGGGGTCCCCTTGTTGTTTAAAGAGAGAGGTAGAGGTTCCAACACGCGTGTCTCCCCCTCCAATACCAAACAGTGACTTGCCTACACTCCCCCATACCATTTAACACCTGGAGGGGGAGTCTTTCACATTTCCCACCTGCTTTTCAGAGTGCCAGTAATCAAACCTTTCATGGAATGATTTAAGAGTTATACCACCAAGACTTCCACCTGCCCAAGTGTGGAATCTTATAGTCCTCACAACATTAATGGACCCTCTTTTTGATCCATGCATACATGTAAGCCACAGTTTCTCTCCTGGAAGACTACTTTCCTCATTACAATCACTTCACTGAGGAGAGCGGGTGAGCTACCGGCACTAACCATAGAAGAACCTTTTTTCCAACTTCAGAGACAAAGTGGTTCTTTGTACTAACCCTAAGTTTCTACCTAAGGTAGTTTCTGCCTAAAATGTCAATCAGTCGGTTAAATTACCAGTATTCTATCCTCAACTTGATTCAGTTGCAGAACGTTCTCTACACACCTTAGATGTCAGAAGAGCACTTTTATATTACATTGAAAGGACAAAATCATTTCATAAAACCAAACAACTTATTGTTGCTTTTGCACCACCACACAAGGGCAATCCCATATCCAAGTCTGGTATTGCCAGATGGATTGTTAAATGCATTCTAACTTGTTATGCAAAAGCAAAAAAACTTTAACGATACCCTCTACAGCGCATTCCACTCGCAAAATAGGGGGCTATTATGGCTTTCTTAGGAAACTTCCCCATAGTTGCATTTGTAAAGCTGCAACATGGTCTACACCGCACACATTCACCAAGCACTATTGTGTCGATGGGTTAGCGAGACAACAAGCTAATGTGGTTCATCAGTACTTGGAACACTGTTTCCGACAACTCCAAAAGCTACAGGTTAGCCAAACTTTGGGAGAATACTGCTGTATAATCTATACTAAGCATGTGATCTACAGCTCACTTGCCTCAAACGGATAATGTTTCTTACCTACTAAACATATGGTCTTGGCATGTACAGCTGTATATTCTCATGCGCCCTCCCGCCTTACCTGTAACTCTTGCAGTTCTCTATGTTATTCTACATACATACGCATGGACATCTCTATTCTTTGCTTACTAACTCCATTCTCACCCTCTGCGGGAAAACAATCTAACAATGGAGTCTGTCCATGTGCACTATCACCGAAAGGAGGAGTCACCTACATTGTGACTGGAAAAGACTTCTTTGAAGAAAAACAACTTGCGAACTTCCGGATAAACACTAGATGGCAGGAGTATGCAAAGCATGTGAATCTGCAGCTGTACATGCCAAGAACAGATGTTTACTGGGTAAGTAACATTATTCATCTACTTTCATAGCGAGCTCAAAGCTTATCTGGGCAGGCTAAAATATTAGAAAATAATATATCTTGTATCTGGATAGCTATGCACAGTCACATTGTGATGATTTGCTAGAGATAGATGAAATGGTCTGATCAGTTAACCTTGATAAACTTTGCCTAATGAGGTCAATGGTGTGTGACCTGTTTAATGAGCAGTATATTATGTGTAAGGGGATACATGCAGGATTTTGTCACCAGTGCTTTCTTGTACTCCTGCTGCTGCTTCAAAAAGGGTTTTCTAGTGCAATTGGAAATCTGTAGAGTGTTAAGATGAGCAGTTAATCATGAGAAACTGCGACCACAAGGTAAGTATTCTCTGTCACTTGGTCTCTAATGTTTTCTCCTGTTTATAATGAATAGTTTAGGATGTCTCATGTCGTAGACGGGTGCAAGCACGAGTCCAACTAAAAATTGGTAAATGATTTTCAAATATCATGAATTGAAGATGGATGGGCCAAGGTTGGAAAAATTAGGATTGCAATGGTGAGGTAGAATATTTTTAGCTGTGCAGATCTATTTCATACACTTCTTTTGTGTATGCCGACCTAAGCAATTATTTGAAGTACAAATGTAGCCCGTAACAGCTTTATTTTTGCAAAATTGTAAAATATGCAGTATTGGTCAATACAGATGAATAGAATAAAACAAAGCTTAATTTTGCAGACATTAGACCACGTTCCATGTCCACTTTACACCTTTTATTTGTATTTTTGAAAAGTATCATTATGTTAGCCAATATTTCTGCATCTGTATTTCATTCTTTTTGTATTCCTTTTTCATTAGGAAAAATCTCTGCCTGGAGTAGTGATGGCACTAGTGTGTAATGTGTTTGACATGCTGTATCAACTTGCCAATTTAGAGGAACAAAGGTAACGTGACATTTCTGATATGTCTTCCAATTTCTACATTTGCCCAACTTGAGACGTTTTTGTTCATATTCACTTAACGATACCAACACATAATATTCTATCACTAAACTTGTTAAAACTGCATGATTTACTGAAAATACTATTCTTTTTTTTTTTTAGGATTACGGTTCGTGTGCGCAAGCTTCTGTTGTTGATTCCAACCGATCCAGCCATTCAGGAAGCACTTGATCAACTCGATTCTCTTGGAAGAAAGGTTATACGTTTGCCTTTATTCACAATTTTAAATGTAGTAGCCTTATGATAACCTGTTTTTACCATGGTGTTAGCTTCATCATATTTCATAGTTTCTACAGTACCTGCTTTTGATTAGGAAGATGGATCCTGCAACACACTATTTAACAGAATGCAAAATAAAATTGAAACATTACTTTTCCTTTTAAAAACCTTCGGTCAAAGCTCTGCTGAAGAGCAAAGGGCATCAGGCTCTAACTCTTGAACGTACTTGGCAACCCAAAATGGCTTGCTTCAACAGCAGTTGCCTTACTTCTGATTTTCTGCTAACATCTCTTATGGATTTCCTTTGTCAGAATATTTCAATTGTTTCGTCTACAGAATTATTTTAGGTTTCATTTTTAGAAATTCTCCCTCAAGCGGTTGTTGCTCCTGTGAGAGGAATGGATGTGTAAACATTCTGTTTTTCTTCTGATCCTTACAGTCTTCCAGTTCTTCTTGTCCTTATTGTTCCACTTATGATAAAGGACACTGTGTGGTGGCAGGCAGACCGTGCATGTGTTACGTTCTGCGCCCTCTGGCTGCTTCAACTGACCTGCCAATTTTAGCATCAATATGGAAAATTTAGGAACTGTTTGCGGAGCCTAGCATGTGAGGGCAATGGCTGCCCTCACAGCCAGTACCGGAACCTCAGTCATTTTGCAGCCCTAGGGAATGTGATGGCTAAATCCATGCTCACTGAAAAGGACATCTATTGGTATTTCCTCTTCCCTACAGTCAGCAGCTACTTAGCTGCTCTGTTTTCCCCTGCAGGACTACACCCAACCGGTAAGGGGCAGCATCTCATTATTTATTTCTCCCTTGCTTGCAAGTCCATCTCTTCAGATTGATGGATACTGTAGATCATTCAAAAGGGATATACCCTTCATTTCATGTCCTTCCCTCCAAGGATCCCTCGTCTCAGCTCAAGCTTTGCCCACCATGGTGGCATCATTATGCAGGAGGTAAATGTACTCCTGGCAAAAGGAACCTTCAAGAGTATGCCAGACTTGGAGAAAGGCAAGGTGGTTACTCCTGCTACATTGAAGGCTGAAACACTCATACCCATTCTGCACTTTCAGCCTCTGAATGTCTTTTTATGGGAGGAGAAACTCAGTGTTCACCATAGCTCAGGTTCTATCTGCTCTGGACCAGGAAGACATGGTGTCCTTGGACTTTCAGGACTCACATTTTCATATACTCATATTGCACTCGCATGGACGGTACCTGCAGTTCATGGTGGAGTCCGAATACTTCAAATTTACCAGCCTACCCATCGGGCTCACCTCAAACCCTTGGGTGTTAACAAAGAAGATGGCAGTGGTCACAGCTCATCTTGGCAGTCTGTACCATCATGACTGGCAGCTCAAGATTGGTTAGTTGCAAACAGTCGTGGACTATCTTCAGACTACTATTGTCTTTCTGTCATCCCTCAGCTTTTCCATCACTGTACCACAGTCCCATCAGATGCCCGTACAGGTGATGCCCTTTGTAGGGACTAACCTGGACACTGGCGTTTAATGGTCACAGCGAGTACGCGGCATTCAGCATATGACCCCAATGTTTTGGACTCATTCCTAGGTCTTGGTGGAGATTATTCTTCGTCTTCTTGGGGTCCTAATCTAATGCATTTTCTTGTCACATGCACCAACTAGCACATGCAAGGACTACAATGGAACTTTAGTTTCACTGCCTATTTCACTGGGTCTGATCATCCTGCAGCATCTGTATGATGGAGGAGACAGCCCAGGACTGCCAGTAGCGGCCGACAGAGAGCAGCCTAGCTTGTGGTAGGCCACTCTCTATCCCCCACCAATAGCCTTCTGTATTGACGAATGAATTGTCTCTGGGTTGATGGCGAAAAAGTGGAAATCTGGAGTCTGTTTTTTCCAGAAGGGTGCATGTCCCATATCAACCTGTATTTGCTTTGAGCTATAAAACTGGCCCTGAAAGCCTACCTACTGACAATAAAAGGTGTAGGCTGCTGAGATTGCTCAAAGGCAATATGATTTCCATGCAACAAGCACGTTGGGGTCTTGGACCCTGGGTTAGGTAGCTGACCAGCTACTTTGTTGGGTCTCTGAATGTAAGAGCAGTCAAACTGAACAGTAGTCTGATGTTCGATCATGAAGGGCTACTTCATCCAGGGGTGGCTCCGGACATCTTTAACTAGTGGAGCATGCCCCAGATAGATCTTTGCTCAACAGGTAGGAACATGCAATGTTGAGAACTTTGGACACTGGGATTTCCATCAAGAAGGGCATCGGAAGACATGTTCTGCCTGTGATGGACCACTTGCCTCGTGTACACTCCCCCATTACCTCTACTGCTGCAAGTTCTGAAGAATGTCGGGACTGACTGGCCCAAGTCATCTTGATAGCCCTGATTCAGGGAAGAGAATGTGGCATCCACATCTCTTAACGAGGAGCATGTGCCCTCTGCTTTTGCTACCCCTTTGACAGGATCCCCTGTTACTGCAACAGGACAAGGTTCTGCACCCGAATTACCACATTCTACACCTCTGTGTGTGGAGATTAAATGACAACTGAGCAGTTTTGATTTGCCAGTTGAAGTGGTAGATGTGATTTCACTCTACGAGACGCCCCTCAACCAAATCCATTTATTCGGCGCACTGGGAGCAGCTCGTTGCCGTATGTAAAGAGCATCATCTTGATCCTTTACTGGCTAAATTATCAGATGTGGTGTTTTTGTTGTTAGCCCAACACGGTTTTGCATTGGCCACATTTAAAGACTATATGCTGTTTTTTTGTCGTCTTTGTTTGTTTGCCAGATCAGCTTTCCTTCAAATCACATATTGTAATGCATTTTCTGAGAAGCTTGACAAATGTGTTTCCATAAAACCTTCATCATGCCTCAATGGGCGTTAATTTGGTATTCACATTTCTCATGTGCGTGCCATTCGAGCCAATGCACAGCATACATGGATGAGCTTTATGGGGATGATTAGCTTTATGGTGGGTTTGTCTATGCAAAAACAATAAAAGCAGTATAGAAGATGACTTTTCCGAGGTGCATAAGGGCTGACTTTACCATTGTTGACACCATGTACAACAGTCTTTGTTGGCAACCACTCCCATGACCACCACCTTCGGATTCCCTCACTACCATCCTACAGTGCCTCTCTTCATCTCTTCTTAGTCTTTCTCATAATAAAATACATAAAATAAATATTTTAAAGTGCTAAACATTCCATTGTTGTCAGAGCGTTTTATATCACACACACACACATTATACAGTTTAAGTGAGTTATAAAAATGTACAGGAAACGTTATTTACAACAATGAGAACTACAAGGTGTAGAAGTCACGAGCCATCCTTACTGGTAGGTATTATATTTTAAAAGCGCTTGGTATGGAGAAACAAAGGTGATGATTTACTAAGACTTCAGTCAGCTCACTAACCAAAGTTGCTGTACTGCTTTGTGCGAAAAGGAGGGAGCACAACGGTACCATATCTAAAATATATGGTGGTGTTGCTCTGTCCTCTGAAATAGTAAGTATACCTTCTCTGCTACTATGTGATGAAAACATTCTGAGAGACTTCTGACTGCAAATTCCTTATCTTCATTACTCCCCCTGAAGTCAGACTGTTTCTGGATAATCTGTAGCAGTACCCCTGCCAGCCAGCATGTGCTGGCGGCGGCTCTGCTTCAACGTCGTTCTGTGCTGGATGTGACATTCAAGGGCCTACATAGGCGACACTTATGCATCCTGACATCTATTCTTTGCTTTCCTCGCCTGCAGACATGGATCTGCTGCTATCCCCTGTCTCAATGAGACAATATCTAAAACATTGAAAAATACTCTAAAGTGCGCAAAGGAATAGTCCCGTCCTACATCTCCAGGATACAAACCCTGTGGTGAATGTTGCAACCAAATGACCGGCCCACATGTGATTTGCCTGTTGTGCCTAGAGTCAGTGCTTGTAAGAAAAGGCCTCTTTTTCTATGATAACCCCTTGTCTTTCAACAGATGCTGCTAATATTTCGACTCTTGAGTGCAGTGAGGCCTTCTTACCAGACTTCAGTGCCCTGACCCTAAAGAGTAGGTCGACTTGGCTATACCCAATTCCCAATGGCTAACTTACCTGTAAGTTCTCAGTAAATTTTACCATGGTATCCAGGGCCTGTAAGTTAGAGGGTACCCCATGGCTTTCAGCACTCTGCCACCCTGGAGGGTCACCCAAGTAAAACAAAACTGCCACTGCAGACTGGTGAAACAGACGTGCACTGCTAGCCCTACTTTGCCATTGAAAGCAATGGCAAAGCCACCTCTTCCTCTGGACATGTGTGTATACCCTCTGCATGGCAGACCTACCGAGCCCTAAAGGCAGGGTGCAATACATGACCAAGACAGGACATGTACTTTACATGTCCAGACAGTAAAGCATGCAGACCAACCGTTTTTACTGTGGAGATACTGTCACACAATTGGCCAGTTCAGGGTTACACACTGACCCTGAACGATGCAGCGAAGAGGACACTCCAAGGTATAAAACAGATTGTTACATTAAGCCCGACTTGTATCTCAAGTCAAAATAAATGTAACTTGTTGCCTTATGCAGCTTTAGCAAAGCTGCCACTATGATACCTTTCAAACTCCTCTGCCATCCTTGGCACACATGGAGCCTGTTCCATGAGCTATCTTTATGCCCTCCTGGAGAGACCTGCTAACAACTCTCAGGAATGAGAACATTGAAGTAGTGCAGGCCAGGGAGGAGTCATCTACGCACTACTTGAAGCCACTTTAGTGTTAACACCTACATGCTGGCCTCAAAGGTAAAGCTGCCTTTGAGGGGCAGATGTGTAGCAGATGTGTGCGGGAAGAATCTGCCCCATAGTTTAGGTAGACAGGCTGGCACCGAAGGCAAAGAGGGGAAACAAGTTGCCAAACTGGGTTCTGTAGAGGTGTGTAGCCCTGAGGTTGCCACAGCCCGTGGGAGGGATTTGTGAGGTCTGTGAAACAGGAAATTCGTGTCAACTTCTTGGGAGTGGGCAGACTGGAGCATCCTGTGATAGCAAGATGCCACACATTGGCTACTAATTGCATTCTGCCCTACGGGCACTTTCAGAGCAGAAGAGGGTCACTTCTGCACCCAGACCTCAGATCTCTACAGACTTGGAAGAAGTCTGCTGCCCTTAGGAACCTGCAAAGAGAGGCTGCACTGACGGGTGAAGAGGGACTATGTCTGCCATGACCTGCTCAAGGAGAAGCTGTCTCAATAGCTCAGTCAAGACAAGAGAACTCCAAGGGCCAGCTGACTGGTCTCCTGTTCGCAACACAGAGATGCAATAGCTAAAACAGCCTGCTGGGGCAAGTTGATGGCTCAAAGTCCTCAAGCCACTACCCTACTCACAGAGTTGCGCACGAGTTCACTGAGCCCCGGAGTGCTGTCAAAATGTTGCTAGAAACCTCAGAAGGCAGGTTATCTACTCAATAAGGATTGGCCTGTGACTGTGACAACAGGTGACTGGACTACGGCCATCCAGTAGAGGACTTTGTGGGACGTCGACCCTGCAACCATGACCTGCTTACCATCTTCAGGTCCCTGTAGGAAGACCCCCGTCGACAGCATAGCATTCACAGAATCTGTGGAGCTTCTTCATCAACCTTCATCCTTTGCATCAGTGCCACTCCATAGGAATCTATTGCAACGCAGATAAAGTACATGGAACTGCTGGTAGACTGCTTCGTCTCTGAAAGTAACTTATCTTGAGGATCTTGCTTGTCCCCCTGACTATTTCCCTGATGGAATTGGTAGCCCCAAGTACCTGTAACCAGCTGCATTGACACTTACCCAAGTATCCCTTAAAAAGCTTTCTAAGTGTCCAATTCGCTCACTTTGCCAAGGATTGTTCGTGGTTGAATGAAGTTGCTTTAATTTATTTTTGCTATTAAAGTCTATATCTCCCGAATCCTCCGATGGATCTTTTTCATTATAGTGTCTAAATTCCTATAAAAATGCAGTCTGTTTTTTAAATTGGTATCTGATTTCTTGAGTGTAAATTTTTTCTTCAGTTGTTTTCCTGCTGTTTAAATGCTTAACACTTTGTTCTTTTATGTATGCCTTACAGCTCAGTGCCACCGCTACCCAAGGTTCAGCTGAGGGTTTTGCAGACAAAACCTACTGAATCTAAAGGGGTTGATAAATGTATTACCCGGTGAGGTTGCTTAACCACACCATATAATACACCCCCATTTCTTCACAGTCCACAACTCGAAGGCTTGCAGTCATTGTACCTTGATGTACCCCAAGGCTTTTCGAGGCCAGAAAGCGAAGCATTGAAAGACCACGCACTTGCAATATCTGGAGGTCCTAAAATAGGTTCCTGTCCACGTTCCCGAGGTCACTCCTGCGACAGATCGTCTTTACCATCTAAATTGTGGTGCATATCCAAGTAGAAGTGGTCTCCCGAGGTATAAGGCAGTCATTGTGCCTCAAGGTCACTCTCCCATAGTTATTCACTTATTCCATTTCAGAGTCGATTCCAACCCTAATTCCACAGCAACTGGAATTTCCAGGGCTGCCTGGGATGCCACAGGAAATAGAGGACTTCCACAATGCCATTCTGCAACTTATTTGCATGTTGCCGTCTCCTTCTGACCCAACTGTGGGCCCAAAGGAGCTTAGAGGCTACCCACCTGTCCTTCTGCCGGCTTGTTAGTCCTCAGTGACAGCTAGGCCCTCTGGATCCGCTCAGGGCTCCAATACTCTGGATTTGGTACCAGCACCACAACACACACCAGCATGTGATATGCCCGTGCCATTGACTGTGGACGATGACTGCCCACCCAAGACACTGCTGATGTGACCTTGACCCAGGCCGTGTGCTCTATTTTCTGATAGAGACTTCTAACTGTAGAATGGTCGCTTCAGAATGTTCTCCAGTCGGACTGAATCTGGAAAATATTGAGCAGTTTCTCCGCACGCTGTTAGGTAGTGTCGACAGCTCAACGTTTACGTCCAGACGAAAAGGAGTGAACCTTCATTTTCAGACATTTATCAATATTCTTTAGAACATGTCCCTCTCTCATTCACGTATGGTTATTTTGGGAGATTTTATTCCCGGGGCCAATGGGAACACAGGGTCTGCACACAGACTTCCTTCAATCGAATCTAAACCTGTAGCAACTGGTAAAGGACCCTACTCATCCTGGTGGTCACATTTTAGATTTAATCTTCGCTTAGGAAAACGTGGCAAAATTGGGGGCCATCTACCCTGTTTGTTGGACTGACCACTTCCTTGTTAATTTTTCGATGGCCTTCCCTAATAAGAACTCAGACTCCTCACCCACGCTTAACTTTTGCTGAGGCAGGGAATGGAACAAATTGTCAGACACATCTAGGGAACTGCCAGTATTCAATGATATTCATGGGTATGACGAAAATAAATCTGTGGAAACAAACTACTCAGAATTCTGTCAACGGATCACTAAGGTCCTTGATCATTCTGGAAAATTGTTTGAAAATAAGCTCAAAATAAGCTCAAGCCATCAGCCTCTTGGTTTAATGAGAACCTAAAAAACTTAAGGAAAGGCAATAAATAGGCAGAAAGAAAATGGAGAAAACGTTATGATGAAGTCGATAAATTAGCTCTGAAGGCTGTATTGGGCAACTACAAAAGCGAAATTGCTAAAGCAAAATCCGGGTTTTTCGTTAATACAAATCTAGAGGCATTCAACAAAACGTGAAGCATTTTTAAAATAGTTAATGATCTGTCTAAACTAGACTGCCTAAAAAACAAGACTATTGCGACTCAAGAACTTTGCGATAGCCTTGCCACTTTTTTTTTAGGAGAAAATCTCTAACCAAATAATGGCCTGACAGCGAATCAGGAACGTAGAAGTGATAATGAGCCCAGACCACACTAGTAATGGTCCTAGACAAGCTTAGAATGCTGGCAGACAGGGGTCAGTCGGCAATTTTGATCCTACTGGACATGCCTGCCACGTTTGATACGGTCAACCACCAAATCTTATTAAGGCGGCTCAATGAAATAGGGTTGGAGGGTTTTGCACTGAAATGGCTTCAGTCGTATCTTGAGAACAGGCAGCAAGCAGTGGCCTTTCCTCCCTATCTTTCAGAATTCAGAACCATTCAGCATGGTGTTCCCCAAGGCTCGTCCATCAGCCCAATCCTTTTTAATATCAATGTGCAACCGCTGATCCCCATCATCAAATCCTGTAATATCAAGCTGCTCATTTGGTCTCTAGAGAGTAATCAGTCTATTCCACTCAGCAACTTTCATGAATGCATGCAAAGGACTACTAGATGGCTTACAGCCAGTTCTCTGCAGTTTAATGAGGGAAAAACGGAAATTCTGTACTGCACGGCAAAAAGTCCCTCGCCTGCTTCTGGTTAATTCTGGCCTACTCAGGCGGACACACCTCCCACACCGGTGGTAGCAGTGCGCAATCGAGGGGTAGTTTTTGACATGCTGAGTCTAGAAAACCAGGTAAATAAAACGGTTGGAACCTGCTTTTCCCTTATCAAAGCACTGCTCAAAATTCTCCTAATGCTACCCATATCAGCCAGGGCTCTTGTGGTGAGAAGTGTTATCTTGAGTAGTCTTAACTACTGCAGTGCCCTGCTACTCGGTGCGCCCAATTTCCTGATTGTGAAGTTACAAAGAATACAGATGATTGTTGCTGAGTTAGCCTTAAAGCAGCTGCGCAGTACTTCTGCCTCTGCGGCTCTCAATCAGCTCCACTGGCTTCCTCTAGCACAGAGAATCCAGTTCAAATCATTATGCATTGTCTACAAGGCTCTGCATGGGCGTGGACTGGTGCCACTGCATGACAAATTTGTCTGGTATTCCCCCGAAAGAAATCTTCGATCCTCTAGTTGTGCGGCCGCTCATCTATGGAACAACCTCCCACATATCCTCAGGCAAGTAGAAGAGTTCCCCCACTTCAGGAGGAAGCTTAAAACCTGGCTCTTCCCTAGGATGTAGTGTAGGACAGTCATCCGATTTGGTAAACTTGTATAATTAGGGAGGTACCTGTAAAGCTCAACGCCAGGATACCCGTGGGGTGATGGTGCGCTTTATAAGTTTACGTTACATTACATATGTAGTGTCCGTGTAGGTGACACTCAAGGATGCCAACAGCAATTCTTTTTTTTTTTTTGCACTAACAGTGTGGATTCACACATCTACAGTGGTTGTTTTCTTACCACAATTTCAACCTTTTTGTTTAGTCTTTTGAGCTATTGCTCACAGTGTGCTAGGGACATGACCCTCCCCCCAACAAATCTGATTTTTAAACCTGGTGGGGAATGCCACAGACAGATGTCGGGTTTTGATCTCCAATTGGTCTGTCTTTGGTGCCTGTGGTTGGACCACAACTCCAGGGCATGTGTCGACTGTTGGTCGATGCACCCAAAGGGAATCCGAAGTGAGCCATTAAGCTCCTAATGGCGTAGCACAAGAAGGCACGGTCACAGAGTCGGTCTTGCGATCGGGCATCTTCCAAATCGTAGTCCAGCAAGTCCAACAAGACCAAGAAGTGCAAGAAGAAGTTGAAGCATTCTTCAACTTCCCTAGCTAAACCTCGTGCTTCTAGGCCCCACTACTGCTCTACTTCTGCAGTGCCGGAGATTAGCTACACTCTGCACCTCCCTGAATTCCCGTAAAACTGGAGAAGACTACCTCCCAAACTAGAGAGATCTGTCAAGCTAGGTACCACCGGCTGCCTCTGTCTCACCTTCGGTCCCCATGAAGCCAAGAAATGCTTGAGCTGGGATACTGCCGGTGAGTGCGCTCCCAATGCCAGCTAGATCCTCTGGATCTGCCTACTGATCTGGAATGACTCCGCACGAGGCCGAGACTTATGCCAGAGCATGTCCTGCCAGCGCGTGGACTTGAATTTTGGGGGTGACGAGGATGACTGCTACTAGTTACATGACTTCCTCTGATAAACTGGTCTAATCCTACCATGAGGGCTACTGGTATGAATAGTTGGGGGATGTCAGTGGACTGGGCATGTCTCCAGATTTTGTCTCGGTATCGGCTCCGGGACCTACTATGGAGGAAGGAGCAACCTTTGCCATGGTAGTGAGGAGGTCAGCGGAGGTTACTCAACCTGTAGTTCTCCTCTATCCAGGTCAAAACCAGTGTCTTGACAAAGGTGTTTTATCTGTGGCTGTTCTCTCTGTAGTTACTCCTTCAGTTTAATAAAGCCCTCACCGGCATTCCCTGGGGTCTTGAGCCAAGCCCACATAGGTGTTCAACGCACAGGACGATCGCCTATTACCACTGACCTGCTCCTAAGGTCCCATCTTTTCTCACCCAGCACCCGATCCCTAAGAGCCTTGTAGTACAGACCTTGGCCATCAAAATCAATACTAGCACACACCCTACCACTCCTACTGACAGGGAATCTGAGGCTGGACATCTTCTAGAATATAATTTTCTCTTTCACCATTCTAGCATTGCAGTTAGTGAACACATCATGCCTCTTGGGCTGGAACACACTCAGTTTTTATGGACTGTTCAAGTGCTGCCCATTGTGTCTGTGGAGGCACGAGCCATAATGAACCAGGCTGATCTTGACGGCTGGAATGCAGTGAAGTTCACTGTCCGATATTGGTTGGTCACCATCGACTTGCTGGCCATGCCATCGCTTCCACAGTGGCACTTCACTGACACACCTGGCAGAGATCAACTGGCTGCTTGCGGAATGTACAATGGTCTGTAATGGGCATGCCCTTCGATGGCTGTCGCCTGTTCGATAAGACAGATACAGGGCTCGATCGCTTTAGGGGAGTCGGTCACTGCCAAGTGGCTGGGATCCTCCCTTACACCAGACCAATCACTCTGTTCCTAGCGCCCCTTTGTGGCTATAGTAGGGCCTCTCGGGTACGTCCGCAAGACCAGCAATACTCCTAAGGCCATCAGACTTCCCAGCCATGGATGCAGCTCCCACAAGGGATGTGATACTAAGAGTCTGTGTAGTGTACAAATCCCCTGCCCCTCCTCCAAGTTCCTAAAGCATGCCCTCGACACAGCACAGTCCTTCTGTTGGCATTGGGATCTAGCACCACCAGTTAAAGTGGCAAGAAATAACATCAGACAAGTGGATGCATGAGATTTTCCCAACAAGGTTACACCCTTTCTAGTTCTGGAAACCCTGCCAATTTTGCTGCCTGTCTCAGATAGGCTGACAGAGAACCTCTTCTACCTTCTTAATCAGGAGGTGCAGGCTGTTTCATCCAAAAGAGCCACTAGGAGGTTACCTGCATCAGAAGTAGGACATAGTTGCTATTCCTGCTATTTTCTGGTGCCAAAAATGAAAGGAGGGCTTCACCCTCCACTAGATCTTCTCCCTCTTTATGCCTTACTATGAAAGGGAGGTTCAAAATGCTTACTCTGGCCCAGATTTTGTCTGCCTTGGATCCGAGAGACTGGATGGTCGCGTTGGACCTCCAAGAGATGTATTTTCACCTTCCCGTCGATCAGGTCAATATGCATTCAAGTGGGCTCCTGGTAGGGCGTTAGCATTTTCAGTTTGCTGTGCATCCTTTAGGTCTTACCAGCGCTCCTCAGTTGATCACAAAAGTGATGGCAGTGGTAGCAGGGCATCTTCTGAGGTCAGGAATTCCTGTTTTGCCCTACATTGGCTGTTGAAGACCGGTTCACCCCAGGTAGTGGTCAACCACCTCCAGACCATGGCGAACCGCTTGACATCCTTGGCGTTCACTATCAATGTGCCGAAGTCACACCTGACTCCTTAGTAGATGCTCCACATATTGATGCCATTCTGGACACAGTGCAGTTTTGTGTCTGCTCGTCCAGAGAAGAGAATCCTGGGCATTCTCACTAAGATCCCGATGTTTCAACCTCTGTTCAAAATCTCAGTGAGGATAACTCTGAGGCTGCTTAAACTGATGGCCTCCTGCATCCTGCTGGTCCACTACCCCAGACGGCATATGTGGGCTCTGTAGTTGGATCGGAGCTCCCAGGGGGTGCAGCACCAGGGGATCTTCCCAGTCTGGCCAGATTTCAGAGGAGACTGAGAAAGATCTTCAATGGTGGCTGCAGGACTGTGATTGGGTTAGTGGCAGACCCCTCTCCTTGCCCCACTGAGAGCACATAGTAGTGACCGATGCCTCGCTTCTGGGTGGGGAGCCCATCTGGAAGAGGTGGAGATCCGAAGTGGCTGATCTCCGGCAGATGCTCGGGTCCACATCAACCTTTTGGAGCTATGAGCCATCCGCTTGGCTTTGAATGCCTTTCTACCTGCTACCAAAAGGAAACTGCTCCAGGGGTTCATGGACAACACCTCCGCCAGGTGGAACTACAACAAGCAGGGTGAGATGAGATTGAGGATTCTGTGCAAAACTACATCTAAAAGCCGATTCTGCACCGACCCTCCCATCATCCCTATTCTGTGAACTTGACTATTTTCACAATCTAGGAATCTGCACACTTGTCACAGCTAGTTTGATTTTTGACTCCGTATTTGCTGGTGCATAAGTCAACTGATGTCTGCGTGCATGAGTAGTGGCCCATGCAAGTCACTTCTGGCATGGGCGACGTTGACGCCTAGTCGTAGATGCCACCTCTTGGCGTGAAGGGGTACTGCTTCAAAATCTTCCAGTTCCACTCTAATGCCTGAGGACTATTGTAAGGTGAGGAATCTGTAGGTAGATGGTCAGTACCAGAAAAGGCATTACTGAAAATAAGTTGTTCTTCTATAATGAGGACATTTTGTAAAAGTAGGTTCAGAGTGATGTGCTCAGCGATGTTTCATCAGCCAGGTATCGAGTTTCCAGGCTGATGAGCTCTGACATCTCATTTGCTTTATTTGGGCCCTGAGATGTTCATTCCGCCTTGTTTTCACTGCAGCTTCGAAAATGCTGTAGCAAAAGAATTCATCTGATAGACATCTAACCACAGATTCCTTACTTCAGAATCCTTCCCAGGCGTGAGACTGGATCTAGACTTTTTTCCCCCATAGTAGGCCCACATGCCGGCAGAGGGCGTCGTGCGAATCTCTATCGATGTTGTCCACTGGATGTAACGTCAACGGAGTCCATATATACCTCCCTCGTTTATGTCTGTTCCTTTTTTCCGCACTTGCAATGTGTTTTTTCCAGGCCCTTCTAGATGTCTTGTTGAGAAAACAGTATGCTTTCTTCGAGTCATGTCGTCTGGGTATAAACCCTGCAGAACTTGTGATAGACACAATCATGGATCTGCATACTGTCTGTTGTGTCGTGGAGAACTTCACGACTCCGAGGACTGCAGTTCCTGCCAGCGGCTTTGACCAAAGGCATTGAAAGAGCACTGTATGAAACACTTGGTGGCGCCCATTTCTGAAAAACTGCGTTGTCATTCTTCACCGAAGTCTAGGGACCTGTCGAGGAGTCTGTCGGGTGAATATTATTTTTCCCTGCAAAAGGTTTTTGGGCATCAGTCTTCCTCGTGTGCGCCCTCTGGTCCCAATGAGGTAGAGGTGCCTTGGCTGAATCCTCACAGGCGGGTTTGTCCTTGGTGACAGTTGGGCCCTCTGACTCCGCTATCTGATTCCAGAAGGTGCCGGTGCACAGCCCTTGAGGGTTCAGACCTTTGATTACCATTCAGCCTATGAAATCGGCAGCACTGGTTGGCGTCAACCCCGGGGCTTCGGAGTCTACTCAGGCATTGACTAAATTTGTTATGGGCAGGTTTTCTCATGCTTTATGGGTCTCTGTGGTGCAGAGGCTACCTTCTCTGTCAGAGGAAACCAGGAATGAGTTATTGCAGGTGGTACAAGATGGCGGGAGGTGGTAAGATTTACAATCATATGTAGAATAGACTCATTGATTCTTTGGACAGAACTATGTCTCAGTCAGTTGTTCTACTCAGGCATGCATGGCTGCGTAAGTCTGGGTTTTCAGAGGCTGTGCAGGAGAGTCAAAGATCTAACGTTTGATGGTGTCCATTTATTTGGAGGACAGGCTAATTCGACATTAAGAGCTGGTTAGTCCTCTTGAGCTATTTTGCAAGCAAGATTTTGGTGTTTGAGCTGGTTTAGAGAAGTATCCGCACAACTGGGTTATGATATGTTTCATCTCATCCGTCCAGAATAGTGTTTGCTTAATACAAAGATTTATTGATACCTAGTGTTTTCAATCCTGGATAGGGGGGATTATAGAAGTTGTGTTCCACAATAAGTGGTTTTCTTGGTTATTCTGCTCGCTTTGGAAGTACTAGACTCTATCAATGAGTTTTTCAGTGTCTAATTTGTGCTGTTGTTTATCTGAGCCCCGTTATATGGAGCTCACGTTTTGATTTACTGTTTAAAAGAGTTGAGGCTGAAGAGTGATACTATTATGGTATATACTATGCTCTATGTGGGGTATTGTTTGTATGCTATCGCGAGCATTTTTAAATGTGCATATATATGAGACTGAGACGAAGGGAATTCAGGCAAATTCTCAATTTCAGGACTCTGACTCCGTATGGCCTCAATCAGAGTGAGGAACTTTATGTACATCTATGATTGTAATGATTTGTATATTGCGAAACAGAAAAGACACACATATATATATATATATATATATATATATATATATATATATATATATATATATATATATATATATAAAAAAAATAAAGGGGAAAAAATGAAAAGAGAGGAAAACGGAAAATGAGGCATTTACATAAGGACTATAGACACAATTTGGTAGTAAATTATGAACAAATATGTAAATTAAAAATAAAATGGGAAGTAAGAATGTTAGGAATCCGAAATAAAATCTAAAAGAGGAGTAGTGACAAGGCCCACTGGAAGGCATGATAATCATAATTCGTACTTATAAGTAAATATAATTACAAATAAACTTCTGGGAAGAGCCGGAAAAACCTACAATTATGGGAGCTCTCCAAATAAAATTTACAGTGCTCACTGTAGGTTCTTTGAATTAAAGTGCTTAAGAAAAATAGCGAAGGTAATTAATCCCATAAAACATTCTAATGATACAAAATATAATAACGGACAAACATGTAAATAGTTAAAAATACTAATCACCACCAAAAACTAATAAACATATAAACAATAAAAAAATATGCAATGGTAAATGCCTAAATGACAGAAACTAAACACACTGTTAGACATAGGTTTTCCCCAAACATATAACAACCGGGGTATTAAGGTACTACAAACACCATAATGCATCTCTTAAGTATTTGTTGCACTTTTGTATCACATGATGTGGTGAAAATGTTTTTATTGGTTAACTTTGAAAAGCAACAACTAACCGTGATCAAGCTATTGAGATAGCAAAACGCGTTGGTTGTCCCTTTTAATCATCGTGTGCTGAATGGATTAAATCGTAACTAAGGAGAAAATGCAAACCCATGAGTGCGTTTTTATTGTGATTCCCTTGGGAGTCTTGTGGTATATATATATATATATATATATATATATATATACACGCACACGCACACGCACACACACACACACGAGAAGTTCACTCAGATTATGCATTATTTGTCTCAGGAATGTGGAGTGAGTTCTACTCTGTGTTGGATTAGTTCTCTATGGTACTTTTGTATTAATTCCCCTTTGGAGCCTTGGGGTATATGATTTGCCCTTTAATGAGAAGCATAGGTGCAAAGTCCTCTTAATAGACATGTTAAGTGTCTATTGTGTGTTTGTAGGGTGTCTATACCAAAGTTTCTTCTGACTATTTCACAGAAGGTATCTGGTAGTCTACATTAATATTGATGTGGCTTCATCTTTTGTCTGTTACTCGCCTTCCGCTTACAAGATGGATAAAGCTCTCTACATCTACTGATGTACAACATTATTCTGGTGAACACTTGCGATTATTTTACAATTTAGGTACTGTCTTACGGCCAGTGATATTTCCTGGTATTATATCATGCTAATATAGATATTCAGGAAGTTATAGTATTTTAAGTGATTCTATTCCTTCCCTTGGAAAAGGTTATTTAATATTTTGCCCTTTTCCGGGTGGTCATGACACTGCGTTATTACTAAACATTGTTTCTTTGTTCTTGAAGAACATTTCCATCTAATACTGTATTATTTCTTATCTGTGAAGAAATAACATAGATTGATCCTTAACGGGGAGAAGAATGGGCCAAGAAGACTTTTTTTCCTACCTCCAGGATCTTTGCTCTCTTTAGGGTCTTTAGGGTCAATTCCTTCTTACTATGTTTCTGTCTATAGTTGCTGGTAGTCAACTCTTTTCCTGATTTCCTACCCCTAGGGGCTGTAAGTTGGGTCGCACATTGTGAAGTGTGGTTACTAGAGGGTTAGACAAATTAACCCCTTCCATGCTGATGACCGCCCCCAGCCGTATGCACTACTGTGCTCGTGTGCTGATGACGGCTGGGGGCCGTCATGACCTCACCCGCGCTGAAATCTTCAGCACAGGAGCAAAATTGCAGCTGCATGGAAGGTGTTAATGTTCTTTTTGTTGTTTTCGAATCCCTTTTCTTAAATTTTAGATGTGGGTATTTTACCAGACTGTCGGTGGATGGTCTCCACATAAACCAAGGTCTTGTTCAGACCTTTGTTATAGGTAGGTTATCAAGCTTCTTTGTTGTTTTTGTTATTTTTTTCGATGTTATGCTACCATTGTTTAATGGTGGTTTTCTAGGCGGCTTGCCATTACCCTTATGGGTTGGATGCCATTGTTTTTCTATAGATATGAATCCGCTTTTGTCACGTATTGTTAAGTCACTGTTCTCTGCACATTATGGTCTCTTTACTATCTTTTGATATAAAAAAAAATCTTGGTGGATACATGGGCGTTGATGTTTCTTCTATGTCTTCATATATGTGTATGTACTTTTGTGTATATGGGATATTCTAACAGTCCTTGTACATCTCTAATTCTTTTTTCTGTGGAAGGACTGCTTCTATGCCAACAGCGACTAATGTTGCGTTTGATTTCATTTTTATATAAAATTTGTGTTAGATGCATATGAGCTGCAGATTACATACTGTGCATAGATGGCCACCTAGTGTTGGGCCCGGATGTTTGCAGTTTGTTTTTGTTGTAGAAAAGTCTTTGGAAGTCATAGGATAGGTGACTCCTCCTTTGCATGATACTGCGCATGGGCATCGGCTCCATCCCCAGATTGTTTTTTCCGCCACCGGGCTCGGATGGGTTTCCAGCGCTCCGTGTTCGGACCGATTTCCTTCGGCGCGCAATCCTCACCAACTTCAACAATATAGTTTCGAACACGTTTCCAGTCGAAGCTACTTTTCAACATCGAAGCCTTCGATTCCGGTCGTCAACGACGGCCTTCGGGCCTAGCTAGGCCTCGACTCCAGCTCATGGAAAGGATGCCATTTAAAAAGTGTCCTCAATGTGGGTCGAACTTTCCCCACACCAACCTTTATGAGGTGTGTAACCTTTGCCTCTCCCCGGAGCACAAGGCCAGAGACTGTTCCGCTTGTGCCTCCTTCCGCTCCAAGACGACGATCCGGGACAGAAGAGCGAGGAGAACAATGGCTCGATCTTCAGCTCCGATTCCAGACGATATCTACGAAGAGGGCATCAATGTCCCAGAACAACATGGCCTTGACAGCAACTCCGAGGCAGAAGATTCCGAAGTCGAGGACATCACTCCAGCACAGCGGGGCGTGAGTAAGACAGTCGACCCCCAACCTTCCTCAACACATTCAAAAAAGGCTTCGGTCACACCCTTGCCCTCGGGCTCGGGTGCACACTGGGACACTGCTTCTACCGCCCCTCCTTTGGGCCCGGCTAAGAAGCTCGCTAAGCCTTCCGGCAACTTGGGCTCGAGTCGGCCTCCCCACGGTGCCGGCGCACACCTACTGGCACCGAAAAAGACATCATCGGCTGCCATGCTGGCATTGAACCAATCGGCGCCGAAGCATACTGCTAGTCTCCGGTACCGATATCCAGGTCGGAACTAAGCAAACACGCTTCGGATTCAAAAAGACCACCAGAACCGAAAAAAACATTGGATCCGAAGAATGCATCGGAACCGAGAAAATCATTGGAGCCGAAAAAGGCACCTACTTCTCCTGTTTAAAGACATTGCCAAACAACACGCTTTAAAACCAAAAGAAGCCAGTTCGGTGCTGAAACCTCTCTCTGCATCAAAAGATCGGCCTCCTGCAGAAGACTTATTTTACCCAGACCTTGCACAAAAGACTCTGGTTAAAGATCCAACTACTGGTCGACTAACTCTAAGTTAAAAAAAAAACGACCACTGGATACACCTGCACCGGCTCCTCATCCAAAGAAGGACACGCCCACGCAAGATGTGAAGATTGGCTTCTGTTCAGACGAGCAAGGTCTGGGGAGCTTCTCCTTTGCAGGGAAGCTGGAGCAAGACTGGAGCAACCAGGCAAGCGTTGTTGATTCAAAGTATTCGTCTTCGTAGGGCTCACTAGCCAACCGGCTAGCAACCGGGAAGACTCATCGAGCTGAAATGAAGGAGCGTGCCCCACGCGGCACTCGTGGAGTGTGGAGGGCTGAGCTTCGGTGCAAATGCTGCTCGAGTCTGGGGCTTCTCAATCCCCAATGCACAACTTCGAGGGTACCTCTGAAGCTGCACGGTTTGCAAAAAGCAAGTAGTCCAGGATGTCTGGTACCACATCTCTTGTGTCTGCCATGGGTCTCAGCTTTGATGTGGATCGGAGTCGGAGACGTCTGGAAGTCCAGTTCCTGAGTCGCTGAGTCTTCGGGTTCCGGCGGGAGCGTCGACCAAGCAAATCGGCAAGTTACTGGTGGTGCCTGTTTGCACAGGGTGGTCACTCCTTGACCCCAAGGGAGATGTCTTCAGTCTTCCACTCCGGTGCCTTTAGGGATGCCTGGGTTCAAGCCCTGTGACAACTGTAGCCGACTGATGTCGGTTACCGACCCCCACCATCGGTGCCTTTATTGCCTCGGGGCTGACCATGATGACAAGTTCTGCCCCGACTGCCGGGCCTTGACGTCGAAAGCTCGGCCCCGCGCTGCTCGAGGATCTGGTCCAGGAGGAGGTCGAGGGGCCGGTCGCGGGGCCACAGTCATCACAGCTCGGCGAGTCGACACCACTCGTCTGGTTCAAAATCCTGAGGTAAGTCGAGGCACAAGAAGTCAAAGAAGCGACATCGCTCCCAGTCACGCCCGTGAGGACTAACCTCCTCACTGAGGTACTCAAACCTCAGGCATGCTCCTCGGAGCATCTCCTGCCGTTCAACAAGGCCCTCACTGACGTGCTGTTGGGCACCTGGTCCAAGCCCTCCACAGGCCTCCCTGTGAATCGGAACATGGCCCAACGCCACCGCCCGGCTCTTGGCGACCCCAGTTTCCTGTCCGTTCACCCCATCCCTGAGAGCCTGGTGATCCAGGCCTCAACTTCCCAGACCGCATTCCCTACCGCCCCTCCGGATCGGGAATCTAAAAGGTACGACCTGTTCGGTAAGAAGCTGTTCTCACTGAGTTTGGGGTTGCGGTCGGTTAGCGCCAAGACACCTCCGGGTAACAGTGCGCTCTAGAAATGTGAAAAATAAATAAATAAATAAAACTGCCTGCCTTTTGTGCCGTTACTCACTCTTTGAGGGATTTGGTTGCGGAAGTGCTGCCGCAGTGCCCGGCAGAGGTCCAGGCAAAGCTAACCCAGGCCCTTGCGGAGGGAAGGGACGCAGCACGATATTCCATACGGTGTGGGCTGTATACCACGGTCTCGCTAGTCAGGGCGATTGCAATGACCGTGGCGGTTCGCCGCCACGCCTGGCTGAGGTCCGCCAACTTTTCGGGCGATCTCCAAGCATCCCTTATGGACAAACCCTTTGATGGCAGTCGCCTTTTGGCGACAAGGCGGACAGCGCGCTGGAATGTTTTAAGGACTCCAGGGCTACGGCCAAGTCCTTGGGCCTCGGCCAATGCCAGCAGACTAACGCCTTTCGTCCCTTTCGTGGCCAAGGAAGGTGCGCCCCCTTACGTCCAGCTAGCCGCAGGCTGCAGAACCCACCTCAACGCAGTCGCGGACGTGGTAATCGCCATGGCGGTGCCGGGGGACACAGGCAAGGCCAGTCTACACCCGCCCCCGCAGCATCTGCCTCAAAATCCTCCTAGCCCGAGTTTTCAGGCCCATTCGATGCAAGTGGGGGGCAGGGTTCGCCATCACTTCCTCCACTGGTGCTCCATCACATCAGACAGGTGGGTGCTGCAAATCGTTCGAAGGGGCTACTCCCTCCCCTTCAAGGCAACCCCTCCAACCATGGCACTGCAGTACCACCGCATGTCGGGTGATCACTTGCAACTTCTGCAGGAGGAAGTTACGACCCTCTTGGCCAAGAGGGCCGTCGAGCGCGTTCCTGGGCCAGAAGTAGGACGTGGTTGCTATTCCCACCACTTTCTGGTCCCCAAGAAGGGCAAAGGGGGCCTACGCCCTATCTTTGATCTAAGGAGTGTCAACGGCTTCCTCCGGAATGAGAAGTTGAAGATGCTGACTTTGGCTCAGATCCTAGCTGCCCTGGACCCAGAAGACTGGATGGTAGCGTTGGACTTGCAGGACGCGCATTTCCACATCCCCGTCCTGCCGGCCCACCGGCGTTACCTGCGGTTCACGGTAGGCCACGAGCACTTTCAGTTTACCGTGCTCCCCTTCGGCCTTACCAGCGCCCCACGGGTGTTTACAAAAGTGATGGCGGTGGTTTCAGCTCATCTGCGCGGATTAGGGGTTTGTCTTCCCCCTATCTCGACGATTGGTTGTTGAAGGCGGGCTCGCCCCAAACAGTTGTCTCCCACCTCCGGACTACGGCCGATCTCCTGCACTCGCTGGGGTTCTCCATTAAATTGCCGAAGTCACACCTGTGTCCTTCTCAGAAGCTCCTCTTCATCGGAGCAGTTCTGGACTCAGCGCAGTTTCGTGTTTATCCTCCTGAACAGTGGGTTCGGGATATTCAGGCTCTGATTCCGGTCTTTCATTCTTTATCCCGAGTCTCGGTCAGGTTGACTCTGCGGCTCCTGGGGCTGATGGCCTCCTGCATCCTTCTGGTGCATCACGCCCGGTGGCGGATGCGGGCTCTGCATTGGGACCTGAAGTTTCAGTGGGCACAGCATCAGGGCAACTTGTCCAACTATGTCCGGATTTCGGGGGGCACTGCGAAACAGTTGCAGTGGTGGCTCACGAACTGCGATTGGGTCAGCAGCAGATCTCTCTCCCTTCCCCACCTGGAGCACGTAGTGGTGACAGATGCGCCTCTCCTGGGTTGGGGGGGGCCACATGGGAGAGGGGGAGATCAGGGGTCTCTGGTGGAGTCCCGGCTCCACATCAACCTTCTGGAGCTGCGGGCGATCCTGTTTGCACTGAAAGCATTCCTTCCCTCTGTATGGGGAAGTGTAGTGCAGGTGATCACGGACAACACCACCGCCATGTGGTACTGCAACAAACAGGGCAGAGTGGGGTCGTGGACCCTTTGTCAGGAAGGAGGCTCTGCTCCTCTGGACATGGCTGGAACACCAGGGCGTCACCCTGGTGGTTCAACACCTCGCAGTTTCCCTGAACGCCAGTGCGGACAAACTCAGCCGCCGGTGCATAATGGATCATGAATGGCGTCTGAACTCGGACGTGGCGCAAGGCCTCTTTCGGCAGTGGGGCGAGCCTTGGTTAGATCTATTCGCCACCGATGAGAACGCGCTATGTCATCAGTTCTGCGCGTTGGAATTACCAAGGCGGCACTCGCTCGGAGACTCTTTGTTGCGAGTGGAGCTGCGGTCTGTTGTACACCTTTCTGCCTATACCACTTCTGCCCAGAGTGCTGAAGAAGATCAGGCTCGACCGGGCCCAAGTCATCCTTGTGGCTCCGGACTGGGCACGAAGATACTGGTATCCCAAGCTACTCAGCATGTCAGTTGATCCTCCGATTTGCCTGCTTTTTCAGGAGTACCTTCTGTCGCAGCAGCAGGGTACGGTCCTCCACCCGAACCTGTCCAGCCTCCATCTCCATGCGTGGATATTGAGCGGCGGCAGTTGAGGCCATTTGACTTGCCTCCTGAAGTATTTGATGTGATTATGGCAGCCAGGCATCCCTCCACAAAATCGGTATACGCCTGCAGGTGGAACAAATTTGTGGCATGGTGCAAAGCAAAGGCTGTGGATCCTCTCTGCCCCCTTTCAGAGGTTCTCCTCTTCCTTCTTTCTCTTGCCCAGCAGGGCTCTGCTCTGGGCACTATCAAAGGGCTACCTCTCTGCCATTTTTTCCTTCTTGAGGCTTTCTGATCAGCCTTCTCTTTTCAAGTCCCCTATTGTTAATACGTTTTTGAAGGGCATCACGCACATGTTTACTCCTGTTCCTTTCGTGATTCCTCAGTGGGACTTGAATCTTGTTCTTACATTTCTGATGTGCGCTCCTTTCGAGCCACTTCACAATTGCCCTCTTCGTCTTCTTACTCTTAAGACAGATTCCTGGTTGCCATCACCTCTGCCAGGAGAGTGAGTGAGCTCCAGGCTCTTTCTTCTAAGTTGTTTTAAAAACGTGTCCTTCTTTCCTGCCCAAAGTAGATATGGCCTTTCACATTGGGCAGTCCATCACCTTGCCCACCTTCTATACGCCTCCTTCTAAGGATGCTCAACCGTCTGGACCCAAATAGTGCGATCTCCTTCTGCCTAGATCGCACATGCCAGTTCCGGGTAGACGACCAGCTCTTTGTTGGTTACGTGGGCACGAAGAAGGGGCAGGCGGTGCACAAACGGACCATCTCTCGATGGGTCGTGTTGTGCATCAAGGTCTGTTACTACTTGGCTAGGAAAGAGCCTCCGGTTGGGCTGAGGGCCCATTCCATTCCGGCCACGGCGGCTACGACTGTCCTGGGTCAGGGAGTTCCCTTTGCAGGACATCTATCAAGCAGCTACGTGGGCCTCGCTGCACACGTTTGCTAGACACTACTGCCTGGACAGCCAAGTCCAGAGAGATGGCTTTTTCGGCCGTTCCGTTCTCCAGGACTTTCTGGTGTGATCTTGGTCCGCAGACCCACCACCGGGGTTGGTATTGCTGCGGTATCTATTCTAAGGTAAGGAATCTAACACTAACCTGTTTTTCAGATACACAAGTTACTTACCTTCGGTAACGATATATCTATAAGAAACAGTAGTTAGTGTTAGATTCCTTACTGCACCACCCATCCTCCCCATTCTGCGGACCGATATCTAGGGTTAAGGTATTTCCCTTTGAGGGCCCTAGTTTTGTGGCACCAGTGTCGGTCTCTGGCATGGCTCTGCTTTCCTGGCGCGGAAAGCTATGTACAAGAACTGACGTCAGCGCGCGAGGGCGGCGTCTAAGTACTTTGACATTATCCCGGCGACCACGACGACTGACGCTGAGCCGCAGACTACGCCTACCAACGCGCAGGGGTACTGCTACGCAAAACTTTCCGGATCCAGTCTGACACCTGGGGATATTCTAAGGTAAGGAATCTAACACTAACTACTGTTTCTTACAGATATATTGTTATTGAAGGTAAGTAACTTGTGCGCCAGGTCTTGAGTAGCCTCCTGAAGGTAAGTAGGTCTTCGGTCTGCCATAGGAGGATGGGGAGGGTGTTCCAGGACTTGGCCGCGAGGTATGAGAATTATCTGTCGCTGGTGGTTGCTCTCCGGTTGCGAGGGATGGTGGCGAGGTTGTCGGAGCTATCGGTTTTGGTGTAGAAGGTGAGTCCTTTGAGGTATGCTGGTCCGGTGTTGTGGAGTACTTTGTGTGCATGGGGAAGAAGCTTGAAGATGAACCTCTTGTTGACGGGGAGCCAGTGCAGGTCTCTCAGGTGGGGTGTGATGTGGCTGTGACGAGGGATGGCGAGGTTCAGGCGTGCAGAGGCGTTCTGTAGGCGTAGCAGTCGTTTCAGCAGTTTGTCCGGGGCTCCCGCGTAGAGGTCGTATCCGTAGTCCAGTCTTCTGCTGACCGGGTGACCGTTCTTCTAGTGTTGGTGGGGATCCACCTGTAGATGTTTCGGAGCATGCGGAGGGTTTTGAAACAGGAGGATGAGATGGCGTTGATTTGCTTGTTCATGGATAGTGTTGAATCGAGGATGAATCCCAGTTTGCGTGCGTGGTCGATGGGTGTTGGTGATGCTCCCAGGGCGGTCGGCCACCAGGAGTTGTCCCAGGCAGAGCGGGTGGAGCCGAGGATGAGGACCTTTGTCTTGGCCGAATTCAGCTTTAGGGGGCTGTCATTAATCCATTCGGCAACAGCATTCATTCCTTCGTGGAGGATGGTTTCAGCGGTGAGAGGGTCCTTAGTGAGCGAGAGGATCAGTTGTGTGTCCTCTGCGTAAGAGATGATGTTGCGGTTGTGCTGTCTGGCAACGTGGGCGAGCGGGCTATGTAGAATTTGAAAAACGTTGGGCTGAGGGAGGATCCATGGGGTACGCCGCAGATGATCTTGGTGACTTTGGATTGAGGGGGGGGGGGGGGGGGGGCGGACGCACTGCGTTCCCACCAGAGAGAAAGTAGGTGGTCCAGTGCTTTGCCTCGGATTCCTATCGTGGAGGCGAGTGCGTAGGGTGTGTTCACCGACTGTCGAATGCGTCTGATAGGTCCAGGAGGATAAGGGCAGCAGTCTCGCCATTGTCCAGCAGAGCCCTGATGTCATCGGTGGCGGAGATGAGCAGTTTCGGTGCTGTAGTTGTTGCGGAACCTGGACTGGGATGGGTCCAGGATGTTGTTCTCCTCGAGGTAGCGGGTCAGCTGTTTGTTGACAGTTTTCTCGATGACCTTTGACGGTAACGGGAGCAGCGAGATGGGCCGGAAGTTCTTGAGGTTCTTGGGGTCTGCTTTGGGTTTCCCGAGCAGGGCTTTGAACTGATTGTGCTGCCAGCTCTCTGGGAAGGTTGCGGTCTCGAAGGAGATGTTGATGGCTTTGCGGAGGTGGGGTGCGATAGTGGCGCTGGCTTTGTTGAAGATGTGGTGAGGGCATGGGTCTGATGTTGGTCCAAGTGAGTAGGTGGTGGCCGTGGGTGGTGGCCGTGGGGTCTGAGTGTCGTTGGCTGCCGTGGTAGACTGGTTGTTGAAGCTGTCGTGGATGTCTGCGATCTTGCGGTGGAAGGAGGAGGCCAGGGAGTCGCACAGGTCTTGCAACTGTGGGATGTCGTTGGTGCTGGTGCTGGGGTTGGAGAGTTCCTTCACAATGTTGAAGAGCTCTTTGCTGTTGTGTGCGTTGTTGTCGAGGCGGTCCTTGAAAGAGTTTTTTGGGCGGATCTGATGAGGTGGTGATGTTGGCGCTTGGCATTCTTGTGGGCTGCTTGGTTCTCTGGTGTATGTTCGTTACGCCATTTCTTCTCCAGCTTTTGGCAGTTTTGCTAGGATGTCTGGAGGTCCGCAGTGAACCAGCTGGCAGTTTTGTTTGTGCGACTGTGGGAGGGGGTTCTTGATCGGGGCGAGGGTGTTGGCGCAGTCTTTTATCCAGCATCTGAAGTTTCTGGCGTCTGTGTCTGTAGGGTCTCTGTGTGGGCTCTGGGCAAGGGTGGTGTGTAGCTGGTCTTCTGTGATTTTACTCCAGCAGCGGCGTGGGATCTGTTGGGCGCAGTAGTGCATGGTTGGCTTCTCGAAGGTGAAGTGGATGCAGCGGTGATCGGTTCAGTGGAGTTTGGTTGTGTGGCTGAAGGAGTCGTGGGAGCCTGCGAGAAGATGGGATCAAGCGTGTGTCCGGCGGAGTGGGGGGTAGTCGTGACGAGTTGTTTGAGTCTGAGGTTGTCTAGCAGGTTAGTGGAGTTGGTGTCGTTCTCTAGGCGGAAATTCAGGTCCCCGAGGAGGATGTAGTCCGTGGACGCAAGGGCTTGCGTGCTAATGAAGTCGGCGATGGTGACAAAGTTTTCCTTCACACTAGGCCTTCTTTCCTTCCCAAAGTTTTTACCTCTTTCCACATAGGAGACATCATAACTTTGGCCACCTTCTTTCCGCATCCTAAAAAAGAAGAGCGGCTCCATCGTCCGGATCCAAAACTTGCACTTTACTTTTATCTGGATCATTGCACAAGACAATTCTGGGTGGATGACCAACTCTTTGTTGGATATGCGGGAGCCAAGAAAGGTTTGACTGTAGAAAAATGGACCATCTCTCAATGGGTCATTCTTTGTATAAAAATCTACTATTCCGTTGCAAAAAAGGAACCTCCAGTAGGGTTGCATGCCTATTCCACTAAGGCAACGGCAGCTACTACTGCTTTGGGACGTGGAGTCCATCTTCATGATATCTGACAGGCAGCTACGTGGGCTTCACCCGCACATGTTTACCAAACACTACTGCCTGGACAGCCAAGTCCGGTGAGACGGCTTCTTTGGCCTTTCAGTTCTCCAGGACTTTCTGGTGTGAACTTGGTTCGCAGACCCACCTCCAATGTTGGTATTGCTGGGGTATCTATTCTAAGGTGAGAAATCCATAACTAATTGTCTCTTTCAGATGAACAAATGACTTGCCTTTCGGTAACGATATATCTGTAAGGGACATTGATTAGTTATGGATTCCTCACTGCCCCACCCATCCTCCCCGTTCTGCAAACTGACTTCTAGAGTAAGGGACTCAATTCAATTCAGCTTCATTCTGTGCATACAAAGGTCACCAGAAAAGCACAAAGTTCATACGACATAAATATAAATTAATAAAAAATCACAGTACATACAATATAAGAATAATAAAACAATATTTCATTAATTTTATATCATAAAATGCAAATACTTGTTTATAAAATGGGGTATATATATATATATATATATTTATGGGCTTGCAATTCTCTCTACATGTTGATCTTTCAGTTATAAAAGTTTATATTTACACAACTAGGTTATATTGTCCACATTCTCATATGATAAGGCTTCCAGATAAGTGTAGTCTTTTCTTTTTCTAATTGCACATGGTACATATCTGATTACGGAACTAATAATTTTCACATTTCCCAGATTACAAATAAGGCTGAACGCATGTTTGTAATTAAAACCATATATATATATATATATATCCAAAAAGAACTGCTTCCACGCTTGAAGACACCCACACAACGCTTCGTTTTCACCTTTTTATTCGAGGGCAGCAGCATGTTCAGCGCGTCTCATCAGCAAATTATTCAAGCCATTTTCTGCCATACGCGTTACGGGAACCACTTCCCTTGATCACTGGCTAGGCAATTCTGGAGCTGTGACTGCGTGCAATCAGTCTCTAATAAAAGTATGAACATGCTGCTGCCCTCGAATAAAAAGGTGAAAACGAAGCGTTGTGTGGGTGTCTTCAAGCGTGGAAGCAGTTCTTTTTGGATTTATTGTGGCCGTGCTCCTGGCCACGAGGACTACCCCCCTGCTATAAAACGGGCCCTAGCGCCTTGAAAAGGTAGGCGCTTTGTGGGACAACGCACCTGTTCGAATAGGCACAAACGAGCGGCATGTAAGGGGATGTCACAACAGCAATGTGATGTTGAAGGATGCAGTGTGAAAGCGGCGTCTACCACAGAATAACAACACTTACCTGGACTACACGAACCAGCAGTCCTCCAAGTCCCGCCCACTGAGGCTTTGAATACTTTTATTAGAGACTAATTGCACGCAGTCACAGCTCCAGAATTGCCTAGCCAGTGATCAAGGGAAGTGGTTCCCGTAACGCGTATGGCAGAAAATGGCTTGAATAATTTGCTGATGAGACGCGCTGAACATGCTGCTGCCCTCGAATAAAAAGGTGAAAACGAAGCTTTGTGTGGGTGTCTTCAAGCGTGGAAGCAGTTCTTTTTGGATGGATATATATATATATATATATATATATATATATATATATATATATATATATATATATATATATATATATATATATATATATATATATATATATACACATATAACTAACAAAAGAGAATAAAGTGGATAGTTGTGGTTACATTTTTCCATTTATAGGAAGGCTGCTAAAAGATGTAATGTATCCATCCTCAACCTTGCTAGTTAAATCTATACTGGAAATTTCTCACCAATACAAGGTATAAGGGTAAGCCAACCGTGGCCACCCATTCATGGTAGGAGACAACACTTTGTTTCAAGTTAGCAACTCTAGCTCTATCGTTTTGCACACGTTTGGAATATCTGGCCCTCAGGTCCCTTTTGCTAATCTCTCGAGTGGTCGAAGGATTATTTTTTATCAAAGTCAATTTTACAATAGGTTATTAATTTGGAGATATGCTCCAACCATGGACTTTTCCTGTTAGAATCAAGTGTCCGACAGTCCATTTTTATTTCTTTCGAGAATTTAGTTTCATCCTTGGACCATATCCCTTGCCAAAGGAGCAAGCCGGCTAAATTTAATCGTGTCAGTTATGGGGCTGTTATTTCCTTATGTACTATGCAATTTGCTGTAGCTTGAGGGACCACTAACAATCTTTTAAAGAATTTATTTTCTTGTGTTTGTAAAGTAGCAATAGGTGCTCTTCCCCCAAATCGCAGCCCCATAACAAACCCCAGTAATACACTTGCTCCGATACAGGGCTAAAATCGCTCGTATGGGCTTATTTCCTAAGTTCGAGGCATGTGGGCTGCTGAATTCATATCTGTGCATAGATCGCCGCCTAGTGTTGGGTCCGGATGATTGCACATTGTTGTCCTGGAAGAGTCTTCGAAGTATCACGAGATAGGTGGCTCCTCCCCTGGACTACAGTGCGCATGGGCATCGACTCCATCCCCAGATTGTTTTTTTCCGCCATTGGGTTCGGATGTGTTTCGGTTCCCTCTGTCGGAATCGATAATTGTTTAACTTTCTTTACTTGAGACCAAAAGGTCTTTAGGACTCGCGTCGGTATTGTCTATCGTTCGGGTTCGTTTGTTCATCGGCTCCGAACCATTACTACCCTTCCGCGTGCTTTTGGAGCGGACGGGCCTACACGACGCTCCAGACTACTTCATCATGGAACGAAGTCCATTTAAGAGGTGCCCGGTGTGTGCCTCAAAGTACCCACATATCGACGTGCACCCAGTGTGCAATAAGTGCTTATCGCCGGACCACAACGAGGCCAAGTGTATGGCCTGGTCAAAGTTCCGGTCGAAGAAGACTCTCAAGCTCCGCAGGGCCGCACGACTGCAGGCCCAGAGTTCGGCACCCCCTCCAGCGAACATCTTCGAGGAGGATGTAGACGACGACACCTTCCAGAATATCTCAGACTCTAACCCGGCATCAGGGGTCGAGGAGGACTACGACGCGGAAGACGAGGAGTTCGAAGAAGTCGTCGAGGAGGTAGGGGACGACGACGGGGCCATTGCCACCGTAGAGGATAGCTCGGAGGAGGAGCTTCCTCACACTGACTCCGGGGCCAGCTCACATTCTAAGGCCCAGGCCGAGGGATCGCCTTCGGGCCTTACCCAAAGCCTTGATTCCCGTCCCACGGCTCCGCCTTCCGGCCCGGCCACGGACATTGGTACGGCACCACTCACGGTGCAGAAACCGAAAGTGAAACCATCGGTGTCGACGCCACCAGTATCAAAACCGAAAGCGCAAGTCGCACTGGTCGGGTCGAAGACTTCGGAGGCCTCGGCGCCGAAGAAATCCAAGATGGCCGTCTAGCTCAAGAACCACGCCAAAATGGCCGATCCGAAGACTACGGTGTCGAAGCCGAAGGCGAAAACGCCCGACGCGGCTGCGTCGGCGCCGAAGTTGGTCGACGCTCTGAAGAGTTGCATCGACACCAAGAAGGTCGACGACCATAAGAAGGCCCCGAAGAAGCGGCAGGACGACCCCAAGTCTCTAACTGCCCCGCTTCCACTCGACAAGGCAAAGGGGGGAGCTGCGTCGGCTCCGAAGACTGCGTCCTTGGTTGCCGTCCCAAACCCGGCTTCGGAAGACTCTCTCGAGCCGGTCCGTCCCTCCGCCTCATTCACCAAGAAGGCCACGGAGTCCCTTCAGCGTATTAGGGAGGGGGCCGCGGCGGTCGAGCCGAAGGACACTGTGCCGCCCAAGCCCCTACAGAAACCGGCGAAGGCGCAGACGCCGATTCTGTTCACGTTGCCGCCAAAGACGGCGCCAAAGGCTTTCGCTCCGAAACCTGGGACCGGAGTGCCCTTGAAGTTATCTTCGACACCGAAGGCATCGTTAGTGGTTCCAAGCCCGCGCCACCAACCACTGGCAGAGGAGGAGCGTCAAGAGGTGATTATCGACGCCAACACAGGCAAGCTCTCTCTCCTTAAACGGAAGATCACCCCTGAGCCAGCTTTAGAACATTTCCAGATCCCACTTAAGAAGAATTTGGACTCTGCGGGTGCATCTGCCCCTATGGAGCCTGCATCTCCACAAAGTCAGGAACTCTCACCCACTCATTCTAATGTTGAGGAGGGTGATGGAAACGATGAGGATGAGTATGCTTATCCAGTTTACTCTGACCCAGAGGATGTGACTGAGCCATGGTCTGCCGGGGGCGACCTTGGGGACCCTCATTCGGGATAGGAGCCTCAGCTTTTTGCAGCAAAGACTTCCCCAACAGAAGACTCTGCGGCCTTCAACGCTCTGATTGAAAGAGCTGCAGCCAATCATGACGTCGATCTCCATGCAGACCCAGTAGACGTCGATTTTCTTTTTGACACCTTTTCAGTGGCTGAAAACACTGTTAAGACATTGCCAATGCTCAAAGGGGTGTTAAAACATGCGCCAGAGGTTTTCAAGGAGCCCACCCGAGCAAGAGTCATTAATCCTCGTATTGACAAGAAGTACAAGGCAGCGCCCACTGATCCAACATACATCAAGGGACAGTTGCCACTGGATTCCTTGGTTGTCTCCAATGCACGCAAAAGAGCCAACTCACAGACTACGGGTGATGCTCCTCCCCCAGACAAGGAATCAAAAGTGTTTGAGGCTTCGGGGAAACGTATTGCTGCGCAGGCAGCCAATATGTGGCGCATTTCCAACACACAGGCGCTACTTGCGCGCTACGACAGGGCACACTACGACACTCTAGAGACCCTTCTACAGCACTTGCCAGATCAATATAAGGAGGCAGCTGAAATGTTGATTCAGGAGGGGAAGCTTATCACCAATGCTTCAATTAAGTGTGCTCTGGATGTGGCAGACACCGCCTCAAGAGCAATAAACACTAGTGTTCTACTGCGTAGACATGCATGGCTCAGAATATCAGGTTTCAAACCAGACATTCAAACTACCATCCTAAACCAAACTGTCAATCCAGACCACCTGTTTGGCCAGAAGTGGATGCCACCCTCGAAAAAATGAAAAAAGACACTGACACTGCTAAATCTATGGGTGCCCTGCAGTCCCAGCAGTTTCGGGGTGGTTCCTTTCGCCGCTCCAGTAACAGAGGCGCCTCAAGGGGTCAAGCGTCACAATCCACGCAATTCTATAAGAGTAACACCCAATCCTCATATACCAACAAGGGTCGGGGTGGATACCGTGGCAACAACGTCAAAGGCAGAGGACGTGGTAATAACAGCTCCAGGTCCTCCACCGCCAGCAAACAGTGACGCCTTGTCACTGCCCCCCGACCACGCAACACCGGTCGGGGGGAGACTCCAGCAGTTCCTGCCCGTGTGGAAGTCCATCACCACGGACAGGTGGGTCAGATCTCTTATCCAATATGGTTATTGTCTGGAGCTCACATCCACTCCACCCAACATACCCCCAAAGAGCCGTCCTATGTCCGGCGAGCATTTGCACTTGTTGCAGCAGGAAGTCAACGTCATGCTGCAAAAAGGCGCAATAGAGCTCGTGCCCCTGCAGGAAAGGGGTACAGGAGTTTACTCCCTGTACTTTCTGATTCCAAAGAAGGACGGATCCCTCATGCCCATCCTAGACCTCAGACCTCTCAATTTTTACATTCTGTCGGAACATTTCCATATGCTCACGCTGCAGCAGGTTCTCCCACTGCTTCGGCAAGGGGGCTTCCTGGCGACTCTGGACCTCAAGGATGCGTATTTTCACATTCCCCTGCATCCTTCTCACAGAAAGTACCTAAGGTTCACCATTCAGAACCAACACTACCAGTTCAAGGTTCTGCCTTTTGGGGTCACCACAGCGCCAAGTGTCTTCACAAAGTGCCTAGCCACGGTGGCGGCGCATCTGAGACGTCAGAACATCCACGTCTACCCCTATCTGGACGACTGGCTTATTCAAGCCAAGTCGGCCCAGCAGTGCGCCGATCACGTGTCCCAAACCATTCACCTTCTGCACGATCTGGGTTTCTCACTGAATTACCCAAAGTCCCATCTCCAGCCCGCTCACATACGGCAGTATCTGGGTGCAACCATAGACACTCTGGCGGCCACTGCACAGCCCAATTCAGTGAGAGTTGACCGCATTCAGTCGCTGATCCAGAGATTCAGACCTCAACACTCGCTTCCAGCAAGAGTGTTCATGCAGTTGATAGGCATGATGGCCTCCTGCATCTCCATAGTCCCACACGCCAGACTACATATGCGTCCGCTTCAGGAGTGCTTAGCACGTCAGTGGACTCAGGCTCACGGGCAGTTGAAAGACCTAGTGTTGGTGAGCGGTCGGGCATACAACTCTCTGCATTGGTGGAATCCTCCACGAAACCTTTGCAAGGGCCGACCGTTTCAAGAGCCTGTGCCGCAGATCATCCTGACGACGGACGCTTCTCTCCAGGGATGGGGAGCGCATGTACTCCAATACACAGTGCAGGGACTATGGACACTACAGCAGAAGAAGATGCACATCAATGTACTAGAACTGATGGGGATCTTCATGGCCTTAAAGGCATTCAAAGTACATCTGTGCAACAAGGTCGTGTTTATCCGGACGGACAAGATGACGGCCATGTACTACATTCAGAAACATGGGGGAACACACTCTCCACAGCTGTCTCATCTGGCTCAGAGCATGTGGAAGTGGGCCATTCAGAGGAACATCTTCCTCATGGCAGAACACCTCCCAGGCAAAGACAATCAGATGGCGGACCTGCTCAGCAGGCACAGCCACCAAATGCACGAGTGGGAGATACATCCATCAGTACTCCAGCCGTACTTCCTAAGATGGGGTCATCCAGAGATAGACCTGTTCGCCACATGGGAGAACGCAAAATGCCAAAGCTTCGCCGCCAGGTTCCCACACCCGCAATCGCAGGGCAATGCGATATGGATGAACTGGTCAGGCAGATTTGCGTACACTTTTCCCCCAGCACCCCTGATACCGCTGGTGGCGCGCAAGCTCAGGCAGCACTCGATGACTCTCATCCTAGTTGCTCCAACGTGGGCTCGCCAACCATGGTACACCACGTTTCTGGAACTTTCCGTGGTACCGCATCAAAGGCTTCATCTCACACCCAGCCTTCTGACGCAGAGCCATGGCGACATTCAGCACCCAGATCCGCAACAGCTCAACCTGGCGATCTGGCTCCTGAGGTCCTAGAGTTTGGCTACCTTAACCTTCCTCCCAATTGCATGGACATCATTCGGGAGGCAAGAAAGCCCACTACTAGAGCATGTTATGCGGCTAAATGGAAGCGGTTTGTCATTTATTGCGCAAACCACAACATTAATCCACTAGATGCTTCCATTCAAAACATCATCTGTTACCTGTTCCATCTGTACCAGTGTAATTTGGCATATACTTCCATCCGCATTCACCTGTCTGCGATGGCCGCATACCTCCAGAATAGACAGCACCTTTCACTTTTCAAGGTGCCTGCTATCAAAGCTTTTCTGGAAGGACTCAAAAGGGTCATTCCACCACGGACTCCACCAGCTCCAGAATGGAACCTCAATGTGGTTCTTACAAGACTGATGGGTCCTCCCTTTGAGCCACTGCATTCTTGCGAACTTCAGTTCTTGACTTGGAAGGTGGCTTTCTTAGTAGCAATTACATCGATACGGAGGGTTAGTGAGCTGCAGGCCCTCACAATCCAAGAGCCTTTCTTCCAGGTTCATGCTAACAGGGTAGTGCTCCGCACCAACCCTAAATTTCTACCCAAGGTTGTGTCTCAGTGCCACATAAACCAAACAATTGAGTTGCCAGTGTTCTTTCAAAATCCTGAGTCGCTGGCGGAGCGGATGCTCCAAACCCTTGACGTTAAAAGGGCCCTAATGTATTACATTGATAGGACCAAGGATTTCAGAAAGACTAAACAGCTTTTCGTTGCCTTTGCGCCACATCACAAAGGTAACGCTATTTCCAAGGCTGGTATTGCTAGGTGGATCGTGAAATGTATTCAAATCTGCTATGCAAAGGCAAAACGCACTCTTACAATTCCACCAAGAGCCTACTCCACCAGAAAGTTGGGGGCTTCTATGGCCTTCCTTGGAAACATTCCCTTAGAGGACATATGTAGAGCAGCCACATGGTCTACCACACATACATTTACTAAACATTACTGTGTAGACGTGCACTCTAAACAGCGGGCAGCTGTAGGGCAGGCTGTTCTCAAGACACCTTTCCAAACTGCTGCAGCTGGCATGGGCGGCCGCCGCTAATGGAGGGACTGCTATGTATTCTATGCACAGATATGAATTCAGCAGCCCACATGCCTCGAACTGCAAATGCTACTTACCAGTATACATCTGTTCTTGGCATGTAGGGCTGCTGACATTCATATCGCCCGCCCTCCTCCCCGGCGCCTGTAGCAGCTGCAGTGTTTACATATCATTTCATGGCATGGTCATCATTCACTGAGTTCACTCCATCTCGGCCACAATGGCTAAAAACAATCTGGGGATGGAGTCGATGCCCATGCGCACTGTAGTCCAGGGGAGGAGCCACCTATCTCGTGATACTTCGAAGACTCTTCCAGGACAACAATGTGCAATCATCCGGACCCAACACTAGGCGGCGATCTATGCACAGATATGAATGTCAGCAGCCCTACATGCCAAGAACAGATGCATACTGGTAAGTAGCATTTGCATTTTGTGTCAAATCTAAAAATACTTTCCGTCACACTTTAAAAAAAAATCTTTTTATTGTAAGACAGACAAAATCATTAAAAAAAAACTTCATAAACAACAACATTAAATAAAGCAATCGTCCAGGAGGATATAGAACAAGAAGAAAAGCTGCAGAGATGTGATCAAAAAATAAATAAAAGAAACAATAGCAATGACATTCAGGCAGATCGCAGTCCACGCCTCCTAAAGGGATTCTCCATCTGCATTATAGGCAGCACCATCTACAAAGGGAGTACATAGAAGTCCTCTGTACTCGTTCCATGGGCCCCATACTCTCGTCCATTTGCCCGGGCAACCCCTCCCTTCATACACCACCCTCTCAGCCTGCGTGCACCAGTCCATATCCGCCGTCCATTTCCTTCTACGGGGCACGGCACCTCCCTTACAGGGTCTTGCAATATTCCTCTTTGCTACTATACAGCCCAGAGAGACCCACGTTGCTCGGTCCGATTCAGATCTGTGACATCCCAGATATTTAGGGGTCTATTGGTTTTTGGTATATTTGGGAAATAAGGGATACAATCTCATTCCATTAATGCTGAAGTACCTGGCATTCCCACCATTGATGCATAAAAGTACCCACTCCACTCCACCACAGTTACGGGGACAAATTGGGGAGAGCAGAAACCCCATCTTGACCAAAGCCGTGGAGGTGTAGTAGGCTCTGTGTAGCAGTTTTAGGTGGATACGTTTAAATCGGGACCTGATAGCCACTTCCTTGGGTGAAGCCAGGGCCTCCCTCCAGTGTTCCTCCGGTATGTCCCCCAGGTCAGCCACGCATTTCATATGGATTTTATCCTGCGGTTCTGGAAGATTATTAATTATCTTGCAATATGTTAAGGAGATTGCCTTATGTGGTAGATAGTCGTCTAGGAGCCTATCTTCTAAAGGCAATGAGGCCGGGAGATTTGAGCCCCTAGGAATGATCTTGGTGAGTGCGCTGCATATTTGTAAATAGCCTAAGGTTTCCCCCTCATGGAGCTGGTATTTGACCTGTAGCTCGGCAAACGGGACCACCGCGCCCTTCTCCTATACATCTCCAACCTCAGTGAGGCCAATCAGATCCCATTTATCAAAACCGGGCCGAGCCGACAACATCCCGAAGTGACAGGATTCTAGCAGTGGGGTTACTAGTGTGATTTTACCCTTCCATCCCATTGCTGTTATAGCCGCTCCACAGTTTGAGACTGTGGTAGAGGTGGGTGTGAACAAAGGTGCATGCTTTGGCCCGCCATAAAGTGCCCTCGATTTTTATCCCCCGTCATGTTGAATCGGTCCATTCTGTAAGCTGGGTCTATGATGGGTCGATGCGCCCTGTGAGTAAGGACCATAAGTTGAGAGGCCCAGTAATACATTTTAAGTGGGGGGACGCAGTACCTCCGTAATACCAGATACGTTGGAGTTTGTCTAGTGTGATCCGGGGGAGTGCCTCCATTCCATAACAGAGAACGGACCTCAGAGTCAATTATGGAGAAGTATTGAGGCGGGACTGGGTATGGTGTATTTTGCAAAGCATACAAAAAACGGGGGAGTGCCATAATTTTAAACATGCAGTCCGTCCTAATAAGGTGAGAGGCAACCCCTTCCAGTGCTGCACATCCGCGCTGTAATGGCGGTAGGAGATTCCTCACGTGAAAGGAGTCTGGATCCTTTGTAATGTATACACCCATATAACGTAAGACCTCAGTAACCTCGACTGTACAATCCCGGGGGAGCCGTGGATGAGCCCCATTAAGCACATATACCAAGGATTTGTCCCAGTTGATCACATAGCCCGAATATTTCCGAAAGAGGGCTAGAATATGGAACACTGAATGCAACGAGGACCAGGGTTTGCATAAATACAAAAGATTGTCGTCGGCGTATTGGGATATTCTGTATGACCAATCCGGCGTCCAATTTAGTCCACAAATAGATGGATCACCGCAAATCCACACCCCCAATGGTTACAGTGCCAACGCGAAGAGCAGCGGTGACCGGGGATAGCCCTGCCTCGTTCCGTTCCCTATCTGAAAAATGCCAATCTGCCACCGTTGACTGTCAAACGAGCCAACGGTCTGGTATACAATAAACGTATCCAAGCTAAAAAACGTGGGCCAAAGCCATACCGTTCCAGGGCAGCAAATGAAAAGGGCCACTCCATCATATCAAACGCCATTTTGGCATCCAGGGACACAATTATGGCGTTCTCCTGTATAGTGGAGCCCTGCCGAGCACCCCGTAAAGGCGGCGGAAATTGTTTGCTGTGTTTTTTGTTGGCATAAAGCGGATTGGTCCGGGTGGATCAGCTAAAGCAAGTGGGGCGACAGTAAGAGGGCCAGGAGCTTAGCCAGAATTTCGACTTCCGGATCCAGAAGGGAGATCTGCTGGTAGGAGCCGCATTAGTCCCGGGGTTTCCCTTCTTTATGTATAACTACAATATTTGCCAGTCACTGTGTCTCGGTCAGCCCCCCAAGCTCAACGCATTCATTGTACATTCGCAGGAGATATGGGGCAAGGACCTTAGAGTTCGATTTGTATAATTCAATTGGGAGTCCACTAGGACCCTTGGCTTTTCCTGAAGACAACGCCCCTATTGCTTTAGACACCTCCTCAGCTTCGAGAGGAGCATCAAGATCAGTCACATCCTGGGGGGTCCAGGTGCGGCAGAGGCAGTTTAGAGAGTAAATCAGCGGCCTTCTCCTGAGTTGAAGTGGATGTGGGAACATATAGGCGCTCAAAGTACTTAGCAAAAATGCCCACAATTCGGCCCGGTCACTCAGTCTCTCACCAGCCGGAGCAACTATCTCGGCAACCCAGCGGTTGGCCGCTTCTTGTTTATCAAACCACGCCAGTAGTTTACTTGCTTTATCGCCTATCTCGTAAATCCTATGTTGTGTCGCGCGGTAATGTGCCCTGGCCTCCTCACTTGCTAGTGCAAGATATTCCTGCTGCTTTACTGCAAGCCTATGAGAGGTGTCGGGGGAGGCGGAAGCGACAAGATCATTCTCAAGGTTAGCCACCTCTAATTCAATCTCATCTAGCTGCTTACGGTTGTTCCTTTCGATGGCCCACCACAGCCACCACCCCGCACCCACGTATCACCGTTTTGTACGCCTCCTACAATGTTATGTTGGAGTCTACTGAGCCATTGTTTTCTGCGAAATAATCGAACGTGGCCTTTATCAATTTCTCGTATGTCTGGAACTCCTAGATACCATGCATTAAGGGCCATCTTTCGATGCGGGCGGGGTGAAACCCCCACCATAGTGTGCTAGGATCGGTGAGTGATCGGATATGCCCCTCGTTAAGAAGGAAGAAGGAGATGTCACCATACATGGAAAGCTGAGAGGCCTGGCAAAAGAGATAATCAATTTGGGACAGACTCTCATGAACCCCAGAGAGGAAAGTATATTGTCAGTCTAGAAGATGAAGAGTGCGCCACGCGTCAATCAGACCTCTAGGAATTCAGCTAGCAATTTCCCCTGTGACTCAGGACATCGGGATGGCAAACTGTCTATTTCTCCAGCCAAAGCGGCATTACAATCACCCCCCCAGTAAAAGGGCTCCCTCAGTCAAATTCATCAGATGCGCGCCCAGAGCAGTCAGTGTGGACGAGTGAAGTTTGGGGGGTATGTATAAAGAAGTCACATTAAGAGAGCGGCCCTCCCAATTTCCGAACACTGTAAAAAAGCATCCATTAGGGTCATGTGTGATTTTATTAACCTGAAAGGGAACGGAGGACCTTGCAAGGATACCAACCCCTCTGGATCCCCTGGTGAATCCCACATGGGCAAGTAGTTTGTAACCCCATTGAGTCATATGTTGTGCCTGGTATATGCGTTTATTGTCGAAGTACAAGGCCTGGGGAGTGCCTCTTTAGGTATTGTAATACCAAACCTCTTTTAATCCGGTCACCCAGCCCATTGATGTTCCAGGTTATCAGTTTAAGTCGGCCCGGGCCGTGGAAAGTACGGGAGTATCACCCATTAGGATCTTGAAACAGGGGCCCCAGCTCCCACCCGGCCCAATCAGTCAACATACACAACAAGACAAAAACCGAAATATACAGGGATAATCGGCTACAGACATCCGCTATTGTTGCATAAATGCACATGGTCGATCTAGACAGATTGCTCAAAACCTTAAACTGAAAAAAACAAATTACCCTCCTTGTAAAACACCCAACAACCCCCTCCCCACCTTCTTCTCTGCAACGTGGACTCAGAACTTCCCACCACCCCATTTTGCAGAGCGCTTGGATACCCATACTAAACCCAATAGGAGGGAAATGTTACACCACCTACGCATCCAAGATTCGACCCTCTTCCCTCCCGATCCACAAAATGACTGCTCAAAATATAAACAGACAGCTGTAAGCGGGAGTCTAATACCCAGAGCATAGCCTTAAATCAGCTCCCACCTATCATATGCTTCCCCGAGAACAGAGACACATACACAAACGTTCTGTAAGAGGGACATATTAAGGAGCATATGTACGTAGGACACTGGTTGAATAACGTTGCGACCCAGGGATTGAGGCAGATTATCAACCATTCGTAGAATGCAATAGAATGCAAGTCTCAGCATGAATTCGTCGTTATGGTACCTGGACCCTATAATTTCAACCTGGTCTCTGGATGACGGACGGAGTCTTGTGCCTGGTCCCTGGGGGCACCTTCCCTATACTGAGTTGACCTCCAGCCAGTCCCAAGTCTCCTCTGGTGAGTTGAAAAACATCAACTTGCCACTTGCATGCACTCACAATCTTTACGGGAAAAGCATAGCAAATCTCAAATTGTGGCCCCTAAAAGCGCGTTTGACCTCCAGGAAGGAGTTCTCAAACTTCACGGGAGGGCCATTCCTGGCGGCCTGAAGGATGACATCACAATCTAAAGTAAAAAATGCGCGCTAGGATGGGCCATGGGGGAGGCCCCGGCTTCGGCGGGCCCCCAGGTAGTCTATGGGCACGTTCAACAAAGAAATAATTAGAGAGGGATCGAGGCTGTAGATGGTTTTGGATTAGGTCCTCCACAAAAAGGTCAGGAGCCAGCCCTTCCGCTCATTCCGGAACACCTAAATTACATATGTTGTTCCTTCTTGCATGCCCTTCCTGGTCCTCCAGCCGGGCCTCAAGGTCAGATGTCCGGGCTTGTAATTGCTTGACCGCCGATTCCAGGCCCGTGGTGGAGGTCGTGAGCGTGGAGATGGGCCCTTCATTTAGTTTGACTCGTTCCCCCCATGTTTGAGGTCAGCACGGATCAAATTAACATCTATGGAAACTGTGTCCATTTTGTGCTCCAGCGCCATGCTGACCCCCTGCACAGCCTCCATTATGTCCGCCAGTGTCGGGCCTCCGTCAGTAGATTGTTATGTTGCTTCATCAGCTAGTTGTTGCGCCTCAGGATCTGCTGCTTTAGAGTTGGCATATTTGAGTAGTTTTTGGTGCGTTGATGGTTTGGGCCCCCTTGACGTAGCCATAGTGTCTTAGGCTGCCACACCCAGCAAGACCAGCCGGGTTCAGTTTCGTCGGGAGATGCGCAGTAACGTCCACAGACTTATCGTTTTGACAGTGGCAAACACGCACATGAAAAAGGCGGCCAGTAGGATTTATGATGGGCGCGGACCGGGCTTCACAAAGTTATTTCTCCTTAGGACAGCACCGTCAGCGAGCCGCATGTGTGCAAGGCTGCAGAGTTGTCCCACTAGCTGTTGGCAAACAAAACCTTCCACTCCCTGTAGGTGGAGATCCTCAGGGAGATATTGGCGGCTGGTGGGTGGGGGGGGAAGGGGTGGGGCAGAATAAAGACAGTCAGAGTAAAATTGACTGCCCCAAGTAACCACAGATCCCCTGTGTTATGCTCACGATATTGATAGGGGCACAGGATCAAGGAGGCCGCCCCCCGCCTCCTCACAATTGCGTGTCTACAGTGCAGCAAGTCTCTGTGTGCAGTTTTCGTCCCCCGTGCTGCAATAAGGAAGTCATAGGCCCGCCTGACTCAGTGATAATCCAGGGCACCGCAGCTCTTGGTGCAGGAAAATCTCTCCCAGCTTGTGCCTCACGGCCTTAGCGCATGCCGGGAGCCGCAGGTGCCTCAGGGGCCGCTGGACCAACAGCGCGCTCCCGGCCTGCGTCGTAGGCCGCACAGCGTCTTTATCAGGCCCGCCTCCGTCTCAAGGCCGTAGAATGGATTTCCCGTTAGCGTTGGCGTTGGAGCATCAATTCGGCTCGGGGGGGGGGGGCTCCCCACGCTCAGCAGCTCAAGGTCTTCCCTAGACCTCGATATTCACAAGCATCAGGATGGATGTGACACATTTATTAGGAGAATTAGTTGGTGGCCGAGTGAAGCTCTACCCCAGAGCGGCCATCTTGGTCGCCGGCTAGCCACGCCCCTCCCACTTTTAGTCATTTTTAAAAATGTCATGCTGTTCCGTTCAATGTGCATAGGCCAGTTTGGCTAAAAAGCATTTATAAATATGAGAAGCAAGAGACTCTGTGTATAACAATCCTACCAGCATGATGTTTTCTGATCTTGGATCTATTTTTCCCACATGTCATCACAAATGTTTATTTAAAATTGAGCTGTAAACTTTTTTCGGTCATAAAAGACACGAAATTTTCAATTAAATGTTGCAGCCCATTTGCTGTCCTAGAAATTAGGACAGCGTCATCCGCATATAAGAGGACTGGCGTTGGGCGCGTACCAACTTTTGGGGCATCTACTGGTAGTGATTGTAGGAGAGAGTCTACACTATTAATATTAAGAGAGAATAAAAAGGGCTCTAATACGCAACCCTGTCTTATGCTACGTGTAACTCTTCAGGCTGAAGTGCATTCTCCTCTTTTTCCAAAATGTACCCTAGAGTTAAATTGTTAATCTGGGACAGGTAGTTAAAAATTTCCAAGGGTGCGCCTTGCCCCTTTAGTGTTTGCCATAGTGTTTGATGGTTAACTAGGTCAAAAGCACTAGTCAGGTCTACAAATTATAAATGTAACGCTCCTTCCCTATTAATAAATCTAAATTCAGGCATTGTTACACCGTTCCAATACCTCTTCTGAATCCGTACTGAGCATGCGAAAAGATGTTACCTTTGATTGCCCAGTTTTCAAGCCTTTCTAACAAAATACGGCCTGTCACCTTAAAGGAGGAATCAAGAAGAGATATTCGACGGTAGCAATTAGCTATTGCCCTGTCCCCTTTCTAGGTCGCGCGCCTAGCGTTGCAGTGAGCAGCGCAATGCATTTTGTAAGGGAAAAACAGGGTTTGGGTAGCTGACCTAGGAATCGCACACGCTCGTGCGTGTGCTTTCCCTTTTGTGCTACCTGATTGGCCTTTGCATGCGTCTTTTTATAAAGGACTGCACTCAATTTACCTATAACCCCTTCGAGGGTGACCTAATTTGGTTAGGCTCACCTACATTATCTTGCATTTCCGGTCTATTATCTTCTTCTGCACTGGGTTGGTCTTAGTAAGAGAGATTTCATGGTTACAGTACGCAGACACTTCTCTGGGTTTGGTATGGATTTGGTATTTGATTCTAAAGTAAGGAATCTGTGGCTAGATGTCTATCAGATAAACAAGTTGCTTACCTTCGGCAATGCATTATCTGATCGAAACAGGGTCTAGCTGCAGATTCCTTAACCCCTTTGCTGCTCATGACGAGCTCAGCTCGTCATGAGTCACACTGGTCTGTGCTTATGACGAGCTGAGCTTGTCTTGAACAATGGGGAATCTGAAGTAACAGCACAGGAGGGGAAAACCTCTAGCAGCCAAGGTGTTAATGGCCCTAACATCCTCCAAAATGGATCCTGTTTGGTCTTGATTGTTGTGTCTTTATTATTTGTAAAATAAAAAAGAGCTAAGTAAACAAAAGAGAAATCTGTGATCTTGGACGTAATAACTTTTTCATCTCAAGATCTTATTTAGATATTCACATACTGAATTTTTTGGTTAGATATTTGTTCTTTATTTGACATATTAGTGTCTTTTGTTTTAGCGCACGGTTTAATAGCCAGTTTCAGTTTGGGGCTCTGTGTTTAGAGTCCCGAAAATAGTCACGAAAGACTGTGTTGCGAGCAAGTTATATGGACTCTGTTGATGTCTTATCCGGTGGACGGCTTCGATATGGAGGCTTGCAATGCACTCTCCCAGTTCACGGATGTACTATGGGGAAAAAGATTCTGGATTCAGTCTGGTGCCTTGGGAAGATTCTAAAGTAAGGAATCTGCAGCTAGATCCTGTCTCTACCAGATAATGTATTACCGAAGGTAAGTAACTTGTTTGTTTATACTCTCAGCCAGATTCTGGCAGAGAAGAAGGGACTTAGCTCAGAGCTGCTGGTACAGGGAACCAAGACAGACCCATGGCACTGCAATAGTGCTGTAATTGCTGACTGTAGTAAGAAGGAGACAATGCAATTCCCTAGTCTACTTTGAATATGAAAGAAAATAGTAGTAGGAAGGCAGGTACATTCTGATGCATGTGTTTTGTAGTCAGAAAAAGGCATTCAACTATTATTTATAAATCGTCCAATCATTTTACTTAGTATTGCATAACTTTTCATTGAAGAAATGACCAGAGCTGCAAAAAGTAATGCTATCTTAGAGTGGTAGTCAGTTGTCTCTGAGGAGAAGCCACCATCTGCAAGGCATTGTTCTTACTTTAAATCAGGGTGCTCAAAATTGTTCCAGGAGGGCCGGAGCCAAGCAACATTTTCAGGATATACACTTAAGCTAACTTTGCATACCCTGAATCTAAATGGAATATATTTTCAGCAGTGTCACCTGCAATTTCTTTGAGTTTATCCACACTTTAGGGGCTGGGGGAACCAAAACAATACAGAAACTGACATCAGCGAGCAGGGGTGCTGCCTTAATGTGGCGGTGCTTTGTCCCTTCTGCCATGGAAGGCAGTTACTGAGTTTGATTGTGCTACCTGTTGGTGCATGAGAACTGCTGCTTTAGGATTTGATAATTCCTAGAAATATCCTACAGGGAAGCTGTATACAGTTAGAGTAGTCACCAGAAGCAGCATTATTGAATGTTAAGTAACTTCCTCTAATTATAGCTATAGTATCTTCCCACACATTTCTTATCACACTATGTTCAGTTTTCATTTTGTCATGACCCCGATAGAATGGGGAAACTGTCACCAAGGACAATTTCATGAACCCATTTCAGAGATATCTGAACATGACATCATAGTGACTGGAGTTGGTGCTGGTAAGCTGGCATTACTTAAAACTATTCCTCAGCCTTGATGACGTTTCATTAGGATTAGTCTTTGAAGGAAAAAATCTAATGCATCAAAAAGTATTTTGCCGAAGGTAAGTAACTGCTTCTTTAGCTATGTTTTGAACAGATGCGTATATGAGGAATTTCCACCTGCTGAACATTGGGCTGACTTTAAGGCATGTCAAACTATAAAACATTTCTTGATCACTCTAGCTACTGTCTTTCTTTGTTTTGTTTTTGCGTAGCTTTAATAAATTCTCCAACGTTATACCATTGTGCTTAATAAGGGATTGCCTCTGCTTAATTCAACCAGAAGACGCTTTTGTCAGAAACTCAAGGATCTCAGTCTTCAAAATCCCCATCTCTGTCGGCGAAACATCAACACCAACCAAGTGCCAGTTCTATCTTGGAAAGTCTTTTCCGCTCTTCAGCCCCAGGAATGTCAACTTTCCGTGTGCTCTATAACCTGGAGGTAGGAACCATCCTGTATGCCAGAAAAATGGAATGATAAAGGTAAAATGTTAAACACTCCAGTTTATAAGATTACATACAACTAGGTATTGTGTGATGATAATAGATGTATCGAGTGACAGAAGTATAATACTTCCTCGTATGTGGCATAATAACCAAACTAAATTCAAATATAAATAACCAGAGGAAAACGTCCAAATCTGAACACAACTTTGCCTGATGAAACATAACTATATATAGTCTTTTTAGGAATGTTTTTAACCTTTAACCGATGCATCTAAGAACAACCTGGTATTCTTATAGATTTCTTAAATTACAACTTTCCTTAAATAATGACCTTCACATTGTACTTTATTTTAATTAATAAAATGACAACATGTTTAAAATTTGATTGGATATTTTAAGATACTGTATTCCTGAATACCTTGTAAATTAGATTACAGTGATGGTAGGGCTTTAAGGAAAGATAACTGTTTCATGAGGTTCAGACATAATGTTTGCTTTCTTTTTAGGATGTCTTTGCGTTCTGGGTACTTTGTTTGATTACTGATAAAACACCCTGTATTTGTAAAGTACACATTCCACCAAGGGTATCTTGGCACTGAATAACAGATGTTTGTTATCCAACTCAATGATACCCATTTTATCGACCTCAGAAGGATGAAAGGCTGAGTGGACCCGCCAGGGTTTGAACATGGGACCATGAGGTCGAACCAAGGTCTCTACAGTGGACACATTAGTCCACTAAGACACCACACCCGTCAGACTGATAGTGCAGAATTGCTTAGAAATGTAATGAGTTTTAATTTTGGTCTCCTACTTCACTGTTTTGGCTTAATTCGTTGGCTGTTTTGTTTATCATGCTTTTTAGCCAGGGCATTGATAGGGAAGCTATACATTTCTAGAAAGTTAGGATATTGGACTGTGTACAAGGTGTACTTGGATTCTCTGCTCCTTTATCCCTTTCTGCTATGAAACACTGTGAAATGTCTGTGTTTGCTTTATGCATGTAATTATTGAAGTGGGCATAAGTTTCCAGTTTATTTTGCTACTAGTTTACTGTAAGGAAACATGTTTTTTGCAAGTTTACCCCTACATTCTGCCCCTATTTTGACAAAGGCAGTGTTTGGGTGTCCGGGTACAGGGCCCCTAAGGGTGGCACAATAAGTTCTGCAGCCCTTAGGGGTCTTCTCTGGCCACCATGCCCTGGGTGCCTAGGGTACCATTTACTAGGGGCTGATAGGTGGCCAGAGATGCCAATTGGGTTTTAGTTTCAATACAGTTTTAGGGAAGGAACACAGGCCGTGGTTGGCAGTAGCCCAGGGCACACTCAGTCAAAGCACATCAGCAGGTCAGAAAAAAGTGGGGGCATACCAATGCAAGAAAGATGGCACTTTCTCACAACCACATCCTGTTGAAAGCATCAACTCACCCATCATTTCCATGGAGAAGAAAATCGTTTATGGGTAAAAGGAACCCAAGCTTGCTGTATAAAAGTGGCAGCTGCCGTTAAAAAGCCCTCAAAATGTCCATGTCTCCCGATATCTTTCAAGCCATAAGAGTTAACTAGCCTTTTAAGAGATGAGGATTGACTATAGCCCACTGGATCTAAGAGAAGATGTTGGAATACAGGAAGGAGAATGGGCAGAGCCACCTACCTCTCCAGAAGGGCTGGGAATCATGGTTGCATCGTCCAGACAGGGGACAGGGGTAATTGGGACCAAGGATGCCAACTGTTTCCACGCCTGAGCTGCGACTCTCGGACTCATGGCAAAGGGTGGGAACGTGTAGTTCACTTGGCCTGCCCAATTCTGAAGAAAAGAATCCGTGGCCAGGGCCATTGGTTCCGATCTCCAACTGTAAAAGTCCTTCAGTTGAGCATTCAGACTGCTACAAGGTTGTGTTTGGCTGGAAGATATTCCGCAAGCACAATCTTCATCCGAGAGAGACAGAAGTGGCAAAATTCCCTAGCAATGTTCGCTGCAGGTGAGACCTGGTATTCCCCCTCTCCCCATTTGATTGATGTAGTGATCTGCTGATACGTTGTCTATCAAGAAGAATGCAGCAGTTGCTTTTCATGGGCGAGAGGGACTTTATGTTGAACTAGCCAGCCAGAAGCTCTAAGTAATTTATGTGAAGTTGAAGTTCTTCCGATCACCATGACAGACAATAGAAAAGTCCCTGCACCTTGCTCCCCAGCCCCAACGGCTGGCGTTGGATTCAATATCATCAGGAACCCTTCTGGAAACTGTATCTGCCTTTCCAAGCGTCCATGTGTAGAAGCCACAACTAAAGTTATTCCTGAGCTTCAGGGGATAAGGGAATCTGGCAGTCATAGCTTAAATATTTTTGAAGGTAATGGATTTTCAAGCATTGAAGGGCTCTGTAGTGCTATGGACCAGGGAAAACAGCTTGAATTGAAGAAGCCAACAGTTCCACAATCCGAGCCAGGGATCTCAAAGACACTATTTATTTGGACAGAGTTGACTTCAAATCCTGTTTGATGGATTTCACTTTTGGAGTTGGAAGAAGTAATTAGGCCTTGACCAAGTCCACCTATAGCCCGAAGAACTCTATCTGTTGTGAAGGAATCATCATGGATTATTTGGATTTGATTACAAATCCAAAGTACTGAATCTGAAAGAAACAGGTTAGTGTTAGATTCCTTACCTTAGAATATTCCCAGGCGTCAGACTGGATCCGGAAGGTTTTGCGAAGCAGTACCCCTGCGCGTCGGTAGGCGTTTTCTGCGGCTCCGCGTCTGCATCGTGATCGCCAGGATGACGTCGTCGGAGTACTTAGACGCCGCCCTCGCGAGCTGACGTCAGTCCTTCTTTTTTCCCTCGCCAGCAAGCGCAGATCCAGGAAGAGCAGTACCCCTAGTTAATTTTTGATTAAACTTTTTGATCTCTTTTGGATCATTCTCGAGTCGATACCTCGACTCGCGGTGCCGATTGTCACCGCTTGATGTCGGTGACTGACCCCCACCGTCTGTGCCTTTACTGTCTCTGGGCTGACCACGATGACAAGTCGTGCCCCGACTGCCGGGCCTTGACCTCGAAGACTAGGTGGGAGCGGTCCCGTAAGCGTCTCTAGCTCCGGCAGTCAGCCCGCGCCACTCGAGGTCCCGGTCCAGGAGGAGGTCACGGGCCACAGTCATCGCCGCTCGACGAGTCAACACCACTCGTCGGGCTCCAAGTCCTCAGGTAAGTCGAGGCACAAGAAGTCGAAGAAGTCGAAGAAGCGACATCGCTCTTCCGACTCCCCTCGAGGCTCGCGTGACGCGCCCGGAAGTTCGGGCGACACCACCTTCGGGCCCCGCGGGTCCGTCTAGGAGCCCAAAGGGACCGGCAGCTTCAGCCCCGGCACCGTCGGGTGCTTCGGCCCTGGCGCTATCGACTACTACGGTCCCGACGCTGCAGGGCTCCTCTGGATCCAGGCCTGGATCCATGACGACGCCGGTTGACCTTACGACCCCTCCGCTGGCGCCGTCACCAAGGTTGTCACCCCCGACGCCATCTCCAGTGATGTCGTCCCCGGTTCCAGCCCCGGTTCGGATCCGGCGCCGTCCTCGCCGATCGGTGAGCCGTTCACCGTTGACCCGGCTCCATCATTTATTCTTGACTATCAGGAGATCGATGACTAGGAGGAATGGGAGGGGTCTGCGGACCCTCTGGCACTGCAGTGCCAGTTGAGCCAAGACTGGGCAGACGAGCTGGGGGAGGCCAGTGGTCTGGACATTTAGCCCAACACTGGATTTGTCTCCACTCCTACTGTGGCTACGGAGGAAGGGGCTCCTTACAGCGTGGTGTTGAATAGGGCAGCCAAGGCCTTGGCTCTTGAGCTCCCTCTCGCGGCCATGAGGACTAACCTCCTCACTGAGGTGCTCAAACCGCAGGCAAGCACCTCAGAGCCTCCACTGCCGTTCAACTAAGCCCTCACTGATGTTCTGTTGGGCACCTAGTCCAAGCCCTCCACAGGGCTCCCTGTGGATCGGAAACGTGGCCCGACGCCACTGCCCGGCTCTGGGCGACCCCAGCTTCCTGTTCGTTCACCCCACCCCTGAGAGCCTGGTGATCCAGGCCTCTACCTCCCAGACCGCATTCCCGACCGCTCCTCCGAATCAGGAATCCAAAAGGTATGATCAGTTTGGGAAAAAACTGTTCTCCTCACTGAGTTTGGGGTTGCGGTCTGTCAACACTGCCTGCCTTTTGGGCTGTTACACCCACTCTCTGTGGGATACGGTTGCGGAAGTGCTGCCGCAGTGCCTGGTGGAGGTCTAGGCAAAGCTTACCCAAGCCCTAGCGAAGGGATAGGATGCAGCATGCTATTCAATACGGTGTGGACCTGATACCACAGACTCGCTGGGTAGTGCGATTGCGACGACGGTGGCGGTTCGCCGCCACGCCTGGCTGAGGTCTGCCAACTTTTCGGGAGGTGTCCAAGCCACTCTTATGGACATGCCCTTTGATGGCCGTCGCCTCTTTGGCGATAAGGCGGACAGTGCACTGGAGCGTTTCAGGGACTCCAGGGCTACGGTCAAGTTCTTGGGCCTCGCTTATGCCCGCAAACTTCCGCCTTTCGTCCCTTTCGTGGCCAAGGAAGGGGAGCCCCCTCACGTCTAGCTAGCCACAGGCCGCAGAACCAGCCTCAACGCGGACGTGGTAACTGCTGTGGCGGTGCCGGGGGACGCCGGCAAGGTCAGTCCACACCCGCCCCCGCAGCATCTGCCTCAAAATCCTCCTAGTCCGAGGTTTCAGGCCTATTCGACGCCAGTGGGTGGCAGGGTTTGCCATCACCTCCTCCACTGGCGCTCCATCACGTCGGACAGGTGGTTGCTGCAAATCGTCCTAAGGGGCTACTCCCTTCCCTTTGAGGCGACCCCTCCAGCCATGCCACCGCAGTACCACCACATGTCTGGGTTCACTTGCGACTTCTGCAGGAGGAAGTTACGGCCCTCTTGGCCTAGGCGGCCGTCGAGCGCGTTCAGAAGTAGGACGTGGTTGCTATTCCCACTACTTTCTGGTACCCAAGAAGGGCAAAGGAGGCCTACGCCCTATCTTGGACCTACGGAGCGTCAACGGCTTCCTCCGGAAGGAGAAGTTCAAGATGCTGATTTTGGCTCAGGTACTAGCTGCCCTGGACCCAGAAGACTGGATGGTAGCGTTGGACTTGCAGGACGCATATTTCCATACTCCCGTCCTGCCGGCCCACCGGCGTTACCTGTGGTACACGGTAGGCCACAAGCATTTTCAGTTTACTGTGCTCCCCTTCGGCCTTACCAGTGCCACACGGGTGTTCACGAAAGTGATGGCGGTGGTCGCAGCTCATCTGCGCAGATTAGGGGTTTCAGTCTTCCCCTATCTCGACGATTGGTTGTTGAAGGCGGCTCGCCCCAGTCAGTCGTCTTCCACCTCCAGACTACGGCTGACCTCCTGCATTCATTGGGGTTCTCCATGAACGCGCCGAAGTCACACCTGTGCCCCCCTCAGAAGCTCCTTTTCATACGAGCGGTTCTGAACTCAGCGCAGTTTTGGGTTTATCCCCCCGAACACCGGGTTTGGGATATTTAGACTCTGAATCCGATCTTTCAGCCTTTATCCCGAGTTTCGGTCAGGTTGACCGAAACTCGGGATAAAGGTTGATGCTGCAGCTCCTGGGGTTGATGGCTACCTGCATCCTTCTGGTGCATCATGCCAGCTTCTTGATCAGCCTTCTCTTTTCAAGTCCCCTGTTGTAAATAGATTCTTGAAAGGCATCGCGCACATGTTTCCTCCTGTTCCTTTCATGATGCCTCAGTGGGACTTGAACCTTGTTCTAACCTATTTGATGTGCACTCCTTTCGAGCCACTTCACAATTGCCCTCTACGTCTTCTGACTCTTAAGACTGCATTCCTAGTTTCCATCACCTCTACCAGGAGAGTGAGTGAGCTCCAGGCTCTGTCTTCTAAGCCTCCTTTCCTTTCTGTCCATCTGGACAAAGTTGTCTTGAAAACTCGTCCCTCTTTCCTGCCCAAAGTGGTTACAGCCTTTCTTATCGGGCAGTCCATCACCTTGCTCACCTTCTTTCCGCATCCTTCGGAGAAAGAGAGGCTCCACCGTCTGGACCCAAAACTTGCTCTCTCTTTTTATCCAGACCGCACACGCCAGTTCCGGTTGGACGACCAGCTCTTTGTTGGTTACGTGGGCGCGAAAAAGGGATGGGCAGTGCACAAATCGACCATCTCTCGGTGGGTCGTGTTGTGCATCAAGGTCTGTTACTCCTTGGCGAAAAAGAAGCCTCCTTTTGGACTGAGGGCCCATTCCTCTCGGGCCACGGCGGCTACTACTGCCCTGAGTCGGGGAGTCCCCTTGCAGGACATCTGTCGGGCAGCTACATGGACTTAGCTGCACACGTTTGCTAGACACTACTGCCTGGACAGCCAAGTCCGTAGTGATGGATTTTTCGGCCGTTCTGTTCTCCAGGACTTTCTGGTGTGATCTTGGTTCGCAGACCCACCACCGGGGTTGGCATTGCTGGGGTATCTATTCTAAGGTAAGGAATCTAACACTAACCTGTTTCTTTCAGATGCACAAGTAAATTACCTTTGGTAACGATATATCTGTAAGAAACAGTAGTTAGTGTTAGATTCCTTACCTGCCCACCCATCCTCCCTGTTCTGCAAACCGATATCTAGGGTTAAGGACATCCCTTCCAGGGGCCTAGTTTCATGGCACCAGTGTCGGTCTCTGGCATGGCTCTGCGTTCCTGGCGCAGAAAGCTATGTACTTGCGCGAGGGCGGCGTCTAAGTACTCCGACGTCATCCCGGCGATCACGACGCCGACGATCGACGCGGAGCTGCAGACGACGCCTACCGACGCGCAGGGGTACTGCTACGCAAAACTTTCGGTATCCAGTCTGGCGCCTGGGGATATTATAAGGTAAGGAATCTAACACTAACTACTATTTCTTACAGATATCTTGTTACTGAAGGTAAGTAACTTGTGCTTTAGGGGCGTTACAGGTAGGGCAAGGATCAATGGGTTCCTGTCCTGGAGTGGGTACACCCCCTAGCCTGCTCCTCTCCTGTGGGTGGGGGGCGGGAGCCTAGCTGTGATTGGGCAGGGCTCCCCATCTTCAAGATGGCCAGACATAGGGTTTTCTGCCAGTCTTCCCACCAGAGTGGAGGTCAGACAAGGTGGGGGCCAGTTGCTGAGTACAGCAAGTGGTCTGGAGAAGCTCACCAAGGCGGAATGCCTTTAAAGCTTCCCCTGCCCTTCCTGGGGGAGGAGGCTTGGCACCTCATCCCAGGATGGGCATTGTTGCAGGCCCAGGAGAGCGGGAGCTCTCCACCCAGGGGTCCATCAACATGTCTGCTGTGTGGCAGCCTCTCAGACAAGACATGGATTGTAGGTTAGGTTTCAGGGGGCCTCTCGAAGACGCTCTCTGTAGTGCATTTTACATTAAATCCCACACTGGCATCAGTGTGAGTTTTTAATGTGCTGAAATTTTGATATCAAACTTGTCAGCCTTCAATGTAGCCATTATGGTGCTGTGGAGTTTGTAATGACATCCTCCCAGCACCATATACTCTTAATGGCATCACTGCACTTAGTGCTCAGGAATGTCCCTTGGTACTGTAGGGGTACAGGGCTCATGCACCTGTGCCCACACCACTGGCATAGGGCACCCAGCTAGAGGGGTGGCTGATGTATGCCAGGGCTGTGGGTTTATGGGCATGGCACACAGGGATATGTGCCATGTCGACTCTTTGTTTATTTCTGCACCAGGACACTCAGCCTGCAAAGGCAGTCTGTGTGTGTCAGGGTACAGTGCCCTAAGGGTGGCACAAAAGGTGCTCCAGCCCTTAGGGGTCTTCTCTGGTCACATTGCCCTGGGTACCTAGGGTACCATTTACTAGGGGCTGACATGTGGCCAGAGATGCCAATTGGGTTTAGGCTTTAGTACGGATTTTAGGGAAGGAGCACAGGCCCTAGGTACCAGATTGGCAGGGACCAGGACACACCAAGGAAAAGTGCACCAGGTATCAGGTAAAAAGTGTGAGGGGCTACTGCAACAGAACCCTCCAAACCCCCCCCCCCCCCGCCCTCTCCCAAAGTCCAAGACACTCCGCCAGTGCTTGGAGAGTCGCTCTAGTCTTTCAGGTGAAGAAGAGTTGGGGAAGTGGTTTGAAAGTTGCAGGGCCTACTCTACTTTATATCTTTCTGTCCCGGTCAGTCCCTTTGGGGAGCTGGCCTACCTTATAATTTTCAGGACCTAATTCCCAAAGCTCCTCTCCTTGCTCTTTAGTGCCTTCATCCCATTTTTTATTTTGGGTCCAAAGGTGCCTACCTCTGTAGAGTCTAATTTAGCCAGGGCAAGGCCCAGCTTACCCACAGAGGCTACCCACAGTTTGAGCAAACCCACCGTGTCCAATAGTGTCAGGGGGCCTAGCTTACTATTTGGCAGGGGGTTAGGCCACCATGCCATGGATAGGGCTGCCATGAAGGCTAACACCCAACAGAGGCTGCTGACAGCTAACAGTGCCCAGAACCACACCTTTAGCTCCTGACTGGCAAGTGAAGGGGCTATTTTACAGGTCTCTTGTGGTCCCATCTGTCTGCCTGTTGTTTTAGGGTGGGGGGGTCACCACACTTGGTAGTGAACACCCTGCCTCCACCCTTTGTTCTGCCAGCTGAGGAGCCACAAACTCAGTCTGGACAGTTGCCTGACTAGTCAGGTCTTTGTGTTGGCTAGGGGGGCTTTACCAGGGCCACTTTTGGAGTTTTCCCTCACTGGGATGGAATCTCCCAGGCCCTCTGGAACTGTGGCGAACAGTTGCCCACCTTTCCAATCCTGTTCCTGTTTTCTCTTTTGGGCCTCCGCTGCACTGACTGCAGGTGGAGCTCCCCTAGGTTTCTTGGGTGAGGCCTGGCATTGGGCCAGGGCCTCTCTTTGGCTCAGATCCACCTCTAATTGGTCAATCCCCAGGAGACAATCAAGGTGGAGGTCTTTACTGACTACCACCTTTCTCCATCTAAGGGACCCAGCTACGACTAGGGGCACTACAGCCACAGGCCTAACAGTAACTCCCCCTGGGACAGCCCTTACTCTTTTTGTTTCTCCTGGGACATACTGGTGAGGTAGTACCAACCTGTCATGTACCACAGCGTGAATGGCACAAGTATCTCTCAGGGCAGTGGGCCATTCATCAGTAGGTGGTGGAAGTGTCTACTCCCCTCTGGGATCTCCAGCTCGCCCTCTTGACCCATTCTCCAGTTGAAGCCTAGGAGTACTTTCTCCTCTGAGGACCTATCCTCATATGCTACACTGGCAACCCCTAGGACTACACTAGTCACCCCTTGAGTTGTATTAGGGACCTTGTTCTTAGGACAGCTAGGGTCCTTGGTGGGGTGTCCTGTCTTCTGACATTTGTGACCCCATATTCTATTTGGATCCTAATTCTTACCTTGGTACCCTGGTTTGGCTTGTGAGGTGTATTTGGGCCCACCTTCCTGGATAGGTTTTTTGGGGGCTTCCTGGGACTCCTTACTTCTCTCTTTAAGGGGTTCACTATCTTTCTTCTGGGGAGGCTTTATGACCCCTTTCTTTTGTTCACCCCCAGTGGACGTCAAGTTACCCTTGTTTTGACCCAGTGGTCTGCCTTCTTTCCCAATTCTTGGGGAGAAAGTGGACCCAGATCTACTAGATACTGATGCAACTTTTCATCAATGCAGTTATTTAAGATGTGTTCCTTCATAAACAGGTTGTAAATGTCATAAAGTCATGTGCATTGCTTCCAGTTGACCAGCCATCCAGTGTCTTTACTGAGTAGTCTACAAAATCTATCCAGGATTGGTTCTGGGTTTTGTGAGCCCCCCTGAATCTAATTCTGTACTCCTCAGTGGTGCGTCCAAATCACTCAATCAGAGTGTTCTTCATGAGATCATAGTACCCTGCATCTGGCCCAGATAGGGTCAGAAGCTTGTCTCTGCGGGTACCAGAGAACAGTTCCCACAGGAGTGCACTCCAAAGAGGTTTCTTTACTCTTATTTCACAAGACCTCTCAAAGGCTGTGAACCACTTGGACATGTCATCACCTTCCTCAAATTAAGGGACAATCCCTTTGGGGATTTTAGGATCATAAGATTGCTCTTTATCCTTATTTTTGGTATTGCTGCCACCAGAGATGCGGGCTAAGCCCATCTCTTTCCTTTCTTTTTCCAAAGCCAAGGAGTCTGGACTCTAGATCTAATCTCTTGGCCAACTGTGCTAAGAAGTTGTCCCCTTCATTGGGGCTCTTCCCAATGTGTTCTCTGTCGCCTAGTCCACCTGTGTGGTTCCCAGGCTCCCAGAAGCTGACTCTTGGAGTTAAGGGTATGTGGACCCTTACTTCCCTCGAGATGGTGGGGGAATTACGATCATCCTCCTCCTCCACCTCTTCTTCCTCTGACTGGGTGTCACCCTGTTCAGAGGGGTGGCCTTTTGCATACTCAGCCAGGAGCTCTTGGAGCCCTTGTTTGGTTGGACGCAGGCCCATGACTATTTTTGTAAGTTTGCATAGGGACCTCAATTCCTTGAAATTCATGTGCAAGTAATGTGTGAGGTCGAGCTCCTCAACCAGGTCCATGTTATCTCAACTAATAGCTGGGTTCTGTTGAGACATTCTAACCTGAAAGTTCTAACCCTCTACCCGAACTATAGTGACTTTTATTTTTCTAAAATTCTAATGGGACTTAAGCAAGGCCCTACCAGACTTTTAGTATTTTGGAATAACCAATTTCAGAATTCTAAAGGCAATTTATGAGTTCTGTCGTGTGATCAGATGGTAACCAAGTAGTCCAACAAAAGCAAGTTTGTATCCCACTGCTGATCCACCAATGTGAGAAAGGGGCTCCATATATACTGGACCAAAGTAAGATACAGTGTGTTTAGAGGCCACAAACCCCAGAGGTATAACAGAGGTTAAAGTCAGATCTGACCTTACTCTCTAAAGTGGTAGCTTGGTCGAGCAGTAAGGCAGTACCAGAAGACCGTGTAAAGCATTTGTTGTACACACTTAGTCAGCAATAGGACTGAACTCCAGGTCAATTGTTTTTATATCAAAAGATATAGTTATTTTATTTTTTAGAACCAACAGGTATCAAAATATACTTTTTTTCAATATGAGAGGTCTCAGATGAGTGCCTTGCAGAAAGGCATTAAACTTGGTAAACACAATAGGTACAGGGGTTGCAGTAGGCAACACAATTCTAAACACAATTTAGGATTGAGCTCAATGGGTTGTTCTACATAAATGCAGCTGGTTACTTTATCGATTACTTTTGTAATCCCAGGACTGGATCCTAGATTCAGTCTTGGGGTCTAAGCTGAAAACAGTTTAGCAAAAACGATTTGTCTATTGCACTGATTTTTAAGAAATATAAAGCTATTTTAAAAGTTCACACTTAGAAACTTTTCAATGAAAATCTGGCAATGTTGTCCAACGGGAGGGGGGCGTGGCCTGGAGCCGAAGATGGTGGACGTGTAGTTCTCGAGCTCCGTCCGTAGCCCGAAACACTTGCATTTTATCCTGCAGCCCCAGATTGCAACCCGCCTGATTTCTCTACCGGAGGCCCCCGGGGGGGTGCTGAAAGCAGCGGAGCGGTGTCTGTCCACCCGACCCGCAGCACACGAGCGCTGCGACATTGGAACCTGCAGCGGCCTTCTGGACAACGCGAAGCCCCGGGCTCACGTGGGTGGCCTGCCCGGCCTGCCCTACACCATCGTCGCAGTCCGATCGGGGCCCCGGACGGAAGTGTTTGTGGACACCAGCGGAGGTAACGGGGCGAATAAGGACACCCTCGCATGCCCGTGGCCCTACTGCCTGCCTCCTAACACTGAGCCCTGCCCAGCCGCCCTGCTGTGGGGTCCGCGAGACACACGGGAACCTTCCCGGATCGGCTTGCCTGCTCACCATCCGCACTGCGGCGCCTGCCCCCAGCAGCGCTGTCCTGGACTGCATGTAGGGCGCTACCAATCACCAGCCATCGGCACGGGGAGCCCGACTCCACCCGGACCCCCTTGAGCACGTCGGATCTGAGGCGCAATATCTCTCGCCGGCGCCATTTTGCAGGCACATCCGGGCAGTGCATTGCCCTCAGGACTGGGACTGTGGCGCCTTGCATGAGAGGTGGGACCCTTAATCGAGGCGACGAATTCTGAGACAGGACACCCCGTAGTTGAGAACGTACCCCAAGAGCCCGGATTGCTGACACCGGCCCACTGTGCAGGAGAACGACAAGCGCATTGAAGCCTGGCCACATAACTCCGGCACAGACGCCCATCGTGCTCCTGCTAGGGTTTCGCGCCTCGACTGACGATACCCGGGGCCCCACGGTCCCTCTTCATTTGCTACCTGGAAGCAGGGGTCACACCTGCCCGCTAGGCCCCCAGTGGACATACAGAATCCCCAACCACAGCGCAGAGCGCATAGACCCTGCATAATCTCTGCCTTTCTGACCACTACACCCTGTACCCTCGGTGGACGTGGCACTACGTTCTGGTTGGACACTAGAGTAGGCAGCGGCACTCGGAGGTGCCCATAGCAGCGCCACCCTGCTAACGAGATCCATGGGTAAGCACAGGGGCAGGACTCATGACCAGGGAGCCGCAACGGACATGCAGTCCACGGGCTCTGAGGACCCACTGGCCTCCTCCAATGTGGACATCATCCCACCGACCGGAAGAGGATCCCAAGACGCAAAGTTGGACCTCATCCTCAATGAAATACGCGCGACGCGCTGGAATCACGAATAGACAACATGGCGACTGGCCTGTCACTATTGAGGGCTGACCATAACAAGCTGGCGGAGCGTGTAGCGGAACAGAAGATCACACTGAATGACCTTGTGCCACAACAGACGGAACACTCCACGAAGTTGGAGGGTGTGGAGAAACAGCTTAAACAACTGTGGGATAGAGTGGACGATGCCGAAGGACGGGCCCGCCGCAATAACGTCCGCATCCTAGGCATTCCGGAAAGAAGCGAGGGGAGGAACCCTACCCAGTTTGTGGAGGACTGGCTACGGCAGTTAGTGGGCCAGGAAGACCTCACTGCCCTATATAGTGTGGAGCGGGCACACAGGATGCCACCGCGCCCCCCCAAACCAGGGGCGCCGCCTCGTCCCCTGATCGCGCGCCTCCTTCACTACAAAGATCGTGACACTGTCCTACGAGCGGCCAGGGAGAAGGCGCCGATACGTTTTGAAGACAAGAACATCTCAGTCTATCCTGATTTCACTCCTACTGTGCAGCGCGCCAGGTCCACCTTCATGGGTGTGAAACGCAAGCTAAGGGACAAAAACATGAAATATGCACTCCTGTTCCCCGCACGGCTCAAAATTCTACCCGACAACAGATCCCACTTCTTTGATTCACCAGAAGAGGCAGAGGAATGGATGGAAGTCACTCTAACACCACCGACCTCACAGGACCCGTTTGAAGATCGCCACGGCGGAGACCACAGGAACCCTCCGGATCAGCAGGACAACGCTTCCGGCCCAGGACAACACTCTTCACATGGTACATCAGCGCAGCCGCACCCTTCAAGTACCCGCGTAGACGGACACCCGTACTCATCACAGCGACAACGGCTAACAGAGGAGGCACTGGCCGCACACGACGCGGAAGCGATCGAAGACAGTCACACCGTCACCACTGACACCCACACCGAGGTGTCCGGATCGATTGACAGCTTGCCGCTTTTTCCGAAGGTCACGGCCCAGACGGCGGAGGAGTTCTGAGCTGCTACACGTGTGATCCCCTCCGGGTGGTAATGTATAACTGTTCCCCCCCCCCCCCCCCCTCTATAGTATGTGGTGGGTTGCATGGGGGGCCCACTCTATGGAGGGCTATTGAACCAATGCAGGCCGTTAAGAGACAATTGACAGAGACAGAGGCCTGTCACCCCCGGAATGCACACAAACTTAACTGACTTGTGCCCACGTTGGGCACCATGGTTTGGATCCCGGGCACGTTGGCCTGGGGACCCTTTTGTTCAGGGAATTCAGGGTTACAGGACACTCTCATCCTTTCGTGGAACTGAACTAACATGGGTACCCGGGTGTTTTACCTGGCCACACCACATAGATGGAAATGGGGCCGCTTAATAAATACCAAATGTGCACTTGGAACGTGCGTGGCATGGGGGCAGTTCAAAAACGCCATAGGATATTAGCCCAGCTTAACCGCAGGGGGATACAGATTGCTTGCCTACAAGAGACACATTTGAATGCTGCTGAGAATATGAAACTGCGCAAGAAATGGAGGGGGCAGCTCTTTGCTACCTCCTATTCTGCGTTCTCCAGAGGGGCAGCGATCTGGTTCCGCGGCTCTATTCCCTTCCAGATGTTGGAGCAAAGATAGATAATGAGGGACGATATGTATTTGTGCGGGGGCTGTTGGACGGGGATGCTATTGTATTTGGGTGTGTGTACTCGCCGAACTCTAATCAATCGGAGTTCTTGTTGACAGTAAACGGGGTACTTGCAGATTGGGTGGATCATCGCTTGTTGATTGGAGGGGATTTTAATGCTGTACTTGATGTTGCGTTGGATAGGTCACATCCCCCTTTACAGGCAGCTAAGAGTAAGAAACAGGCGGAGGCTCTTGGGAGATGGTCTGGGGGCTGGGACCTGGCAGACGTATGGCGTAGCGCACATCCACGAGACAGGGAATATACTTTTTTCTCCCCGCCCCACCAGCTCCACACCAGAATCGACCACATTTTCTGTTCCCGTTCCCTAGCGGATTCCATAATCCAGACCCAACACATGGGGAAAACTCTGTCTGATCACAGCCCTGTCGAACTCACCTGGCAGTGGGGTAGGCGTCTGGCCCCCATCCCAACTTGGAGACTGTCTCCAGATCTCCTTGAAGACTCTGTATTTCGGGCCTCCCTGTCTGACACTATAGTTACCTACTTATCCACAAATGCTAACACAGCCAGCACCCGGCTAGTAGAATGGGACGCTTTTAAAGTTTGCCTTAGGGGAGCGGCAATGGCCGCTGGGATGGGTAGGAAACGAGAGGTAATTGCTCAACTGAAGGAAGTGGAGAACTCACTTGCGCCCTTAGAAAATGAGGCAGCCGGCACCAATGCACCCTTCACACCACTGCAGGAGGCTCACATTAGACACGCGGAGCTGCTAGAAGACCTGAGGCTCCTAGACTACAAAGAATACACGAACAGGCAGCATACACAGGCGGATAGGGCCGGTCCCCTACTAGCTCGTCTTCTACGTGACTCCCCAATTCATCATCCCATTCTGACTATCCTAGACCAGGCGGGCAACCCAACTAACACCCAGCTCGGGATTAACACGGCGTTCAAGGACTACTACACAACACTTTACAGCCCCCGCAGCCCCTATCCGAGGATGCATTCGAGACCTTCATGAGGGACCTGACTCTACCTCAGCTCACTGAGAGACAGGCCAAAGATCTAAAGCGCACCATTACGATAGCTGAAATTAGGCAGGCGATAAGCTCTTCCAAAGGGCAAAACCCCTGGTACAGATGGCCTATCGGCCGATTTTTATGCGACATTCATAGACTTTCTGGCACCGCGGTTGCACACTATTTATATGGAGGCCCTACGGACGACGTCCCTTCCACAGTCCTCCATGCAGGCATTGATCACGTCCCTATTGAAGCCTGCCAAGGAGGGGCTACAGATGGCTGACTATAGGCCGCTATCCCTTCTCAATACTGACTCCAAGATATTGAGCAAGGTGCTGGCAGCGAGGCTCGTGCAATACGTACCGCAACTGATCCACCCGGATCAATGTGGTTTTATCCCGGGCCGTAACACGGCCATGAACCTTAGGCGTTTAGCCCAACTAATGCTCGGAGACGGAAGGGACGTGCACTCCGAGGGCTGCATATCTCTGGACTTGAAACAAGCGTTTGACTCCCTTAGGTGGGACTATATGTTCGCCACCCTGTCCAAATTTGGGATACCATCTGAATTTCTCGACTGGGTCAGATTGCTGTATACCGTTCCACGGCTAGAGTGCGCACCTCCGGACATATATCGGCTCCTATAGCCATAGCGAGGGGCACCAGGCAGGGCTGCCCGCTATCCCCGCTCCTCTTTGTCCTTGCCCTTGAGCCTATGCTCTGTCGGCTTCGGTCGATGGCTCCCCGCCATGGCATACGTAGACACGGGACGGCACATATTGTGTCTGCTTACGCAGATGATATTATATTGTATCTCCGAGACTTGAGGGGAGACCTGAGCCCTGTTTCCCAGGTCTTTGAGGACTTTAGGTCGATCTCTGGTCTGACCATAAGCGAATCCAAGTCCTATGGCTTCACATTTGCGGCCACAGGTCTGACTACTCCCCTACCCTTCGCCCCTCACGAATTCCAGATAGCGGAAACCACCTTTCGATACCTGGGGATGCAAATCTATAGAGAGGCTGAACTGATGATTGACGGTAACCTTGGGAGGGCCATCAGAGCGCTGAAGTCGCAGATACAATTCTTGTTGACACTGCCACTTTCCATACCCGGCAGAGTAGCGATATCGAAGATGGTGATGCTCCCCCGTCTCCTCTACCATTTCACCAACCTACCGTACCTGATCCCAGCAGCAACATTTAAGATCCTTGACACTCTCCTCACGGACCTCGTATGGGGGCACGGCCGCAGACGTATAAGTTTGTCCAAGTTACAGCTCCCCTCTGACGCCGGTGGTATGGGCCTGCCGGACTTTAGAGCTTACAACTATGCGTGTCAGCTACAATGGCTGGCTTTCTGGGTGGCTGGTCGCAATCTCCATGAGATCGATATGTCGGAGGAGGATCACGGTAGGGGGAGACTACACACACTACTCCTGCCCAACTCGGATATGCCGAGAGATGCCCCACCACTTCTTAGGCTAGCGATCCTTTATTGGAGGAAGGCGCTGAAATACACTTCCCCTAAGTCATCCTATGCCCCCACGATCCCGCTCTTGGGCATCCCATTGGGCACAGGAGCTCTCACGACGACCTCGCTAGCCACATGGCATAGCGAAGGAGTATCGCATGTGGGCGACCTGTTTGCGGAAGGACACTTGTTGTCCTTTGAAGACTTCAGAATCGCACAGGGCGTACCTGGGGGCTCATTCCTCCTGCACGCCGGTCTCCGCAATTATATTACACATAAATGGTCACCAGAGGGCCAGGAACCGGACACAAACCCTCTCACCAGGATGCACTACCTCATGGGATCGGGTGCACACCTAACGAGATGGCTTACTGCTGGCATCAGAGAAGGGAGAGCATGCACTCTCCCGCTTCTCAGGGAGACATGGGAGGAGGATATTGGTAGGCCCATGAGGGACAAAGAATGGGACCGAGTACTGCAATTTCCCAAGAAGGTAGCTAGGAACCCCAAGTTCAAATTCATTCAATTGATGCTGCTGCATAGAGCCTACCTGACCCCGCACCGCATACATACGATGTTCCCTGATGCGAAAAGCAATTGCCCCCGCTGCGACACTGAAGACGCATCACTGATACACATGCTGTGGCAATGCCCCAAGTTAGGATACTATTGGACCACGGTCCATGCATCGCTTGAGAGCGCAGGGGCCCTGTCCCGATCTCCTACACTAGAAGGCACGCTATTGGGGCTGGGGCCCTCCCAACGCAGCAGGACAGTAGCGTCGCGCTTTGCAGACCTGGCCCTATTATTAGCGAAGCGAGCCATTACGATGAGGTGGAAGTCACCCAAGCCACCCAACCCTGAATTATGGAAGGCAGAGGTAGTGCGCTGGGGTAAGGCAGAGGGAGAAGCACTGCAACGCGAAGAATACAGAGGCCTACGGAAAAAACCGATCTCGTTGGACTGGTTTGTCACGTTGGGAGCGTTTGAAACTGGAGACGAAGGGGAGGAAGGGGATACCAGTGACACACCGAATGTGGAATAAATATGTCCGGAGCCGGACGTTCATGCACTGTCACTGACTGTGATACATAACTATGGGATGGGGAGCACCCACACACTGGCCTGTTGCCTCGCACCGTCTATGTGTCCAGATAGAAGAAGCTACATGCTATAATGCCAAGGGTAGCCCAGATAAATGTTCATCCAATTTATTTAATTAGATACCTGTCAAGAGAGTGTCGGGTGGGTTGTTCGAGGGTGGTGGGAGGGTTTGAACTGACCGGGGTTTGTTTAATTGCGACAGTTACGATCGCCACAAAATGTAAAATCAAAATGATAATGCAAATATATGTTTTAAGCAGGCACATACATGTTTTACTCTGCTTCACTGGTCTTGGAAATTTATGTAACTGCTTTACTTACTATGCTAATAAACAGATTTTCAAAAAAAAAAAAATGTTCAACGGGAGAAAATTCAGGTTACAGGTAATATACGTTCTTGTTACTTTTGTAATCCGGGACTGGGCTCCTAGGTCCAGCACTGGGGTATCTACACAAAACAGGTAAGCAATTACGTTTCAGTAGATGGCGATTTTTAAGAAATATTTCAAGTTTTCCAAAGTAGACACATAGAAAAGCAGACAATGGATTCCTATGGAGAAAATCCAGGTTACTAGAAAACCCGGTTAGGATTACTTTTGCGGTGCAGTACTCGGCTACAAGGTACAGTACTGGCTTCCCTCCTGATCACAGGTGAGTACTTCGGAATTCGTTATTCGGCTGATTTTATAGGAATATTTTAAAGTTTCAAAATTTCACACTTAGAAGATTTTTCGAGTCAAACCAGTCAATGTTATCCTTTGGCAGGAAAGTGAGTCATTGGTTTTCAGGTGAGTACTCAACTGGTGAAGTTAAGGTTCTGGGTATAGACTCAGGGGTCTGGTAGTGACAGCTGGCACACCCTCAGCGGCACAGGGCAGCCGGCACCATATACTCTTAATGGCATCACTGCACTTACAGTGCCCATGAATGGCCCTGGGTACTGTAGGGGCACAGGGCTCATGCACCTGTGCCCACACCACTGGCATAGGGCACTCAGCTAGAGGAGTGGCTAATGTTTGCCAGGGCAGTGGGTTTTTGGGCATGGCACACAGGGATGTGTACCATTTCTTTTTTTTTTTTAGTTCTGCACCAGGATACTCAGCCTGCAAAGGCAGTGTGTGTGTGTGTCAGGGTACAGGGCCCCTAAGGGTGGCACAAAAGGTGCTGCAGCCCTTAGGGGTCTTCTCTGTTCACATTGCCCTGGGTACCTAGGGTACCATTTACTAGGGGCTGACATGTGGCCAGAGATGCCAATTGGGTTTAGGCTTTAGTACAGATTTTAGGGAAGGAACACCTGCCTTGGGTACCAGATTGGCAGGGACTCGGGACACACCAAGGAAAAGTGCACCAGGTATCAGGCAAAAAGGGTGGTGGGGGGCGGGGGGTGGTAGTACTGCAACAGAAACTCACTTTATCACACAAGGTGGTTCTTAGGACCCGTCCATCCTTCCTTCCTAAGGTGGTCGCTGCCTTTCACATCGAGCACACCATTACTTTGCCCACTTTCTTTCCACCTCTGCATCCTTTGAAGGAGGAAGAGAGACTTTACCATCTGGACCCAAAACGAGCGCTCTCTTTCTACCTGGATCGCACAAAACAGTTCTGGGTGCTTGACCAACTCTTTTTTGGCTACGTGGGCACCAAGACAGGTCGGGCAGTACACAAGCGCACCATTTCTCGATGGATCGTGTTGTGTATTCAGACATGCTATTCTCTGGCTGAAAAAGAGCCTCCAGTCGGGCTACTCGCCCATTCCACCCGGGCGATGGCAGCCACTACTGCCTTTGGGTTGAGGAGTCTAAATTACAAATGTTAGGCAGCCATGTGGGCATCGCTGCACACGTTTACGAAAACTACTGCGTGGACAGCCAAGTCCGGAGGGACTGCTTCTTTGGCCGTCTGTTCTCCAGGACTTTCTGGTGTGATCATGGTTTGCAGATCCACCACTGTGGTTTGTAATGCTGCAGTATCTATTCTAAGGTAAGGGATCTATAACTAACATGTTTCTTTCAGATAAACAAGTTACTTACCTTCGGTAACAATATATCTGTAAGAAACATTTTTCTTTTTTCTTTATTTAAACACCTTTCTTAAATACAGAATACTATCATATGCAACTAAACCACAACCCTACTCCCTCACTCCTACCCAAAATTGGGCTGCGGAGAGTGGGATAATATTAGCCTCTGCATCTTTAATGAAATCTTGATTCTCATTACAGTAAGCTTGGAGAATGCCATTTCATTACACGACCAGAGGCTACCATTATGCATGTTCAAAGCCTCTTCACACAACATTGGAAACATGCCTAATGGGTCTAAAATAACGTCTTGCAAAAGTTCCTGCATTCGCCAAGTCTGCCTCTTTTAATATATCTTCTAAGCGACAACCTGACAAATACATCTTACTTGCCATTGCACCACGCAGAGAATGCGACTTGAATCTTTTCACATCAACCCCACACTCTCATCCCATTCTTGACTTATCTAGAAATTGTAGGAGTGTCAAAAAGGTTTAAAATATGAAATCAGAAGCTGATTATCTCCATTCCTCCTATCCTCCAATACTCTGTTCTCATACGTCTGTATACAATTCGCTACTCATAACTTCTCATTAAAGATAGGATAAAAAACAGAGGTGGACATTATCTTTATCCTTTTATAAACCTCCAAAAATACTCCATCTGGTCTCACAAATTTGTTTCTTATTTCCAACGCCTTTACATCCGATACCCTTCTACATGACACTAGACCTAACAAACACGCTAATTTCTCAGATAGACTTTTTATGGCGAAGTATCTATTTTTTAGGCATTGCAAAAACAGGGATAGCATAGAATTTACATCCCCTAAAACCCTATAACGTACTTTTAGGCAGTCTCCTTATCCTATACTCTTTAGAACTCTACCCACCATTACATTCCTTCCCACAGACCTGCCACGTATATCTGAATGCCCTGCTGATAATGCAGATCTATTTCATTTGAGAGTACAATATTTCACGCCTTCATGAAATTTCTCTGTCAAAAAATTAACCACATCCACTACAGGAGCCTCCATGGTATCCAAACTTCTTGCTATGCACCAACTAGACCATGTTCTCCAAATTCCTTTGTATCTGTTCCTGGTTCCAGGAAGCCTTGACTCCTCCCGAAATTCTGCAGCCCTTTCTGAAAGTCCTTTGACTCCATCAGATCTCCTGTCACTCTCCAAATAAGAAGGTTCGAAACCCTGCATAAAACCAAAGGATGCTCTTCCTCTTCTCCATTTCTGAATAGACCCACTCTAGCAAGCTTCAACAATAGCGCTGCACATGGTCTTCACCATACCCGGCGAGACCCGCTTCCAAGCCAGACCTGGACTCAGCCTGCAAAGGCAGTGTGTGTGTGTCAGGGTACAGGGCCCCTAAGGGTGGCACAAAAGGTGCTGCAGCCCTTAGGGGTCTTCTCTGTTCACATTGCCCTGGGTACCTAGGGTACCATTTACTAGGGGCTGACATGTGGCCAGAGATGCCAATTGGGTTTAGGCTTTAGTACAGATTTTAGGGAAGGAACACCTGCCTTGGGTACCAGATTTGCAGGGACTCGGGACACACCAAGGAAAAGTGCACCAGGTATCAGGCAAAAAGGGTGGTGGGGGCGGGGGGGGGGTGGTAGTACTGCAACAGAAACTCACTTTCTCACACAAGGTGGTTCTTAGGACCCGTCCATCCTTCCTTCCTAAGGTGGTCGCTGCCTTTCACATCGGGCACACCATTACTTTGCCCACTTTCTTTCCACCTCTAGATGTGACCCACGACGACTTTTATTCACCTCACGGCTTTACTCGCCGTATTTCATCGCATATCAACTTTGACCCAGACGTATTTCCATAATCAAGTGCGCCCTGCGTTAACACCCGATTAGGACCGGGTCGGAATTATCACCGTTCCACCGACCACGTTCCTCATGCCCATTTGACAGCCCTGAAGAGTCACTGGTTAACTCCCTGCTTGACGAAACACGTGTCGGCTGGTTTCATGTTCTAAATATATATTTCAAAAAATAAAAAAACGACACAAAAAGAACACATCCGTGGTACTTCTTTTTCAACATTTGTTGGTGATGACTGATATCACATTGAATTGTGTGCATTGGCTTTCTGCTTACAAGTAACCACAGGGAAGGATCTCTGACATCCCTGTTCCTCAGAGTTAAGGGTTTTCTTTGACCCACTTGCACCAACTATAAACAAACATAGCCTTCGACTGATCCACTACCTGTTGAGCGCCATAGTACTTCTGAAAACAAACAAACCCACCGCAGAACCTCTAATAGCGCTGCACATGCTAGCTCCATTACCGACGGACACCAAACCTGAGACACCCTAAATGGGGTCACCAGATCTACCCAACTTCTCTCCTGCCTCAGTTTCAACAATACCATCTGAATCATTGCGAAAGGAGGAAAGGCATAGTCCTGCTGTTGCCATGGGGTCCGCTCTTGAACAGTAGTATTCTTTCAATTGTAACATTAGACTACTTTCAAAGAGATCCACCTCTAAGGGACCCCACACATAGTTAACTTGTAAAAACATTCTCTGTCCTGCTTCCAGTCGCTAAAGTCCCTCAAATTTCTTGAATTCCAATCTGCACTCCCATTCAATTCTCCTGGTAAATATTCCGCTTTCACCCCTACATTATGCTCTAGACAAATATTCCCAAAATCCTTCGCTTGTTCTGCTGAATTTCGGGACTTTGGCCCCTAAATTTGTTTATATATGTCACTGCAGACAGATTGTCCATCCTCCGCTTGGGACCATCCATGCCGTTGCGGTGAGACGACCGAAGATACTTCTCCAGGTTCACGACTTCGGAACCTACAAACGACTGTGGGAGGAGGAAGTGACCCGACTTCCCTTGCCAAAATTCTAAGCACCGGAACGTGAGACGTCACCAATTGGGGATACTATATTGTCCCTACCATCAGATCGTTTGAAGACTTTTAGAAACTATAAAAAACGAAATCGAATACACCTGTACTCAATTTCAAGGACAAGTAGAAAACTCAACCGTCAGGAACAAGAAATACAAACTCGATTTATAAATCTGGAGGATCCATACGTGCGTTTCCGGTGAAAATTCTAGTCGCCCTGAAGAAACTCCCTGGTAGGGAGTGAAACGCGTTGGCTGATTTGTTTGTAAAGTGCACGCTTTTAAAAGAATGGACAAAAATAAATAAAGAACTTTTCTATATACACAAGTGACTGTCTTTCTGGACTTTTTTCTTGGTGCGCCCCCGTAAAAAAAAAAACAAAGATTGTCCATCCTCATCAAAACTGTGTGTCCTTTTTTTTCTCCTTGAAACTTTGCAAAGCATATAAACCTGCTGTCAATTCAATTCCAGGCAATTATTATGAACTAACTTCTCTTTTCTTGTCCATACACCACCTGTTTCCAAACTCCCCAAGCGTGCTTCCCAGCCAGGCAAACTTGCATCTTATTCCATCACAAAATCTGGTGCTGCTCCAAATAGTGCTCTGCCATTCCATTCCTCAATATTGTCTAACAATCAAGAACGTTCCTTCCTTGCCTCTGTCTCCCAAACTACCATGTCTCCATACCATAACCCCCCCCTTAGTGCTTCTCCTTTCAATCTCTGTAATTCACAGTAATGATGCAGTCCTAGTTAAATTGCCTAAACTGAAGATGACGACAGCCTTGATGTAACAAATTATTTTTTCAAACTCTGCTGAATTTCCCTTTTGTTCATCTTCTTCCCTGGAAGACTTAAGTGACAATCTTTCGTATACACTTGACAACTCAAGAACTCCAATCTCTGTGTAAAATCCATACAAGATTTCTCCCTGTTCAAAACTAAAGCATAATTCTTCAACTTCTGCACTACTTCCTGCATTGACCTCTTCAATTCTTACTGGCATTGAGATATCAGAATATCATCCAAGTAAATAATCATCCTTATCCCTCTCTGCGGAAAAAGCAATAACTACACTTGACCTTTGTGAAACACCAAGGTGCTGAGGAAACGCTGAAAGGTAAACAATGGAATTGGTATAATCTTGTCTTCCATTTGAACTGCAAGTATCTTCGACTCTCTCTTGCCATGGGAATGTTAAAATATGCATCCTATAGATCCAATTTTACCAACCAAGCCTTCTCTTTTAACAAATCCCTTATGCAATGTATTCCCACCATTTTGAACTGACGATACACTAAACATGTGTTTAGCTCTCTGAGATGTATGACTGGACTCCACCCTTTGTCCATCTTTTCCACCAAAAACAATCTGCTTACAAAATTATTTTCGGATTCGTCCACTTCTACTATAGCTTCTTGTTCCTTTGACATCTTTATCTCTCTTTGTTCCTTTTCCTGAAAAGGACAACTTACGACCTCTATTGCAAAACCCTGAACCATGACTAAGACCCAAGGGTCCCCAGTTATTTTTTTCCCATTCCTTCCTGAAGTACCTCAATCGTCTTCCTACTCCTTTCTGGGAAGCACCAATAATAGTCTCCATACTCACTTTGTCCTCCATTATTGAGTAATCCTTGTCCTCTCGAATATCTCCTGCTTTGTCTTCCTGTCCTTCCTCTACTAGGATAAAATCTGGTACCTTCCTTTACTGCCATCCATACTGAGAGCTGTATTGTGTTCCATATTGGGACCTCTGCATTCCACAGCAAGTATAGGATACCCTCCTACTGGCCCTTCCAAAAACTCAAAACATTCACTTTACTCATATTTCACAGAGCCTTAGCTAGTACTGACATATTTTCCAATCCCTTTCACCATTCCTTTACCAAACAGTAAACCCTTCGTCTCTTCACTAGTTCCATCTGTGCCATATCCCCCAACTTCGGATTTATTTTCATTAGAATTGATTGGCTCCTCTCCTGCAACAACCCGACATTTGCATTACCCAAGAGGACGAAAGCCATATGTCTCCATCCTCTTAATTCCACATATGCCTGTTCCTCATTTGCATATGCACCCTCAAACATTTTTAGATTTCTTCCCAATGGTCCCATGACATCCAGTAGTTTATCCAGGCATATTTAAAGGATCTTTCAAGTAGGGGTGGGCGGAATTTGTGTAGTCGCGCTACGCAAAGCTCTGCAAAACGGTAAAAAATCTCTGCAAGCACGCAAAAGTTCTGCAAACACGCAGAATTGCTTGTTACGCCCCTTCGCAATGCTGTTAACCTGTTCGCAAATGCTGTTTGCGTGCTTGGGTAGAAATATCTCACGAACACGCATTTTGAAAGCGCGAACAAGCAAAAAATTCTGCTAAGCTGCAGATCGTGGAATTTTTGGCAATTTCACGTTCCCCGCGGAATGCAAATTCCGTGAGCAGAACGCAATTTACCTCCCAGGCCTACTTTCTAGAGCCTTCCTGGGATCTCTCCCCAATTTAAACAAGTAACTTATCAGATCCACGTCTAAATTAGATGATGCACTCAATTCTAGGTCTTGAACACTGCCCTTATCGACCTACAATTTTCTCTATCTAATGGCTCCATAGGCCACCATTCTCCACTCCTAGGATGCTTAATTTTCATTGAACTAAATGTATCTCCCCAAAATGATCCTTAATGCTCTTATTTGAAGCATTTACCTCCATATCTTCTAAATCCTCATAACCGCCATCCTCTTGCAATTCTAAAACATACTTATACACATTTTCCCCAAAAAATCCACACATAGAATTGTGGATTTCATTCTCAAAATTCACCTCTTCTTGTGTGTCTCCAAGGGCATCCCTTCCTTGTGTGTGCCGCTAAGGACACCTAATCTTGTTGTGCCGCCAAGGACTCTTTTCTTCAAGGTTGCCTTATCCCTAGCCTTTACAATTGTCATATCAACTTCTCAATAGGTCTTGTTTTCTTTGTGCTTTTTTCCCAACATCCGTACTCATTTCTCCTCCTTCAGACAATTAATAAAACTCCTTACCTGAATCAACTTCTTTCCTCTTCCTATTTTTAATATAATCTTTCATTCTCTTACTTGGTTTTTCATTTCATAATGAATCTTTTTTTTTTTTGTTGCTCCTCATTTACCATATTACCTGTAATCTCCAAATCAGTGTTCATATCTCTCTCCATGTTCTATTTACTCCCAGAAAATGTAAATTTCTCCCAACTCTCACCAAAAAACCTATCTTCTCCACTTAATTCTCTTCTCTATCCCCAAATCAACTTTCTCACATGTAAAACGCTTCTCGATCAATATGGCATAGAGAGGTTCGTTCAACCGACTCTCGCGCTTTTTTATCCATATTTGTTTCAATGACTTTCTCCCCAATTTAAAATGGCCGCCTTGCTCTCGTAAGGATAAGTCATGTTGACGCGTGCCTCGCGTGGCTGCTTTATTGTAATCCGGAGTGCCTGCGAGGAGAGATCGCCTCACAAGACGCTCTTGTTCATCAAAGACACTCTCCCGAAATACATGACGTGCATGAAAGACGCTCTCCCTAACGACATGACATGCACGAAAAAGCATCCGTGAGCACTGCTCGTGCAGCCCAGCCGGTAATGAAAGCTTTGCGCATTTTTTAAATGCCCTTGTTAATTTGCTTGTTTCATTGAAAACGCTTTCAATGCAATGTTAACCCTCATCTTATTGATCTCGTTTTAACAAACAGCATCACAACGAAATAGCAATGTTTCTTTCTTTCTTTCTTTCTTTCTTTCTTTCTTTCTTTCTTTCTTTCTTTCTTTCTTTCTTTCTTTCTTTCTTTCTTTCTTTCTTTCTTTCTTTCTTTCTTTCTTTCTTTCTTTCTTTCTTTCTTTCTTTCTTTCTTTCTTTCTTTCTTTCTTTCTTTCTTCTCCTTCCTTCAAAAACACTCATACTAGAGCATGCTTACATAAATTTGAAGCCAGCTCCACAATACTACTCCTACAAATAAACTCTACACTACTTTCAAAGCACTCTCACATGAATAAATAAAGGTATAACTCATCTGTACAGGAGCAGCAATTAAAAGAGGAGGAATGTTTGGTGGAATGAATATTTATGGGCTTGTGTTGCATTAAACGTTGTTATGCATAATAATAGCCTCTGGTCATGTTATGAAATCATATTTTCTAGGTGGTCGATCAGGTGAACACTCATCTCAGATGTTCCACCACTGGTTTCATGAGTTTCGTGAATGCCCAAGGGGCTGACGAGAGTCCGAAGGGGAGGGCTTGAGACTCCTACCATTGGTCTTGCCATTGAAATTGAAGTCAGCGTTTGTGTAGAGGGAAAATTGGAACAGAGAGGTAGGCGTCTTTGAGATCGAGATGCACCATCCAATCCTTCTCTTGAAGGAGATCCCTCAGCAGGCGAATACCCTCCACCTTGAAATGGCAGTAAATCACCCAGTGGTTGAACTCTGAGGTTGAGAACCAGCCTATGACCTCCACCTTTTTTATGAACTAAAAACACATTGCTGCAGAAACGTTTTGGGTGTGGAAAGGTGGGAGCAATAGCTTGCTTTGACAATGGTTCCCGAAATTGGGAGTCCATGAAAGTCCTGTCTTTTTGGGAAAAAGTGGTGGGTGGGAGATTTGAACTGAGAAAGTTATATACGGTAACCCTGAGGGTGTCCAGCAACCAACAATCTGTTGGAATCCTGACCAAGTTGTGAGCAAACTGACACAATCTTCCCCCAGAGGAAGATTTGAAAGAATAGAAGGACTTGTTACCTGTTAATTGATTGTTGGAGGCGTGTTTACTCCTGCTGATGCCTCTGTTGTAACTCCCTCAGTAGCCCGTAGACCTAGAGGGGTAGGAGTCCGCTTGGGAGGGGTCCTGCCCATGGCCTCTGCCTTGATGGACGAATCCTCTTTGAGGACCTTGCTTGTTGAAACAGCCAGCCAAACATCCTCCTTCACTTCATGCACAGTTAAGAAGGGGGTTGAATTCCTTCCTCAAGGAAGAACTGGGCCTTCTCAAGTTGTGGTAAATAAATTATTACCCTATCATAATTTCTATACTTAAACAAAAGTTCATGCATTAAATGAGAGGCAGAGTCCGTGGTGTCCGATTCAAAGGGGCTTTATTTACAATAACCCGGGTTAGCGGAGAATCTGTTCCATCACCACTAAGGTTCAGGAAGGGTCTTCTGAACTTTATTCACAGAGTAGAATATTTATACATTGAGAAGGAGAAGCGCTCCAGGCAGAGAAAGAGAAAGAGATAAGAGCATGTAGGCGTGCATGAGGGCGTACACTTGAGATGTCATGGAGGTGTCATAAGTGGGTGGATACATGGAGGGGGTTGCATGGCCAGCTGGAACTTTGCCGTACTTGTGTGCAACTTGGTCATGACGTGTAATTGACGTGTGACTAGGGGAAGCTGGGGGGGCTGACTTTCGGTCTAGTAGAGAAATCTTCAGTGTCAGGACGACTTGTACATCTAGTAATATCTGATATCTTGGGTCCGGGGATGTTTTATCTGAAATAAAGGTCACTCAAGCAAAGGTTGCTCATCACTAAGAGCCAGTGCGGGCATACATTTCTTGGTTCATTACATGGGGGCCATGGGCTTTCTATGGATGCGAGCTCTGTAAATCACTTAAATGGAGAGAGAAAGGCTAGGCCCTATCTTCTGCAGGCGGAATATGTTTATCCTTTTCATTAGGCAGGAATGTGTTTCTGTGGAGCAGAACAGATAACTGTAGGCATAACACTGTCTTGGCAGGCAATTGCTGGGCATCTCTCGGCTGTGGCAGGAAATGTGCGAGTTCAGGGATAAATAACTAAACTGCAGCTTTCAGAGTGTTTCAGGAGGCTTGAGGCCTGGATTCGTGTCCTGGCCCTGTGGAGCCTCAAAACGGGTGCATCTCGATGTTAAAAATGTGCACCATGTAAAGACATTGGCAACATAGGCTTAAAAGCAGAATTATCCTTTCTTTCATGGAGGGCCTGGTAACTGACATGTTAACGTTGGACGCAAATGTAAACACAGAGGCGTCATCATTTCGGCCATAGAGGGAAAATTCATGGATGTCATGCACATACATTAAACGTTTGGGTACACGATAGGGGACGATAGGGGACACATAGGCCATATAAAATTTCATTTACCTCAAAGTGAAGCAAAAGTGTTCACAAATTTGCCAATGTCCTTGACAAATTGGTACCTAAAAAGTTGCCCCTTAGCCAAGGGGCCTGGTTTGGCTGTAGCCAATTAGTCTAACTGGGCATCAATCCTCAACAGCATCGATTTCGTACATTCAGAAGCTACAGCACAATTGGTGTAGCCCAACAGACAGCACTTTGAGCCCACCCCGCAAGAACATCTGGATGAATAGGCCCATGGAGGCCCCCGTGCAGGGAGGGCCAGCTCTAGAATTTTAGCCAAGGGGCCTGAAATATCAAGCAACTTATCGTGACAAGCTGTCTATATCCTTCTTGGGATCTTTGTTGAATTTCTTAAAGAAGGTGGGGAAGGTCGGGCATAGGGCACTCAAGTCTGGACTGGACCTCCTTTTCAGAGCTTTTGCAGAGGTGGTGTTGCATATAGTCTGCAACAGTGGGATCTGGAACCCAATTAGAGGACCTGGGGTTAATGATGCCTGAGGGTTCAAAGGTGTGAAGGGGGTTGGCGGAGGGAATTGGGCTGGGAGAGGAAAGAATGTTTATATTTCATAAGCCGTTTATTGGCTTGTGACGATGGAAAACAGTATTGTCAGTATCGGTAGCGAGTGAAGGCAGGGGAGCGGGAGAGCTCCCCTTAGCACTATTGGTATGTTCACTTAAAACCTCTTATAGACCTCAGAATGCCGCAATGCGGAATCTGTCGCATGGAAAGGAGGTGGCTGGGAGGAACACACTAACTGGGTAAGGGAGGAGGCAGCGGGCATCCCGAAAGCTCAACAAGGCGTTTGGAAATTAGCTGAATGGCTGATTTAAGTGCTTTATCAAGGGAGCGCTTGACCGAATGGTCAATCACCCCTACAAGGCCCCTGTCAGAGTAATCTTCATACTCATTAGGCCCATAAGCCTCGAGGCCTTGCTCAGACCTCATGGTCAGACATGGTCCTAAGAAGGGGTTAGCCTTACAATCTGAAGTCCCCAGAGGGAAGCATGGGTCATGAGTGTGGAAAAGAGGGAAGGGGGCTTGGGGGACAGACCCAGATATTATTAAATATTATAGCCCTGGAGACTCTGCTGAGCATGGTTGTAATTGGAAGCAATGAGCTAGTAGCAGACCACAAAGTAATATGCAAATGAAAGTTCCAAAAATGTTGAGGTTTACATGAAGGGGTAAACCCTCCACTCAGCAAAAAATGTTATGCAATATTATTGCAGCCTGTGAATGCGATGTCCGTGAAGTTGCCGAGCGAGAGGGACGCGCCAGACATCTTCCCAAAGGTACGCCTTTGTAGCTACACACACATCCTCCCTCCCAGGAGAGGTTGTTGTTTAATGTGCAGATTCGCGTTAAAGAGGGGAAAACGATAAAAACAGCAAATTCACAAGATTTCGGCTGGGGGGGGGGGGGGATTAAGGGGGGTGCAAAACGCACCCATGAGGAAAAGAAAAGGAAGCGGACCAAACAGCGGTCAACCCATATCTAGAGAGGGCGAAGCGTTCCAGGAAATCTTCAAGTAAAACCAGTATAAAGCAGCGATGGCACAGTGCTATAAGCGCAAATGCACAAATAATAATCCAGCACAAAGGTATATTTAAGTGAAAGCAGAAAACGGAAGGCACTTATCTTTACTTGTCTTGACCTAGAATTGTAGCAGGGTCGTGGTTTCGCCCTTCGTGAGTGGAATTGGCGGAAGAGTGGTTGGGCTGTGGATGGTGCTGTGAAAGTGAGATGGTGCCCCTGTTGCAGCTGCAGGCTCCTGTTTGATTCAAGCATAATGCACCAAACAAAGTAAAACATTTAGTTTTTGTATCTTTAGACCTTTGGAGCTCTGGATTTTAATATCATCATCATAATATTTTGATATCTTCTATACAGCGTTGCAATAATTAGAACTATGTTGTTTCTGACATAGATTTTCAAATAACAATTAAATCGAGTCTAAACATTTCCTGTCCTCATTAGTTTGTCTGTTTGTTCTCCCCATGAACACTGAATGATAAGTGTGTAGAGGAGCAAGTTTGAGGAAGTAATTATGGTGTCATTATATTTTCTAGCCCCTAATATATACGAAAAACACGGTTTGTGCAATATGTGCTTCTTTCCGTACAATATAATCAAACAACTGAAAGATTTGTCAAGATGCGATCCGGTCGTCTTAGAACGGTTGCATCGCCACTGACAAAATAGAAGAAAAAGACAATGTGGATAAACTTGCTGGTCCTTTTGATTGTTACAAAAAAGCTCTTGATTCAAAGGTACAAAAAACTAGTACTCCTGTGGTGCTAGACTAATATTTTAATAGCACTCAGAAACCAGACTACTATTTACCAGCCTAATACATCTTGGCTGAAATCTATTAACAAAACTTCACGAGGACAAATCAAATAACTAATTATGTGAATCAAAAAAAGGAGATGATAAACTGATTTACAAAATATACAGCGTGTTTGTTCAGCTGGCCTAGATGAATCTCCTTCTAACATGGTTTTCCAAATGAAGAGAGGTTCCTTGATATTACAGATCTATCATTAGTACGAATGGCAAAGGAGGTAAATCAGGGCCCAATTAGGTCACCTAGTTGGTTAGTCCTCACAATCTTTGTAAAGGATCCAGTTTCCTTCTTAAAATCTAAGCAGTCGCTCGCATACAAGAATGCGGAACAATAGTAAATCCTCAATTTGGAACTCTTTGCTTGGGTCTCTTGACGCTACAGTGGAAGCCCTACATTTACAATCGGACAAACTAGATCTACAAGTCAACATTATTCAGAACCTAGCAGCTTACGTACCAGGGATTGATTTTGTTAGACCAACTGAATGAATTCATCCATCAGGCAAAGATAGTATCAATCCAACCTAGAAGGACCGTATGTGCTTACCAATATTAATCAAATTAGAAGCTCTGCTAAAAATTCTAAAATTACTGGTCAAGTAGTTAAAAACAATAACCGGTTGTAATAATGAGGAACCCTAGTCCATATTCCGCCAGCTTATCAAATCTAACATACTTTAGGGCTAAATGAACATGTATAAACAGAATTAGTTGAAGTTGAGGCTAAAGGCTCTCAATATCCTTTTGGTGTGCAAAACCTTTGCTCTGAACCAACTGAGGTGCACATGGTCCATGTACGTAACCCACTGGAGATTGAGGAAATCCTTCTATTGAAGACTTGGACGAAAATGGTGTTTAGAGATAAATTAAGGAAAATGGAAATGCAGTTACACATACATTTAAATGCAATTTCGAAGGATTCTTGTAAACCAATGACTAAGAGAGAACGGAAAAGACGTTGAAAAGCGCATAGTAAGGTATTGTGTAGGAAAGTAGGATCTGCTTTCATAGTTACCCCCACTTTTTGCTGGTGTCACTCTGTTTTTCTGTCTAGTCTGAATGGGATCCTGCTAATCTCTCTTCCTAAGTTGGACTTGCTAAGTACTTTCGTACCTTCATAATTGGCTACTGGTGTAGCGTTATACGTCCCTAGTATATTGTACTAAGGTACCCAGGGCATAGGTACACCAGGGGTCTCCCATGGACTGCAGCATGTATTATCCCACCCATCAGAGACCATTCAAACTGTGACTACAGGCCTGTGATCGCAGCCTGTGTGGGCTGGTGTTGGCACCATTCTCAACAGATGTAGGTTTCCTTATATCTGAGATCACTGCACTTAAAGCCTACAAGTCACCACTAAGGTATGCCTTTCAATCCTAAAGGCAGAGTATTTGGTTCAAAGTATCAGGGTGCCCTGCATGAGCAGGTCACCCACTACAAACCCAGGATTCGAATCTCCACACCTTGTCTGTGCGGTTAGCCATTTTAGACATATAGTGAATGAATGAATGAATGAATGGGGAATTTATAGTGCGCAAACTTAACCCAGAGGGCATCAAGGCGCAAATATAGTGGACATAAAGTCAAATATGAGATGTCTAACTATATATTGGCTGCACCGAAACAGGTCATGTTTGGTATCAACCATGTTTGAATCCTACCCAACACTGATTCTAGTGTTGGATCCCATGTACTGGCGGGTTTCCCTGTATTCCCTGTACCAGCCTTTTATGGTCTAACAGCAAGCTAGTACTGCTGCCGACCACAGACCTAAGTCTGCCCTCCTGTTGCTGAGCCAGGCCCCAACAGGGAAAGGTAGGACAATAGGTTTCCTGTTACAGGGAGGTGTAACCACCTCCCAGACAGGACTTGGTGTATTGGGCTGGGGTGGGGGCACTTGCCAGCGTCGCAAGAAGTGCCCCTTGCATACTCATGTTGCAACCAGTTGAGGGAGCCGTTGGCTGCTGCTCTGGCGCGAAACTGGACAAAGGACCTGAGAGTATCTTCCCCTCTGTCCAGCCCCTTCCCTGTGAGGAATCCCTGAATCGTCCCAACCCTTGCCTACGGCTACTTATGGGCTTACTTGTGGCTGGCTCTTCAGATTAGTAGTGGTATAAGATTCAGATCCGAAACCACTTCATCTTCAACCGTCTGGGCACTTTGGACTTCGTTGGACTTCACTTTGGAAACCGAGACTGCATCTGGAAGACTCCTACTGCTCCTGGTCTTGTTGTTTTGTCAGTATCCTGCGTTGTCTGTGCCTGTGTTCCATACAGGTTCCTATCCAGGCCTGTTGGCCTCCAAGATACTCCAAGGACTCTCCTTTGGAGTGAAGAAGTCACTCACCTTCATCTACAGGCACGGATTTTACCCCCACTGACGTCCCACAGACTGAAAGGTTCAGCAACACTGGTGGTGGTTCTGCAACTCCCTCAAGGCCTGCCCTGTCTTCACAGCAAGTTTGAAGTCCGTATCCCTTGTTGAAACTACTGGAGAAGTACCCCTAGCACTTGCCGTTGCCAACGCTTGTTGACTCTCTCCTCCAGAAATCTTCAAGTTCCAAGAATCTCCAGCTTCCATCATCTCTTGCTACCAAGTTCTTCATTCTCACTGCATCCTCTGCGTGGGCGTACTTTCTTGGTAAGCTGCTCGAGGTCCTCTTGCGACTCCTGTGCCATCGGCCTGTGGGTCCTCTTGAGGGTGGTCTTTGGCTAGCCCTGCTTTCTCGGGCCTACTCGGGCTCTCCTGCACGTGGTGAGTCCTGTGGACCTTGCTGTTCCCGACACTGCCCTTTTTCGCTTTCCTCATCTGTTGCTGCTGCCAAGGCTTGTTGGTACTCCCGCAGGACACTGACTCCCTGGCTCTCGAATTCCGACATGGAACGGCACATGAGCGGCTCCTGGTCTTCCACAGCGTCGCCTGGTCCCCATAGCTGCAGCTTCAAGGTCACAGTCCACTGTCCTGCATCTTCGTTCATCGGTGGTCATTGGTCTTCCATGCCTCCTGGTCACGACCTTCTTTGCTAACAACATCTTCACTGAGGTCCTCTATTGTGGTCTACGGCTGTTTCCGACGTCACTTGACACCTATGCACCCAGCTTCCCTGGTGTAGGTATCCTGGTTCTTGGGGTATCCACGGGTGGTGTTTCTCTCCAACCTAACATCTTCCATGGGGTTTCTTCAGGGTCCTCTGGGAAGGGTCTGTCTTTAAAACTGCAACAACGACTTCCCCATTGACATGTGTTGAACATGCGGTTGTGTTTCCACTCTGCACACAGCCTCCAGAGGGTTCCTGAGTACTTAACATGGGTGGTTCCTTGGTTCCAAACTTCTAAGTCTTCTGGGTTTAGTCCAGTTGCGACTTTGGTCATGGTTCGCATTTCACTTTATTAGTTAAATGGTTTGGTCTCCCCCTGGAGACCACTGTGTATTTGTGCTACTTACCTGTCCTGTTGTTGAAGTATTGTGTGTATTGTGATTATATGTCCAGGTAGGAGATATTAGATTGTGCGAGTGAGTGTACATAATAAATACCTATTTTTTTAACTACACTGTATTGTTCTTTGTCACTTAACCTACACTATATGATTGGCATTGGTTAAACAAGCTGCTTTACACTCCTTCTGGACTACGCCTGAAGGCTGCTCTCCACAGCTACCACTTAGAGAAAGAAAAGAAAAAGCGCATTGTTTATCTACTCTGCGCCGAGCTAGGCAAAGACTATAGCACTTTTATTTCAATTGATTTGTCAGTTGAGAGACATTCACTCGCCTGCCCTGGGGGTGTGGTCAGTCCTTTGACCGGCATCAGTGGGGTCTAGGCAAGTAGTGAAGTCAGGCAGCGGCCATCTTAGTGAGGGCTCGCGCTGCACGTCGCTAACGAGGGCATTTATTCATACGTCCATGGCTCCGCGCAGCGGACGCGCATTGCGAGCGCGCCGATCGCGCGCCGGAGTCAAGCCAGAGTCCTGCCCGTCTGCACCCGTCCGCGCTGAGGACGGGCTGGACGGCTGGACCACTGGCCATTACAAGGTAGGCGCCCCTGCCCTGAAATATTCTTTAAGGGAGATGCTGCGCCTTAAGCCCGCTCCTGCCCCTTGCTCACATCGCTACAGACCTGAGGATTATTTGACATGTCCTAGCTGTGCGTGCTTTCCGACTGATGCGGATGAGCCTCTGCTCTCTCTTTCCTCTGCTCCTCCGGAGCCTTGCTCTTTATCAACACCTAAAAACCCCAGCCAGTCCTGTCTTCTTCTCAATGCTCGCTCGCTCATTAAAAATAACATTGTATTCAAGGAACTGGTCTTAGATAAAACACCTTCTTGGGTCTTTATTACGGAGACCTGGGCCAAAGACTCTTCGGGTCCTGATCTGGTTGAAGCGGTCCCTGAGGGCTACTGCCTAACTTGACTGGACAGATTAGGCCGTGTTGGCGGTGGTTTGGCCATTTTATATCAGGACAAATTTCACTGCCACACTATACCCCTTTCTGACCCCAAGGACACACTCCAGGTCTTATATTTTTCCCTCTCAGATTCTGCTAACCCAGCATTTAATGGAATCTTGGTATACCGCCCCCCTGGCCCAAGAGCAGGATTTGGGCTGAAACTGATGCAGGTTCTGGAACCCTATTTTGGCCGACAAAATCTGACCATTCTAGGTGATTTTAATTTCCACCTTGAGCTATTGGAGGCTCACGACACTATTTCCCTGGTAGAAGTAATGTCAGCCTGCGGACTCACCCAGCTGGTGAACGGTCCCACCCACCGAGCGGGGCACACGCTCGATGGCATCTTCTCTAACGACCCTAGGCTGACAGTTGCCAGCCCCTTCCATCTCTCCTGGTCGGACCATCTGGCCGTTCCCTTCAATATGATGTATCCCGCACGGGGCTATATTAGAAGGGTCTCGAGCACCATGGAAGTGCGAAGGAACCTCAAAAAGATCAGGGAAGATTCCTTCCATCCATGGACAACCAGTCTGTCCATTCCTCGGGAGGCAGATACCTCCACTGCGGTCTCTATATTTGAAAATACCATTGCTGAGGCCTTGGAGGAGCTTGCTCCTGCAAGGTCTTGCTATTCTGCTAGGAAAAGACCCTCAGCTCCCTGGTTCTCCGAACAGCTCCGGCTTCGGAGACAGGAAGTTAGAAGGCAGGAGCGCTTATGGCACTCTAGTTGGGCCTCTAAGGACAGAGAAGCCCATAGGGTCCTGCTTAAAAACTACAAACTAGAAGTTATTAAGACCAAGCAGGAATACTTCACGGCACTCACCTCCTCATTGTCATCTCCTAGAGAACTCTTTAGGATTGTCGATTCCCTTACGACCCTTCAGACACCGGATCCTGTGGTTGCCTCTCAGGACCTGTGCAACAAGATAGCTGCCTTTTTTCAGTCAAAAATCGCCGACATCTATGCTGCTCTGGAGGTCCAAAAATCCCTGACCGCCGTTCCTTTGCTGCCTGCTCTCCCTGAGCCCAGTGTTGCGGAATCCTCTCAACATCAGGAATTGATTTCCTTTCCTCCCCTTTCCTGTCAGGATCTTGAAATCCTGCTTGATAAAACCAAATCTGGCTCTCCGCTGGATGTCTGCCCGCTAAAGATCCTCAAGCAGTGCAGAGAATCTCTCCTTCCTCCTCTGGTTGACATCATGAACAGAGCGATGAAGGAAGGCATTTTTCCCCAACAGTGGAAGAATGCTGTAGTAAAACCTTTGCTTAAAAAGCCTTCTCTGGACCCCGGGGTGTTAAAGAACTTTCGCCCCATTTCACTGCTCCCGGCTCCCGCAAAGATGCTCGAAGCCCATCTAAATAAACATCTGGCGGCATTTGTGGAGAAATCGGGCTGTTTGGATCTCTCCCAGCATGGTTTCAGGAGGGAACATAGCACCGAGTCTGCCCTCACCATAGTGCTGGATACCATCCGCACCAGAGTTGATGAGGGTCAGACCTCCCTCCTGATCCTTCTAGACCTCACAGCGGCCTTCGATACCCTGTCTCCTGTGGTGTTAACATCCCGCCTGAGGGAGATTGGGGTCCGCGGGTCTGCTCTGGGACTCCTTTCCTCTTTTCTCGACCATAGAGAACAAAGGATAATGCTGGGATCGTTTCTATCTCCATCCCTGTCTGTGCAATGTGGGGTCCCTCAAGGGTCAGCGCTCAGTCCTACCCTTTTTAATATCTATGTGACCCCCCTGGCCAGACTTATTAGATCTTTTGGGATGGAGGTAGTTTCCTACGCGGACGACACTCAGATCTTAGTCTCTCTCTCCCAGCCAGCTACGTCAACTGCCGCCAATTTTAGATCTTGCATGGAGGCAGTTGGCCAGTGGATGATCCACAATTCACTAAAGCTGAATGGGGAGAAGACGGAGGTGATGGTTTTTGGAGGAAAGGAACCGATCTGGTCGGTGGAGTGGTGGCCGAACTCGCTGGGCGTATGTCCCGAGCCCACCTTGTCAGCAAAAAACCTGGGAGTTATGATTGACCCCAACCTTAGTATGTGCCAACAGGTCAACAGGACTGTTTCGACCTGCTGGGGGATCATCCACATTCTGAGGAAAATCAGGCACTTCTTGTCACCCCAGGCAAGAAAGCAACTTGCTGTCGCTCTTTTGGGCTCGCGACTGGACTACTGCAATGCGCTGTATGCAGGGCTGAACAAGAGTCACCTACAGCGCTTGCAGGTGGTCCAGAACGCGGCAGCGAGATTTGCTCTTGACCTACCAAAACGTGCCTCTGCCACTGAAGCCCGAAAACAACTGCACTGGCTCCCCGTTGAATACCGGATCCTTTTCAAATCCATGTGCCTGGTGTATAAAGCCCTTGCTAAACCCAGCCCTACAAGCATGGGATCCATTCTTTCTCGGCATAACCCTAGTAGGAATCTTCGCTCCAGTCACAAACTTCTCCTCTCTGTACCCCGTGTCAGAAAAGCAAGATGGGGAGGTAAGGCCTTTTCCTTTCTGGCACCCAAGTGGTGGAATGCCCTCCCTTTGGAAGTAAGATCCAGTCCCTCTCTGCAAACTTTTAGATCCGCGCTTAAAACTCACCTTTTTACACGTGCATACCCGTAGTGGTGCTTTGTATACTCTGTTTATTGATTTTGATAGGCGCCTTGATACCTTCGGGTTTAGTCTGCGCGTTATAAGTTGCATAATAAATAAATAAATAAGAGAGCTTTCTATGGTTGTCTAAGACCACTAAAATCACCATAAGGGATGCCTAGATTAATGCAAGGTGCTTCACTTAAATAAGTGTGCACCATGAAGTAAGCCAGCCACCTATATATTGTGCCTTCTTTCCCATGTGACTTGCTCAGTTTTTTTTCCAATTTTCAATTCCGTGGCAAAGAACGTTCTTCAGCTTCATCAGTCAGTTGAAAAACAGTAAGGACCAACAAAACAATACTTTCAGGAGAGGAGGGAACATCAATCCTTGTTTAAACATCTTATACAATTACAACCACTGAATGAGATTTGCACAACAAATAATTTGATAATATGTACTGCCCATAGCGCAAACCAATAGTATAAGCAAAAATATTGATATTCTTATGGTGTAAGAAAAGGATGATTAACACCCTAATTATCCAAAATAGATACTAGACCTAGTCTAGGTTTTGAGAAAATAACCTGCACCATGACGCAAACTTAGAATCACAAATATGCATAGGGAGTTTAAATATACCAGAGGAGCAACACTTATTAAAACAGGAAGTTATGCATCAGAATCTTATTTGTTTTAATAAATTACTTTTTTTGACCAGTCTAGAAATCAAATTCCTCTTTTCCGGTTTTCTTTTTTTCTTTTCGCGCCAGGATACTCCGGCAGTAATTGAGCGCGTAATAAAACAGCATAATAATAATAATAATAACTTTGACATTTTAAACCGAGGCAATATTCTGAAATGTTTACAACCAATCAATGCCCTGGCCCACATAAAAACAAGTAATATAAAATCAGTAAATTTTTGTGGCTTCTCCTTACCCATAAATCGATGAAAGTACCTTAGTCACCTGGAGTACGAGGCATTTTGTAAAAGATGTTTTATGCACAAAAATCACTGTTTAAAAATTGGGGTCTTGAGCCCTAATTGGATGTGAAATATAATTATCCAAATATATTTTTTTAATGTGATAAATGTTGAACAGAAGCCACCTAGTTTGGATAAGGCGCAGCAAGCCAATTCAAACTCTTTTGCTTTGCATGGGGTGTTGGACTCAGAAATTAAACATGTTCTGAGCATTTAGGCATAAAAATCCACTTTAGAATAAACAGAAACGCTAACGTTTAAAGATGTAAACTAGTTGCAGGAAGAAACTGATGTTGACTTCCTATAGTATTAGGTAATACTGGAATGTATTGACGTAATTGTGCATCTCCTGTATTTTTGAAATTATATTTGTGCAGTATAGGAGAGTTGACTCCTCTAAAGCTAGGAAGAGGTAATAATCTTTTGATATACCATTTTTTTTTTAAATTTGTTTTTATGAAGAACAATAGCAGGGCATATGAAAGACATACAGTACATATGACGGTTACGATTGTGCATTGTAATCAATAGTGTCGCTACATACGTTAAGATAGTAAAAAACATCAGACATGCTTGAACATTGGCACATTACTCGATGTCCCGACTCCCCCAAACCCCGCTCCCCCTAATCAGAGTCTCCTTCTCCATCAGACAAAGGTGGATCGCACAGAAAACCCCTACACTCGTTCCAGGACCCCCAGATTTTGCCCCACTTCCGGGGACACCCCCGGTTCAAGTACACCACTTTCTCCGCCAGCATCGCTGTATCAAGATCCCTGCACCAATCATTATTCACAGGTACCTCCACCGATCCCCAGTATTTGGCTATATTTCGTTTGGCATACATTACCCCCAGTGTCACCCAATCCTGAGCTGGGTGGGTAAGGTCGTTTGGTTCCCATATGTTCAGCCTACAGCATCTTGGTTCGTGCACCACCGATTCTTTCACTACCTGTGAGACAGTTCTCATAACCCTGGCCCAATACGCCGCTATGCCCGGGCACCGCCATATTGTGTGAAAAAATGTTTCTTCCTCCCAACAACCTCTCAGGCAGACAGTGTTCAGCCCTCCCCATGGTGTGTAAACTGACCCTGCTGTAGTACACCCTGTGGAGTATCTTTAGCTGAACCAGGCGCAGCCTAGAGGGTATGGCCACCTCCCGTGGGGAAGACAGTGCCGTCTGCCTCATCGAATTCTCCTATATCATTAGACCAACTGTGTTGTAATTTTAGCGTTGGATCCGGCGGGTTATTAATTAATTTGCGATATGTGAAGGAGGTCGCCTTCTTGGGCATATGTTCAGTAAGTAGTCAGTCCTCTAAAGGTGTGGATTCGGGCACATCAGTGCCAGGAGAGAGGACAGACACCAAGGCATGACTAATCTGGAGGTGTCTGAACCTATCGGAAGGTGCTAGATCGTACTGGACTTGAAGCTGATTAAATTGTATTACTAAACCTTTCTTCCATAAGTCACCCACCGTAGAAATACCTATCAGGTCCCATTCCATGAAGCCCTTAATGTTACAAAGCTTACCCAGCTGTCGTGTGCACCAAAGCGGTGTCATTTGGATAATAATGTCCTTACATTTAAGGGGACCCTGGGCTTTGTACCAAATACCCACCGTGTCTGCCGTCGGGCTCAGGAGGGAAGAAGTGCTTCTTGATATACCATTTTTTAAGAAACCCGGGCTGAATCATCATGCCCCTTAGTGGGATGCATTGAACATCATCTTCTTGCATTAAGAACACACAGCAAAAGCAATACAAAAGGTGGCCAATTTATACAGCAGTAACACCACAACTTGATATTGACCCTTTAAATCTAAATGGGCCATGTCTACTCGTGATTATGATTTCGTGCATAATGGGCCCCACTTGACCCTAATGAATAGCTATATCAACACCCAGAAAACAACAAAAAAAGATGGTTCATAATACCCTTGAAGTGATCTAAAAATTATGTATTCAGAAGACTACTGGCTCCTAAGTGGAGATTGTAAATTTAATATCGGAACTTGAGGAGTCAGAATCTGTATTAATCAAATATCAGTTATAGAATTTACTTTCTGCTGATACCCTTTATTAAACAGAAAAAAGATATGTTAGGTAATCTATTTCTTCACCTGCTACATTATGCTGGTATGAGAATTTTAAGTAGACTACTTGCAAGATCCCTTATAGATTACACCCTAGCTAATGTGACAATGTTTAATTAGGCAAAAACTTTTAGTTTGTAAGCTAGAAAGGAGAGCGATCATTTCCCTCAGCTGATCACTATGTAGAACAAAGGATTTTATACATTGAGTGTCTTATTAGAGTTGGCCACTCATATGCATTTAACTTGTGGTAAGGCCCCCCTTTTAAATCAAATAATGCAATACTGTAGGTAGTTTTAAAATTCATGGCGTGCTTTCAAAGATAGTGCAAGAATGTGCCACCAGATCCACGGTGTGGCGACCAACAGTTCCAGTCATCAAGCTAATGTATTTTAAATCGTTTTTAATCAATTTCATCATCTGTATATCTATTTTTTTTCAAGAGCATCTTCCAAATGTATAGCAAAACATCATGATTTCAATACGTAGCACGTAGTGTCAATTTAAGAGCCCTATTGCTCATTGATGAACAATACTAATTGTCAGCTGGTTCCGAAGACCCTTTTTTTCCGCATTAGTTACCCCTGAAGAGGGGCTTTTGCCTGAAATGCATTGGGTATAACTTTGTTATTTGACGAATTGTTAATATCGAGACAAGCAGTAAAAAGAAGCCTGGATCGGGGATGTGTGCCATGCCCAAAGACTATACATGGGAGATAGGGTTAAGGCCTGCTAGAGGGGTCTCTTACCTAAGGCAGGGTGCACTAGATCTCCTGTGAGGGCATATCTGCATACGCAGATATGCAAGCCCCTGAAATATCCTTGTCGATTCCTGGATATTGTATTTGACCAGGTAAGCCATAGTAAGTGTATGGACTGGACACTCATTATGAATTCCCCAGCTCCATGATGGCTTCACTGAAGTATGGGATGTTTGGTACCAAACTTCTCGTCATAATAAACCTGCCCTGATTCCAGTGTCAGATTTATTAACAATTTCACACAGAGTACCCCTTAGACGGGTCCACTGAAACCTACCAACCATTGTGTGGTCGTCAACTGGCCGAAGCCAGTCTGCTGCCACCAATCAGTGTTCTGACCTCATGAGGTAAGTGCCTGTGCGCTCAGAGGTCGAGAGAAATGCCCTTCCTTGGTGGAGGTTTTCACACCTCCCCCAAGTCAGAAAGAGCCATCTGTGGCGGGAGCTTCAAAGGCCTTGCCGCATTTGTCATGCGACCCCAGCCTCTCCTGTTAGAGGGATCAGGCCCTCTTCCTGTCCTCATCCCTTTTTTGGCGGGAGGACAGGCAGGAAAATGTAGAAAGAATAAGAGGTGTGAAGCCCTTTGCTAACTCCTCCACTCAGATGTTTAAGGCGAGGTGAAGTACATTTTTCAGTGCCCACCATCTAAAAGATGGTGGGACTTATCCAGTCAGGGCTAGGGCTGTGGTCCCCTCCCACCGGAGGTGGGCATTATAGAGGTTGTAGACACCCCAGGTAAGGGGCCTACACCACTACCCGTCACTCCCTAGTAATGCCCCTAAATCTAATATTTAGGTGGCATCCCCTGACCCTGAACTTCAGTTCCTGATGACCTAAGAAGAGCCAGACACCACAGTCTCACCAGCAGAGAAAACTACAGAGAACTACGGACTAGACCCCAGCCCTACCATCTTGTCTGCAGCCCTTGATGATCCTGCGCCAAAAGGTGACTCATCCTGCAGCCCAGTGACCTCCAAAAACCATGGGAGAACTGCCTGCCTTTAACAAAAACTAAGATCTCCTGAGAACAACGGATCTGTTCACCAGCAACTACTTTCAAGTAGAGGCCTCTGTGACCTGAATAACAGGGAAACCCTGCTCCCGGTTCCACATCTGCACCCAGTGACCCCAGCCCGATTCCAAATGGCTCACCGGTCCCAGTGAGTTTACCTAGTGCGGTTCCCCAGTGTTCAGAGCTAGAGTCCACCCTGGGTTGACCCCTCCCAGATTCCGCGACGTTGCCTGCATCCTCTGTACAGAGAATGCCTCAAAAGTGACCTGCTCCAGTAAGCCGTTTCCAACATCAAGACACTCCTTCACCCGCCGGCCCTGGGCCTTGGTGAAGTGGACCAAAGGTGTTTCTACGTCCCTCAGTATCGTAACTTAACTCTTCAGCTGTTGAGTTCCTTTGACCGACCACCTGGCCTGAGCCTGCAGTCCCTGTCTGATTTTTGCCTTTCTCTACTACTTTACATTGGGCATCCGATGCTGTGTTGCCACCCTGCACCCGACTGCCCATGTGCCGGTGGTGGTGTAGTAATGGTGCTGTTTTGGACCCTGCCCAGTGCTTGCTTCAACCCCTGGAGACTGGTTCTCTGAGCCTCTGTTACTTACCTTTAATCAGCCACTATTCGATTGCCCCACTCTTCGTTGATTTTGATTGGGCAACCAACACTGTATTTGCACCTTCACCTGGCCACCCCTGTGCCGATAGAAGTGTACTATTGGTGCTGAACTGAACCTTGCCCAATACTGACCTTAATTACTGAAGACTGCTCTTGTAAGTCGATGTTTCCTATATGTATGCTGAAGTTTTTCTTCCTCCCGTAGGTTAGCATTGCAAAGTCTGAAAATTGCATGTTGCCCACTATTGATATTGAAAAGTATTTCTATTGCAAACCGTATTTGCCTAAGGGGAAGTTCTGGTGTACTACAAAATCAATATATCCAAGTATTATTTTTATAAAGCGGTCTTGGATTTATTCATTGAGTGTGTGTCTCATTTATTGCCACTGTGTGGCTACACTACCACAAAAGAGAGCATTATTATCATCTTCCTACACTGAGCAAGATCTCTGTTGGATTACAGATATGATCAGTGCATTTGCAACCCTTAAACAACTAAATGAAATGGAGTAAACATGAATAAGACGAAGTGTTGACTTCTGGAACCTGTTTAAAAAAAGTCTGCAACCTGTTATTTAGAAGATAATCTGGAAACTGTTATGAAATATACCTATTTAGGCATTACTTTTGATAATCGGGGTACCATTAAGGCACACTTGCAATGAATTTAGTTGAAGTCTAGGTCTCTGCTGTTTGCATTTGCAGGTTTGCCAAAAAATATAAGTAATTGCATTCTATTTTGTCTTGTCTATTAAACCAATAAAAAGATTTAAACCTAAAAAATATATAAGCGGTCCCTCTTTGGACCCCATTCTTATAGTAATGAATTGTAATCTTCTCTCTTCATTAGCATATGGATCCCAAATTGTTTTAGGAAACGATGCAGCGCTATTGGACACTATACCATTTTTCATATGTAAACAATTGATTAGTCTGCCTAAGAACACTACGCAAGCTCAGGTACGCCTGGAGTTCGCCCTTGTGACTCATCAACTTGTTCGGAACAGTGTTTTCATTTAATCTTGCAAGAGGATGAAGGAGGCTTCCATGAGTACATTGAATTATGATTTAAGGCAAGAAATCATGCACCCAAGACCTGATAACCCTTGGCGGAATATTTAGAAACTTCATTATGTGAATTTAACCCTCAACAATTTGTGGGCCTTACTAACTCTGCCTGCTGTCTTTAGATCCATGGTCAACATAAGTGTAGAAAGAACTTCACAATTGCGTGACAAGGAAATTATTGCAAAAGAATCATATGGTGGATTATCTTAAAGTTGTACGTCTTCCCTCGTTGTCAACAATACCTTAAGTTAGCTTTTTTCTTGACTTGAAGACAAAGTTTTTCATGCAGGTTAGGAAACCTTCCCACAAAAGATTTTGTAACAGGATTAAAAGCAACACGTACTGATGCAAATGTCAGACTTTGTGGTTACAAAAGTGTTGTTGCTGCGTATTTTATATATATGCCCAGTTCTGTCCAATAGCCACAGAAGGCTGCATTAATCAACTTCATATAAGAACTTGCAGGCAGGCCCTGAATAAGACCCTAAATGGACAACATACTAAACTAATTTGTAATTTTGTTAAATTCATAGTTTATTTTTTAAAGTTGTTGTAAATTTTCCTCTCATCCTATTTGATCTGCACCCAATTTTTTTAGCATGTTTATATGCAGTATGGTTTTAGATTGACGTTCGTGATTTTATACTTAATGTGTGCTCTTAATGTGTTTTTCTTTTTTGTTGTGACGGTTTTTACTAACTATATACAATAAAGATTTACTGAACCTGCAATGGATCGAATCTTCAATATTTTAGAGGGACCAGAGGTGGGGGTAGTTTGTTTTTGGCCATTCAGAGACGGGCACGTAGAGAAGACTGGGCACTCTGCTTTTTTTTATGCTCTGCACTGTCACCATACAGCTTTCTGCTTTAAATCCACCTCTACCTTTGGTCATCTGCTTTACGTCGTGCTTCTCTTCACGTCATGTAAACTATAACTGGAAAGATGGATTTTACCCTCGTTTTCATCTCCTCACCATCTCTTCCACGTAGTATGGAAAATAATAAAAAACAGCATTGGCAAAGCCTGTAGGTCTCGCATATGCAAAAGCGATTTGCTTTGCCAATATGTTTTAGCAATGTTGTACACCAGAGTGGCTGCTGTCAGCATAGTTAAGTTAGTGGGGTAAAGGAGAGTGTCGTGAAGTGTTGTAAAGTAGAGTGGAGTGTCGTAGATTAAAGTGGAGTGGCATAGAGTGGCTTGGAGTAGCATGGAGTGTCATGGAGTAGCGTACAGTGTTATGAAGTGTCGTGGCGGGAGTAGAGTGGAATACAGTGTCAGATACATAGGGATGAGTGGTATAGTGTGTTGTGGAGTGGTGTAGAACAGAGTAGAGTGGTGTAGAGGGTGTTTGAAGTCTAGTGTTGTAGAGTAGAGTGGTGTAGAATGAAGTAGATTGTCAGAGTAGAGTAATATGTCGTAGAGTAAAGTGGCATAGAGGGAGTTGTGTTAAGCGTCGTATAGTGGAGTAGTGTCCTAAAATTTCATAGAGTGGAGTAGAGTGCTGTAGAATGGCATAGAGTGGAGTGGAGTGGACTGGAGCAGAGTAGATTGGCGTAGAGTGCAATGATTTTGAGTAAAGTGGTGTATAGTGCAGTGATGTAGAGTGTTGCTAAGTAGATTGCAATGGGGTAGAGTGCAATGGCGCAGAGTGGTGTAGAACGATGTGTAGTGGTGTAGTGTAGTGGCTAAGAGTGGTGGCATATGGTGCAGTCATGCTGAGTAGAGTGTCAGAGTGCAGGGTTGTAGAGTTGTGCAGAGAGCAGTGTCGGAAAGGTGTGCAGAGTAGACGAGTGGTGCAGATGTGGAGTGCATTGGCATAGGGCAAAAAGAGTATAGGGGCCTAAAGTGCAGTGGTGCTAAGTAACGGTCGTAGGTGCAGGGGTGTAGGGTGCATTGGTTTAGAGTAAAGCGGTGTCGAATGCATTGGCGTAGAGTGCAGTGGTTTAGAGTACAGTGGATTAGGCGTGGACTGGGGCAGAGTAAAGTGCAGTGGCGTAGACTGCAGTGGCATAAACTGCAGTGGCGTAGAGTGGATTGTTTCAGAGTAGAGTGCAGTGATGCAGGGTAGAGCGCAGTAACGTAGAGTAGTGTGGCATAGAGTAGAGGGGTGCAGCGGTGACTACACTGGCATAGAGTGGAGTGTCGCAGTGTGTAGTGGCATAGAGCATATTGTTTTAGTAGAGTGGGGTAGTGTGTGCTGGCCTAGAGTGCACTGTCATAGAGTGCAGTGGTGCACAGTATGTTGGAGTGGCATTATTTGCACTGGTGTAGAGTGCAGTAGAGTGGTAAAGAGTAGAGTGCAGTGGCACAGTAAAGTGGTGCAGATTAGAGTGGCAGAGTGCAGTGCTGCAGAGTGAAGTGTCCTATAGTGCAGTGGTTTAGAGCATAGTTACATAAAGTGCAGTGGTGGAGAGTAGATTGGCATAAAGTGCAGTGGTGGAGAGTAGATTGGCATAAAGTGCAGTGGTGGAGAGTAGATTGACATAAAGTGCAGTGGTGGAGAGTAGATTTGCATAGAGTGCAGTGGGGTGGAATTTATTGGTTTTGAGTAAGTGTAGAGTGCATTGGCTTAGAGTGCTGTGGCATAGAATGCAGCGATATTGAATAGAGTGGGGTAGAGTGGAGTAGCACAGAGTGGAATAGAGTGGCTCAGGCTGCAGTGGCCTAGAGCACATTGTTTCAGAGTAGAGTGTAGTGTCGTAGATGTCAGTGGTGTAGAGTAGATTAGAGGGGGATTGGCATAAAGTACAGAAGCGTACAGCGGAGCATGCAGAGTAGAGTGGCCTAGAGTTAATTTCCACATCCCATCCCAATCCATCATTTTCGACACCAGTTTGGACCCAGCTAAATGCACGTAAGTCTTGACCCTGCTCCAATCTGAATAGTCCAACTTGAACTGCCATGCCAGGTACTCCCTGAACCGGAGCACAAGCAACCCAGCACCGGTCTCACACTAGTTATGGGCTTAGCAGCCAGGTACCTCTTGGTTCCAATGACAGTGTGCATAGTACCGACGTCTGGCCTACCCGTTTTACTTATGGAGACATAATAAGTGTACAAAACCGTGATGGATGGAAGCTTGAATTCATCTCAGCCACTGGAATTCACTCGAGCCGCATCTCAATCCATCGTTATTTTGCACATCATGCAACCTCAGTTTGGACCCAGCTTTATGCAAATTGATCTTGACCCTGCTCCTTTTGGAAGAGTCCAGCCCGAACTGCCCAGTCAGGTCCTCCCTGAACCGGACACAAACAACTCAAGACTGGTTTCACCCTATTTATGGGCTCATCAGCTGGGTACAGCTTGGTGCCAGAGACAGACCCTGTGTAGTTTCTTCTGTACGCTAAGGCAGACCAAGACACCCTCCAGGAATTTAAAGACCTGGCTTCAGCAAGTGGCCTGGATACTGCCCCAGAATTGCCTGTGGAATTCCCCACTGGACCCCCTACGCCGGAGGTGGCCTCTCTCCATAAGGTCATGCTGAAAGCTGCAATGGCATTGCACTTGCAACACCCCTCAGCAGAGGCGAAGCCATGTGTTCTCACAGAGGATCTCTTGCCAAACAGTTCAGAACTTGTTACCCTTCAGTGAGGCTTTGTTGACTCCAGGCACCTGTCCTGGCTGTTTGGGAAAGACCTTCGTCTACGCCAGCAGTGGATAAACCTGTGGCCTGCCGCTACGGTTTGGCACCAGGATATCCATCATTCCTTTTTACTTAGTGTTCACCAGAGAACCTGGTCATCCAGACTTCTTGCTCAGGAATGCAGTTGGGTTTTGCCTTCCCTACAGTACCCTCAGAAATTGAGTCTTAACATCTGGAGGCTTGGAGCAAGAAACCTTTCTTGCTAAGGAGAATGGCCTTCAAATCATTAAATGCCAACTGCCTTCTCGCCTGTTTCGCCCATGGGTTAAGGGACATGGCCCAAAAGATGCTGTCACGCAGTCCTGCCAACATGAAAGACCATTTTCTGTAGGTCATTGCGGATGGCTGCAATGCTTCTCGCCATTTTAATAAGTCTGGACTTTGCACCGGGGATACTTTCACCCGAGCCATGGGTATCTCCATCTCTATTTACCATCATGCTTGGCTTGGGAAGTCCAACTTTGGCACAGACGTCTGGGCAAACCTCATAGACCTTACTTCTGACAAGTTATGCCTCTTCAGCGACAAGGCAGACTCAGTGCTGGGGAGGTTTCAAAATTGGAGCCACAACAAGATCACTGGGCCTTAAGTTTCTCCCACCATCCAAGGACTTTTGGTCCTTTACCCCCTTTCATGACTATGGAAGAGGTTCTTCCTCTGTCCCCGGCAAGATGAGCCACTCCAGCAGCAACCTAATCATCTGATCCACCAATACAGTGGCTGCACCAGAGGCAGGTGCTGTGCAGCTACGTTGCAACCCTCCTCCTCATCTTGCCTCACCCTTGTACCTCCAGGAGATCAGACCTAATACGTTTCTTCAGTATTGCTGTGGGAGGGCGGAAGTCGTATTTTCTTCTGGCCTGGAAGGCCATCACTTCAGACCAGTGGGTCCTGCAGTATATAGACAAAGGGAACACCCTTCCCTTACTTCAGGCTCCACCTGCCCTCCCTCCCCCTGACCAGCTTGCCTTTCTACAATAAGAGGTGGCAGCCCTCCTTCTGAAAGGAGTGGTGGAGTTAGTGCCAGGCAAGGAAATAGGCCATGGGGGTTGTGCACGCTTCTTTGTGCCAAGAAGGATGGCAGCCCATTCTAAACCTCAGGAGCCTGAACTCCTTCCTCAGAAAGGAAGGATGCTGATCCTACTAAAGTACTACTGGTGTTGGAGCTTGGAGACTGGATTGTGTCACTAGACCTGCACTTCCACATTCCTGTCCCGTGGTCCCATCGGAAGTACTTGCGATTTGTGGTTGATTCTACTCACTACCAATTTGCTGTACTTCCCTTTGGTTTGACATTGTCACCTCGAGTCTTCATGAATGGGATGGCAGTGGTTACAGCTCATCTCAGCCGGTTGGCATATCGATTTTCCCATACCTGGACGGCTGGCTTCTCAAAGCTTGTATGCTGGAAATGGTGTTGCAAAAACAACAGTTGATGGACAGAATGCAGAACAATGTCATACAGTCACCCCAGTACAGAGATCTGGGCATAAATCCATTGTTTTTTTGCCACCATGCCGTTCCAGTTTGAACCCAGCCATATGCAAATCAGTCTTGACCCTGTGCCTGGTGTTACGCCATCTGTAGTTAATGACATCTCTGCTTTTGGACCTGGGCTTTCCGATCAATGAGCCGAAATTCCACCTGTGGCTCTCCCAATGACTCCAGTTCATAGGGTCAGTACTAGACGCCACCTTTCTCCACACCTTTCTTCCCCATACACAGTCTGAGACATCCATGAGATGGCTCCATCTTCCAAACATGACATGAGGGTTCCAGTCCGGAGAGTTTCGCGATTCCTAGGTCTGCTGACTTCCTGCAATCTATTAGCCATGCACAAACGTTGGCACATGAGGGCCTTGCAGTGTTGTTTCCACTCGTAGTGGCTCAGTACATAAGGGTGACACCTGTTGAACTCCATCGTCATTGCTGCCAGCACTGCATCAGAAGTAGCTTGGTGGGGGACAGAGCCTTTAGTCCTCCTTCGACTGTGACTGCGAGTTTCCAAGATCTAGTTTGACACCTGGGGGTGGTTCAACATGTGTGGAACATGCAGGTAGATGCAGTATGCATTAGTAAGATCATTACCGCAGGTAAGAAACTTTTTCTATTGTTACATTTTTTTGTTGTTGTATAAATTAGGCAAAGAATTCATAATTCATCACATATCAAGCATCATTCCAATATTTAGTATACTGTAGTATCCAATCCAATCAATCATTTGTTAAGCGCACTACATACCCGCGAGGATCTCAAGGTGCTGGGGGGGGGGGGGGCTACTGATCGAACAGCCAGGTCTTGAGTATCCTCCTGAAGGTTAGCTGGTCTTGGGTCTGTTGTAGGCTCAGTGGGAGAGTTTTCCATGTCTTGATGGCGAGGTGGGAGAAGGATCTCCCACCGGTGGTAGTTCGGATTCGCGGGATGGTGTCGAGTGAGACGTCGGCGGAGCGTAGCTGGCGGTTGGGGATGTAGAAGGAGAGCCGTCTATTGAGGTAGGCTGGGCCTGTCTTGTGGAGTGCCTTGTGTTCGTGGGTGAGGAGCTTGAAGGATATCCTCTTGTTGACGGGGAGCCAGTGCAGGTTTCTCAGGTGGGGGGTGATGTGGCCGTGGCGTGGTATGTCGAGAATCAGTTGTACCGAGACGTTTTGGAAGCATTGTAGTAGTTTGATGAGCTTGGTCGGGACACCTGCTTAGAGGCGTTTCCGTAGTAGTCTGCTGCTGACGAGGGCCTGGGTGACTGTCTTTCTTGCATCTGTCGGTATCCATCTGTAGATCTTGCGGTGGGTGTTGAAGCAGGAGGAGGAGACGGCGTTGACTTGCTTGGTCATTGAGAGCGTTGAGTCGAGGATGATTCCGAGTTTGCGTGCGTGGTCGGTGGGTGTTCGGGCTGCCCCCAGTGCCGTCGGCCACCAGGAGTCATCCCAGGCTGAAGGGTTGGAGCAGAGGATGAGGACCTCAGTCTTGTCCGAGTTCAGCTTCAGACGGCTGGTCTTCATCCAGTTGGCGAAAGCCTTCATTCCTTCGTGGAGGTTGGCTTTGGCGGTGATGGGGTCCTTGGTGAGGGAGAGGATCAGCTGAGTGTCGGCGTAGGAGATTATGTTGAGGTCGTGATGTCGGGCTACGTGTGCGCCATGTAAATGTTGAACAGCGTCGGGCTGAGGGAGGATCCCTGGGATACGCCGCAGATTATCTCGGAGGCTTTGGAACGAAATGGGGGGAGGCGGATGCTCTGGGTTCTGCTGGAGAGGAAGGAGGTGGTCCAATCCAGAGCCTTGTCTGCGGCGTGGAGGCTTGTGGGTAGTGTGCGGTGGCAGACGGTGTCGAAGGCGGCTGAGAGGTCTAGGAGGATGAGTTTTGCAGTCTTGCCGTTGTCCAGCAGGGTCCTGATGTCGGTGGCGGCGATGAGGGCAGTCTCTGTGCTGTGGTTGCTTCGGAACCCTGACTGGTAAGAGTCCAGGATTCTGATTTCTTCGAGGTATTGGGTTAGCTGTCTGTTGACAGTTTTCTAGATGACCTTCAACAGCAGAGCAGAGAGATGGTCCGGAAGATCTTGAGGTCTCTTGGGTCTGCCTTAGTTTTTTTGAGTAGGGCGTTGATCTCGGTGTGTTTCCAGATCTCTGGGAAGGTCGTGGTCTTGAGGGAGAGATTGATGACGTTGTGCAGGTGGGGTGCGATGGAGCTGCTTGCTCTGTTGAAGACGTGGTGCGGGAATGGGTCTGACTGAGAGCCGGAGTGGATTGTGCGCATGATCTTGATGGTGTCGTCGATGCTCATGCTGGCCCAGGCTAGCAGGGGGTCGTGGTCGATGGTGTGCGGAGGGTCTGTTGTGTTGCTGTCTGTTGGGACTGTCTGGGTGTTGAAGCTGTTGTGGATGTCTGCTATCTTGCGGTGGAAGAAGGTGGCGAGGGAGGCGCACAAGGCTTGCGACGGCGGGATGTCGTTGGTATTGGAGCTGAGGTTGGAGAGTTCCTTCATGATGTTAAAGAGCTCCTTGCTATTGTGTGCGTTGTTGTCGAGGCGGTTTTTGAAGGAGGTCCTCTTGGCCGCCTTGATGAGTTGGTGGTGGTTGCGAATGGCGTCCTTGTGTGCTGCGTGGCTGTCCGGAGTTTGTTCACTGTGCCATTTCTTCTCTAGTTTCCGGCAGGCTTGCGCGGAGGCTAGGAGTTCTGGGGTGAACCAGCTGGCCCTCTTGCTGGTGTCTCTGTGGGGGGTTTTCTTCAGCGGGGAGAGGGTGTTGGCACAGTCCTCGATCCAGCGTCTGAGGCTGTGGGCAGCGTCGTCGGTGTTGGAGGGTTCGGTGGGTGGGCTGAGAGCGAGGTTTGCTGGAAGTTGGTCTTCGGTGATTTTGCTCCAGCAGCAGCGGGGGATCTGTTGGGTGCAGTGGTGTGTGGTGTGTTTCTGGAAGGCGAAGTGGATGCAGCGGTGGTCGGTCCAGAGGAGTTCGGTGGTGTGGCTGACTGAGACGTGCAGGCTTGAGGAGAAGATTGGGTCAAGTGTGTGGCCGGCGGAGTGGGTGGGCATTTTGAGGAGTTGCTTCAGTCCGAGGTTATCGATCAGGGTTGTGGAGTTGTCGTTGTTGTTCTCAAGGTGAAAGTTCAGGTGTCCGAGGAGGATGTAGTTGGTGGAGGTCAGGGCGTGCATGCTGATCAAATCGGCGATGGAGTCGCTGAACTGGGGGTGGGGTTCAGTAGATGAGGGTGCCTCTGAGGGTGGAGTTAGGGTCTGTGTGGATCTGGAAATGCATGTGTTCGGTGGTGCTGAGCGCTCGTCTGTGCTAGTCGAGACCCTGTTCTTGTGGACGATGGCGATTACTCCTCCAGCGGTGCGGTCTCTGTGGTGATCTTGTCGCCATCTGGGATGGCTATGGCGATGTCTGGTGCAGACGAGTCGTTAAACCAGGTCTCTGTCAGGAAGGCAACGTCCGGGGATGTTGTGTCGAGCAGGTCCCAGAGCTTGCGTGCGGGGCGGGTGTTCAGTAGTATGCATCCGAGGTGGTTGGGGTCTTCCTTGGCGGGTGGTTCATCGGCTCTGAGGCTGGTGTAGCTGCAGTTCCGGCAGGTGAAGGGCCGTGTGTGCGTTTTGGGGCGGCCTTGAAGCAGGTGTGGCGCCGTCCAGAGTTGAGAGCGTGCTGGCGTCGTAGTGGCGGTGGTTGTCGTGGCAGGGGCCAGGGCTTCTGGCGCTGTGCGCGGTCCAGGCGCGGACGGGCGCAGACGGGCTGGCCTTAGGCACGCCTTCGGAGTGCCAACGGCGCGGCCGGCATATATTGGGAGGTAGGAGGGAGGAGCAGCTGGGATGGTGGAGGGGGCGGTAGCAGAGAATGGGCAGTGGGCAGTCAGGGGGGCGGGGCCGCAGGGGATGCAGCGGTGAGGGACAACGAAGGTAACAGACGGAAAAAGGGGCACAGAAACGAGGGAAAAACGAGTAGCACAGAGGGCAGAAGGGCACAAAAAACGAGTAGAACAGAGGGCAGAAGGGCACAAACAAACGAGTGGAACAGAGGGAAGAAAGGCACAAACAAACGAGTAGAACAGGGCAGAAGGGCACAAAAAAACGAGTGGAACAGAAGGCAAAAGAGGCACAAACGAGGGAAAAACGAGTGGCACAGAAGGCAGACGGGCATAAAAAACAATTGGAACAGAAGGCAAAAGGGGCACAAAAACGAGGGAAAAACCAGTGACACAGAGGTAAAAAGGGCACAGAATTACCGGAAAAACGAGTGACACAGAGGCAGAATACAGAAATATAGGGGCAGCTGAGAACAGAAGGCAGAACGGGCAGAGAGGCACGGGGGGAGCAAGGGGAACAGAAGGGAAAACCGGGCAGGGACACTGTGGCAGCGAGGGGTACGACAGTGATCTAGCTCATTAATTGGAGTCTAAGGTCAAAATGTATTTTGATAGCCATTCAGACTGTCATGTACTGCAATCTCTATAAGGTATTTGCATATTACTAGCTGCGATTAATGATGGGGCCATTAGACAGGGAGAGGGCACCAGTTTTTTATGATGAATGCTTCTGCACATACCTTCTACATTGGAATAAAAATATTTCTGTAAATACAATATCCTGTTTCAATTGGAAAACACCCACAGCATCATTCACTAATTTCCAAATGGCCCTAATCTCTATTTCTTCTGCTCTGTTCATAATAACTTAGTTGTTGCTTTATACTAAGCTTATGAATTTGGGGTGGAAAGTAATCTGTAACAACAGTGAAGAGGGTTGCTTCTCCAAATTCGTAAATAACCATAGTTAATTACCTATTTTTCAGACATTTTGGCTGTACGTACAGGCTACAAAATGCACAAGAATGGCTCCCTTTGAATCAATAATTCTTTCAGTTATGTTTTTCAAGGGTGCTCCAAATTGTAAGTCATAAACCTGTTTTGCAGTCTGAGGATTCAGAAATGAAAAAAATTACTTTTTGATTTGTGCCATGAATTTTGAATGTTGGAACTATTATTGCTGATTGGCATGCTTTTATTTAGCTCCCTAGTTAAGAGTTCCACAGACTTTGTTTTGTTATTATTTGCAGGTTCTTAGTTCTAAACTGATGCCGACTGCTGATGATGAAATGGCAAGAAACTGTGCCAAATCTTTCTGTGAAAACTTTTTGAAAGCTGGAGGCTTGAGGTCTGAATCTTTTCTGTGGTTGTGTGTTATTAAAAGTTGTTGAGTGGTGGTATTTTCATCAACTTGTTGTAAGTTATTATGTCATGATCGCACATCCTTATCAGCTGTATTATATTTTGACCTACCATACCTCTTTATCTGTTTCCTTGACTGATGTTTGGGAAAGAGAGTCCTAGATAACTTTGCTCTTGAAGATTTTTGGGACATTTATTTGGGGGTTTTCCATTATGCCTAACATGTCATCTTGATTGTTTCTTCAGAGCCCTCAAAGGATTTCTCTCTCCCAAACGTTTGCACATACTTATTGTCACATGTGTCCCTCTCACACACAAACAGACATACACATTAAATAGGCTAGAGGTTTCAGGTGGACAGTGTCTGGGCAAGGCAGGACTCGCCAGACTGTGTCAAGATTCCAATAGATGAGAAAGCAAAGAGAAGAACTCTATTCATAGCATGTGTTTGCTGAAGATACACATGCTATGCATACTCCTGCCTTCTAGTCTTGGGCCCGAACTTTGCAAGTTGCTTTTCCTCGAGGAAGTTTTATGATCGGCGTTTTCTCTTCCCCCATCGAGGTATCGTGCATGTACAACGGCTCCTTTGTTAGAACGTTTTTTTCCGCCATCGGTCTCGGGCGGACTGCACCGGAGCTCTGCAGCACTCGATGCCCATGCGTCCTACAGTCAACAAAGCGTGCGACCGAGATCCAGTAGACACTCACGGATTCTAGGAGCCAGTGACCCACATTACCCGCTACCTAGTACACAAGCACCCTTGTCAATAATGACAGTCTCCAAGTGATGGTTCCCTCAGTGCGGGACCAAGTACGCACACTCCGATATATTCCAGGTGTGTAATTTATGCTTCTCTCAGGAGCATAAAGAGGACAAGTGCGCGGCTTGCGCATTAATAAAAACCTAGAGGATTCTTCGAACCCATAGTGATCGATGCCTGGCTCACACCATGGAACTGGCGGAAGGTGAATTCTTGGGGTAGATCACTCCGGTGCACAAAGAGGGAACCACATTACCAAGGTTCATCTCGGATTCTGGGCCGGGGACCAAGACAATGCCACATACCGCAAATACAGTCAACCCCCATGTAAAGAAAATCTTACACTAACCTCCACCACCCCTGCCATGCCATGGTGCGCCACACCCCTAAGGCTGACACCATGAGCCTGCCTCTGAGCAGAGAAGGGACAAGAATTTTCTCGATCGAGCTAATAGGCCTCGGGACGGTTCCAGCACTTCACTGTTACCGAATCATAAGTCAATGTCAGGGTTTTTAAGCCACACAAAGTTTCTGAGGACACACGACTTGCTCTAAAGAAACAAAAGACTCATACCCAGTGAGTAATTGACAAACGAGGCATTGGCTTTGAGGGGCTGCAACAATTTATGCAGTAAAACCTTATAGAAAATGCCATGAGGTATGTTCAGGATCAACCCTTGCCACAGCCTCCACCAAAAAAAGTGTCTCCGTAACGCAGGTCCCCAAGTCCAATGTCTTTCAGCCCTCCAGAGACACCACAAACACAAGTACCCTCTGCTCAAGAGGGGGAGATGCAGGACACAGACTCCCAAGGACCACAGGATACCCAACATACCCCTGACCTTTGGGATGATTATGATGTGGTCGTGCCTGACCCAGATATGGAGCTGCCAATATCTACGAAAGCTTACCTTCCAGGTGACACATTCTCAAACCACAATTTCATCCAAGGAACGGTAGAGTACGACAAGCTTCCTATACACCCTACAGAGGAGCTAACTGACTTCCTAGTGGAAAGACTTTAGCGCACATATCACAAAATTCAATACACCCAATGATTGGCTCCATCCTCAACATATCCAAAGACATCTTCAAGGACCCAGCCAAATCCAGGGTCCTAACTCATTGCATAGAAAAGAAATTCAGGCCATGTCCAACTGAATCTATTAACATATGAGGACACCCAGCAGATTCCTTAGTTGTCACAACAGCCAGGAAAAGAGGTACTGGAGAGGTGCCTCCTTCCGACCAACAAGGCAAAATAATTGATGCAGCAGGTAAAAGAGTAGCAGCAGGTCATGCAAACCACTGGAAGATCGATAATTCAGTTGGCCTATTCTCCAAATACAGAAGGGCAATTTGGGATGAGATGCTAGATCTAATACAATATCTCCTGAAAGAGTACAAAAAACGAGGAGAAGAACTGGTAAATGAGAGGAGACTGTTATCAAATGCAACAATCAAATGTGCATTATATGGAGCTTGCACTGCTGCAAGGGGCTTCAATACATCAATCCTACTCAGTAGACATGCGTGACTACGCATATCTGGGTTCAGACCGGAGGTGCAGCAGCATATTCTCAGTGTCTCATTCGATGGGGAAAACCTCTTTAGGCCAGCTGTAGGCACAATTAGAGAAGATCAAAAAGACACTGATACAGCCAAACCCATGGGTGCTTTACAAACAGCACCTCAAAAGCAACAGTCCCTTCAGGATTACCAAGGGCAGCAAAAGCCTCTACCCCAAAAAACACCACCTATCAGTGCCAGCAACACCAATACCACCAGCAAGGAAGCGGATACTATTGTGGAGAATAGAAAAACAAGGGCCGAGGTAGAGGTACACCTAGCATGGGCAACTCTACACTACCAGCTAAATGACTTGTCCCCCTCCCACCCGGACCACAAAACCTGTTGAGGGGAAAGCTACAACAATTCCATCAGTTGTGGACAAACATCACATCAGATCAATGAGCACTACAAATATTGCCTAGAATTACTCAACAACCACCAAATAACCCGCTAAAATGGCAGACATTAAATCCACAACATATACCTCTGCAAAGAGAAGTAAAGGCGTTACTACAAAAAGGGGCACTAGAATCAGCCCCACTCAAATATTGAAAGAAAGGAGTCTACTCTCTTTATTTCCTCATACCAAAAAAAGATGGATCACTATGGCCAGTTCTGGACCTGCAATCTTTTAATCGCTACATACTATCCGAACACTTCCCTATGGTCACATTGCAAAATGTAATACCACTACTAAAGGAAGGCGACTTCATGACTGCATTTGAACTGAAGGATGCTTACTTACACGTTCCAATCCACCCAGCACACCGAAAATACCTAAGGGTTGTGGTAAGTTGACGTCATTATCAATTCAAAGTGCTACCTTTCGGGGTGATGACAGCCCAAGGGTGTTGACAAAATGCTTTGCCGTAGTAGCAACAAACATACATGTCTTTCCATATCTCGACGATTGACTGATCAAGAGTCCCACCAAACACAAATGTCTAAAGGAGATTCAAAAAACAGTAGACCTACTTCACCAATTGCAACAAAATTACATCTCCATCCACTCCAGGTATAAATATACCTAGGAGCAATACTTAGTATCAAGAAAAGCTTACCCCAATCCATAAAGCGTTCTCTATCTCCAGAACCAATCTAGTCTTTTTCAGCCACATCCTCACCTACCAGTCGAAACAGTGATGCCCCAATTGGGAATGATGGCATCATGCATAGCAATAGTGCCACATGCAAAACTACACAAGAGACCTCCCCAACAGTGTTTAGCATTCCAATGGTCAGAAGTGGGGGGAACAAAGAAGATCTAGTGTTGGTTTCACCCAAGGTCCATCAGACACTACACTGGTAGGACATCTCCTTAGAGCCTTCAAGGACCCAAACCCCCAGATGGCAATCGCAGCTTATGCATTACTCGTGGGGTTGGGTGCTCATATGAAGGACATTGTGGTTCAGGGGCACTTGACCTCACAACAACAGCCAATACACATCAATATGCTGGCGCTTCTAGCCATCTACATGGCTCTCAAAGCCTTCCTAACAAATATATTTAAAACAGACTGTAGTTATAGATTCCTTACCTTAGAATTACTCCCAGGCATCAGACTGGATCCAGAGATTTTTTTTTTTTTGTAGTAGGACCCCTGCGCGTTGGTAGGTGGCATCGGTCGACTCAGCGTCTGACGGCGTTGTGGTTGCAGGGATGACGTTGTGGTGTCTTCTTAGACGCTGCCCTTGTCCCTGCCCTGATGTCCGTTCTTTCATTTTCCGCCCCAGCCAGTGGAGATCCGGAGAGAGCTTGCTCTTGGTAATTTTTTTACTAAAATTTCTTCGGCTTTTGTCAACATCTTTAAGTCTTCGACTCCTGGTGCACGAGGGGTGTCCTACCGTCAGCCCGGTTTCAAGCCCTGTGACTCCTGTCGCAAGCTGATGTCGGTCACCGATACGCACCTCCTGTGCCTCTGGTGCTTGGAGCGCGACCTCAACGCGAAGTCGTGCTCTGACTGCCGTGCCCTGTACTCGAAGTCGTGGTGGGAGTGGTCCCGAAAGCTTTTGAAGGCCCGGCAGGCTGCTCTGCACCGTTAAAGGATTCGGTCGAGAGGAAGGTCGTGGGACCGGTCGTGAAGTCAACACCATTCGTCCTCAAAGTCTTTTTCACTTCTCGGGTAAGTCGAAGCACAAGAAGTTGGTGAAGAAGCATCTTCGATCATCGCCTTCTCCCTGTCCGTCGCCTTGACCTTCCTACGGTGAAAATCTGAAGGAAGCACTTTAGTTAGATTCCTTACCTTAGAATATCCCCAGGCATCGGGCTGGATCCGGAAAATTTTGCGTAGCAGTACCTCTGCGCGTTGGTAGGCGTCGTCTGCCGCTCCTCGTCCGTCGGCGGCGGCGGGATGACGTCGTCGGAGCACTTACACGCCGCCTTCGCCGCTGACGTCAGTTCTTCTTTTTTCCGCGCCAGCAAACGCAGGTCCGGATAAAGCAGTACCTTAGTAACTTTTTGACTAAACTTTTTCGATCCTTTTTGATCACTTCGCGAGTCTTTAAGACTCTCGATGCCGGTAGGGATGCCCGGGTTCAAGCCCTGTACCGACTGCAACCGACTGATGTCGGTTACCGATTCCCACTGCCGGTGCCTCTATTGCCTTGGGGCCGACCACGATGACTGGTCGTGCCCCGACTGCCGGGCCTTGACGTCGAAGGCTAGGCGGGAGCAGTCCCATAAGTGCCTCGAGCTCCGGCAGTCGGCCCGCGCCGCTCTAGGTCCCGGTCCAGGAGGGGGTTGAGGGACCGGTTGCGGGGCCACAGTCATTGAAGCTCGGCGAGTCGTCGGGCTCCAAGTCCTCGGGTAAATGGCACAAGAAGTCGAAGAGACGACATCGCTCTTCCGACTCCCCCGACGCTTGCGCGATGCAGCCGGGGGTTCGGGTGACACCGGCTCCGCAGCCAACTCCATACCCGCCGGTCCCTGGGCTGAACGCGACGCCGGAGGAAATCTAGGCCTTCCTCATGGCCATGCGGTCCCTCTCTCCTTCGTTGGGTCCCGCAGAAGCGCCTCCGGGCCCGCGGCCCCGACTGGGAGTCCATGGGGGCCGGGTGCTTCGGCCCCGGCGCAGTCGGGTGCTTCGGCCCCGGCGCTGCAGGCCCCCGCTAGATCCGGTTCCAGATCCGGGTCGCCGCTGGTAGACCTTACCACCCCGCCGGCGTTGACCCCCAGGGTGTCGCCCCTGGCACCGTCCCCGCACGGCCCCGCCCCTGATCCTTCCCTCGGTCCGAATCCGGCGTCGGACCGGCACCGATCGCCGTGGCATTCAACGCTGGCTGAGGAGCAATTCTTCTTTGATCCGGCTCCATCCTTTGACCCTGGATATCAGGAGATGGAGGACGAGGGGGGATTGGGAGGGGTCTGAGGACCATCTGACTCAGGAGTGTCAGTCATTTCAGGACTGGACAGACAAGCTAGGGGAAGGCAGTGGTCTTGACACTTCACCTGACACTGGCTTTGTCTCCCCTCCTACCGTGGCTACGGAGAAGGGGGCTGCTTATAGCATGGTGCTGACGAGGGCGGACAAGGTCTTGGTGCTTACACTCCCCGTCACAACTGTGAGGTCCAACATCCTCACTGAGGTCCTTAAACCGCAGACAGGCTCTCCGGAGCCTCTACTGCCGTTTAATGAGGCTCTCATGGACGTCCTGTTGGGCACCTGGTCCAGGCCCTCTACAAGTCCCCCTGTAGATAGGAACATCGCCAGGCGCCACCGCCCAGCTCCGGGCGACCCTAGCTTCCTGTCCACCCACGAGAGCCTGGATATGCAGGCCTCTACTTCCCAATCCGCATTCCCGACTGAACCCCCAGATCGGGAATCCAAAAGGAATGAACAGTTTGGCAAGAAACTCTTCTCCTCCCTCAGTTGTGGGTTGCAATCAGTCAACACCGCTTGCCTTATTGGCCGTTATACCCACTCTCTGTTGCGGCTGTGCTGCCAGAGTGCCCTGAGGAGGCCCGGGCGAAGCTCGCTTAAGCCCTCGCGGAGGGATGAGACGCAGCGCGATATTCCATACAATGTGGGCTGGATACCACGGACTCGCTGGGCAGGGCGATGTCAACGTCTGTGGTGGTTCGCCCCCCACGCCTGGCTGAGGTCCGGCAACTTCTCAGCTGATGTCCAGAACACCATCATGGACATGCTGTTTGATGGCCGCCACCTCTTTGGTGGCAAGGCAGATCATGCGCTTGAACGCTTCAAGGACTCCAGGGCCTCGGCCCAGTCCTTGGGCCTCTTGGGCCAGCGTCAGCTGTCTGCCTTTCGCTTCTTTCGTGGCCAAAGAAGGGGCTCCCCTTCACATCCTGTCAGCCACGGGCCGCAGTCCAACATCCAACGCGGCGGCGGACGTGGTAACCGCCGTGGCGGTGCCAGGAGACAAAGGCGAGGCCAGTCCACATCCACCCCCGCAGCACCTTCCTCAAAGCCTTCCTAGTCCGAGCTTTCAGGCCCATTCGACGCCAGTGGGGGGCAGGGTCCGCCATAACCTCCTCCACTGGCGGACCATCACATCGGACAGGTGGGTGCTGCAAATCGTCCGAAGGGGCTACTCCCTCCCCTTCGAGGCGACCCCTCCAGCCATGCCACCGCAGTACCACTGCGTGTCGGGAGATCACTTGCAACTTCTGCAGGAGGCAGTGTCGGCCCTCTTGGCCAAGGGAGCCATTGAGCGTGTTCCTGGGCCGGAAGTAGGTCGTGGTTGTTGTTCCCTCTACTTTCTGGTCCCCAAGAAGAGCAAAGGGGGCCTTCGCCCTATCTTGGACCTGCGAAACAGCAAAAGCTTCCTCCGGAAGGAGAAGTTCAAGATGCTGACTTTGACTCAGATCTTAGCTGCCCTAGACCCCAGAGACTGGATGGTAGCGTTGGACTTGCAGGACGCTTATTTTCATATCCCAGTCCTGCCGGCCCACCGGCGCTACCTGCGGTTCATGGTAGGCCACGAGCACTTTAAGTTCACTGTGTTCCCCTTTGGCCTTACCAGCGCCCCGCAGGTGTTCACGAACGTGATGGCGGTGGTCGCAGCTCATCTGCGCAGATTAGGGGTGTCAGTCTTCCCCTATCTCGACGACTGGTTGTTGAAGGCAGGCTCGCCCCAGACAGTCGTCAGCCACCTCCAGACTACGGCCGACCTCCTGCACTTGCTGGGGTTTTCCATCAATGTGCCGAAGTCACACCTGTGTCCCTCTCAAAAGCTCCTCTTCATCGGAGCGGTTCTGGATTTGGCGCAGTTTCGGGTTTATCCTCCCGAACAGCGGGTTCGGGATATTCAGGCTCTGATTCCGACCATCAGCCTTTATCCCGGTTCTCGGTCAGGTTGATGCTGCGGCTTCTGGGGCTGATGGCCTCCTGCATCCTTCTGGTGCATCACGCCAGGTGGCTGATGTGGGCTCTGCAGTGGGACCTGAAGTTTCAGTGGGCCCAGCATCAGGGCAACCTGTCCGACCACGTCCTGATCTCGGAGGGCACTGCGAGACAGTTGCAGTGGTGGCTCACGGACCGCGATTGGGTCAGCGGCAGATGCCTCTCCCTACCCCAACCGGAGCACGTAGTTGTGACGGATGCGCCCCTCCTGGGCTGAGGGGGCCACATGGAAGAGGCGGAGATCAGAGGCCTCTGGTCTCCCGCGGAGTCCCGGCTCCACATCAACCTTCTGGAGCTGCGGGTGATCCTGCTTGCACTGAAAGCATTCCTTCCCTCTGTCCGGGGAAGTGTGGTGCAGGTGTTCACCGACAACACCCCGCCATGTGGTACTGCAACAAACAGGGCGGGGTGGGGTTGTGGACCCTTCGCCAGGAGGCTATGCGCCTCTGGCAATTGCTGGAACACCAGGGCGTCACCCTGGTGGTTCAACACCTGGCAGGTTCCCTGAACGCCAGGGCGGACAAACTCAGCCGTTGGTGCATGATGGATCACAAATGGCGTCTGACTCTGACGTGGCGCAAGGGCTCTTTCGGCAGTGGGGAGATCCTTGGTTTGATCTATTCGCCACAGAAGAGAACGCGCAATGTAATCAGTTGTGCGCTTTGGAATTTCCAAGGCAGCACTCGCTCGGAGGCGCTTTTCGACGCGAGTGGAGTTGCGGTCTGTTGCACGCCTTTCCGCCTATACCACTTCTGCCCAGAGTGCTGAAGAAGATCAGGCGCGACCGGGCCCAAGTCATCCTTGTGGCTCCGGACTGGGCACAAAGGTACTGGTATCCCGAGCTACTCAGCATGTCAGTCGATCGATCCCCCGATTTGTCTGCCTCTTTAGGAGGACCGTCTGTCGCGGCAGCAGGGGACTGTCCTCCACCCGAACCTGTCAAGTCTCCACCTCCATGCGTGGAGATTGAGCGGCTACAGTTGAAGGCCATTTGACTTGCCTCCTGAAATCTGTGATGTGATTCTGGCAGCCAGGCGTCCCTCCATAAAATCGGTATACGCCTGCAGGTGGTATACATTTGTGGCATGGTGCACAGCAAAGGCTGTGGATCCCCTTTCTGCCCCTCTTTCAGAGGTTCTCCTCTTTCTTCTTTCTCTTGCCCAGCAGGGCTCTGCTCTGGGCACTATCAAGGGCTACCTCTCTGCCATATCTGCCTTCTTAAGGCTTCCTGATCAGCCTTCTCGTTTCAAGTCCGCTGTTGTAAATAGATTCTTGAATGGCATCACTCACATGTTTCCTCCTGTTCCTTTTGTGATGCCTCAGTGGGACTTGAACCTTGTTCTGACTTTTGTGATGTGCGCTCCTTTCAAGCCTCTTCACAATTGCCCTCTTCGTCTTCTAACTCTTGAGACTGCATTCCTGGTTGCCATCACCTCTGCCAGGAGAGTGAGTGAGCTCCAGGCTCTTTCTTCTAAGCCTCCTTTACTTTCTGTCCATCCGGATAAGGTTGCTTTAAGAATGCGCCCCTCTTACCTGCCCAAGGTAGTCACAGCCTTCCACATCGGGCAGTCTATCACCTTCTTTCCGCTCCGCATCCCTCGAAAGAGTAAGAGAGGCTCCACCGTCTGGACCCAAAACGTGCGCTCTTATTCTATCTGCACCTCACACGCCAGTTCCGGGTGCATGACCAGCTCTTTGTTGGTTACGTGGGCGCTAAGAAGGAACGGGCGGTGCACAAACGAACCTTCTCTTGGTGGGTCATCTTCTGCATCAAGATTTGCTACTCCTTGGCGAAAAAGGAGCCTCCTGTTGGGCTGAGGGCCCATTCCACTTGGGCCACGGCGGCTACTACCGCCCTGGGTCGGGGAGTCTCCTTGCAGGACATCTGTTAGGCAGCTTTGTGGGCCTCGCTCCACACGTTTGCTAGAACTACTGCCTGGACAGCCAAGTCCGGAGAGATGGCTTCTTTGGCCGTTCCGTTCTCCAGGACTTTCTGATGTGATCTTGGTTCACAGACCCACCACCTGGGTTGGTATTGCTGGGGTATCTATTCTAAGGTAAGGAATCTAACTAACGTGTTTCTTTCAGATGAACAAGTTACTTACCTTCGGTAACGATATATCTGTTGGAAACATTAGTTAGTTAGATTCCTTACCGCCCCACCCATCCTCCCCGTTCTGCGAACTGATATCTAGGGTTGAGGTACATTCCTTCGAGGGCCCTGGTTTCATGGCACCAGTGTCGGTTTTTATCATGGCTCTGCGTTTCTGGCATGGAAAAGCTGTGTATAAGAACGAACGTCAGCGCCCGAGGGCGGTGTCCAAGTGCTCCATTCAACGTCATGCCGCCGACGGACGAGGAGCCGCAGACAACGCCTATCGACGCGCAGAGGTACTGACGCCTGGGGATATTCTAAGGTAAGGAATCTAACTAACTAATGTTTCTTACAGATATATTGTTACCGAAGTTAAGTAACTTGTTCATCAGGACTAACATCCTGACGGAGGTGCTTCAGCCAGCAGCAGCCTCTTCGAAGCCCCTGCTGCCTTTTAATGAGGCCCTCACTGACATCCTTCTGGGCACTTGGTCCAAGCCCAGCACAGGGGCTCCTGTTGACAGGATCATTGCCCCACTCCACCGCCCATTCAACCCACTTTCCCTCTCCCAACACCCTACCCCTGAGAGGTTGGTGAGTGAAGCCTCATCCTAAAGAGGCGCATTCCCTACTGCTGCCCCATGTAGACAATCCAAGAAGCTGGACCATCTTGGGAAGATGATGTTTTCTGCCGCCAGCTTAGGACTGCTGTCAGTGAGCACTGCATGTCTTTTGGGCCGATGTACAGTGTGGGATATGGTTGCACAAGTGCGGCCACAGTACCCGGATGAGCCCCAGGCTGTGCTCACCCACGCTGTTGCTGAGAGTTGAGATGCAGCTAAGTTTACTATCCGGTGTGGGCTGGATATCGCCGACTTGCTAGGCAGAATGGTTTCCCTGTCTGTAGCCCTTCGGCGCTATGCCTGGCTGAGGACATCTGGCTTCTCTGAGGATGTCCAATTCACTATGCCTGGCTGAGGACGTCTGGCTTCCCTGGGGATGTCCAGTCCACACTTTTGGAAGTGCCCTGTGATAGCCGTCTCCAGTTTAGTGACAACGCGCTCTAGCGCTTAAAGGACTCTCTGCCTACTGCCAGATCCTTGGGCCTCGCAGCAACTTCTTGCCCCATGCAGTCTGCCTTTCGCGGCTACGGAAGGGGTGCCCACCAAGTTCCACCCAAAGCCACAGGACCACACAAGCTACCCAGCCGATACGTGGCTGGGGACGTGGGACGTAGGGAGCAGGCCAGTCCACCCATACCCTCCTGCAGCAGATGGCAAACCTTCCTTGTCTGACCTTTCAGGACCAATAGTTGCCAGTGGGCGGCAGGTTCTGCCATCACCTCCCCCACTGGCACATCATGTCTGACAGGTGGGTATTGCAGATAGTCCCAAGGGGCTACAACCTCCCCTCCAATACTACCTCTCCCTCCATTCCACCAGCACCCCATTGCATGTCGAAGGATCACTTGGCCCTTCTCCGCCAGGAAGTCGTGGCTCTCTTGACCAATGGAGCTATCGAACAAGTCCCTGTGCCAGTTGCAGGTCGTGGTTGTTACTCCCACTATTTCCTGGTACGCAAGAAGGACAAAGGCCTGCCTCCTATTTTAGACTTCGGGGACGTCAACTGCGTCCTCCAGAAGGAGAAGTTCCTTTGGCTCAGGTCTGGTCTGCCCTTGCCCCTGGAGACTGGATGGTGGCATTGTACTTGCAGGGCGCTTATTTTCACATCCCCGTCTTGCCAGCCCACTGGCGTTACCTACAGTTCACGCTAGGCCACGAGCATTTTCAGTTTACTGTGCTCCTCTTTGGCCTCACCGCCCCTTGGGTGTTCATGAATGTTGGACTTGGGCATTTTTGGCAGGTTCACCCCTAAACTTTTTGCCTCTAGCCTGCGGCATGGTGGTAGTGATTTTAGGCATCTGCTCACTTTAGCACTGTTGCCCAGTGTAAAGTGCGTGCGCACTCTGTGTGCGTGTGGTGAGTGGCCTGCCCTCCCATAGGAATGTATGAGAGATGTGTGCCCATGGTAATTCCTGATATGAGGGGAGTGCAGGGTCAAGTTTACTATGTGCAAACTCATGTTAATAAATGCTGCGCAATAGTGTGCGCAGATTTATTGTGGTTATTTTAGAAATTCCACTTTTAGAAGTTGACATTTCTGTGTGCTGTGAGATGTGAATTGCCTTTCTGGCTTGTGAGTGACAGATGCTGGTTGGTGTGGCTGGCTCCAGGAGCTAGTATGAGTCTGCCCAGTGGTGAATAGGAAGATGTGCATGTAGATGGGAGGGAGGAGTTTCACCTGGGACCTGAATAGGGCTGTGCCTTCCCTCCACAATGCTGGCTCCACCTCATGTGGTGCGTCTGATGTCCCTGGCCTGTCTTGTGAAAGGGAGAGAGGAGCTGAGTAAAACAAAGTGCTCAACAGCTCCCCTGAATGAGTTGTATCTGGTTCTCGCATTGCCTGCACCTTTGAGACAAAGGAAAATGGTGTATAAAAGAAGGGGCTGTGACTCCATGAAAAATGTTCTGCTTTGGATCCTTATTGCTGCGGGGTGTGCTGCTGCTGGGGCCCAGGAGGACTTACCAGGAGGGATGCCTCCCTGGGCCTATCTATGCCCTGGAACCTTTGCCTCCATTTTCTTGTTTCAGGACTTCACAGAGACCTTCAGCCTTGCTACACCCGGGGAGTGCTGTGCTGAGATTCCCCTGCTGAGTGTTTTTCCTATTGTGTGCAGAGGCGCCTTGGTTTGTTCTGGGGAGAAAAGCTTCTGTTTTCACCTTGCAGCGCTGAGCTGTGATCATTTGTGAGGGGATCCCGACATAGGGATTCTCCCGCTGTGGCTGACTTCCTTGCGGGTTCCCACCCGTGTATTTTTTATATATTTTACTAGCGGGTGCCCACCCTGCTTATGGCATCTTTTTTACTTTATCATTAAAGCGGGTGCCCACCCCGTGTTTCACCACCGCGGCCCGAGCCACCTTCTAGACTTCTGCTGAGCCACCGGTGTTACACCAGTCCGACCCGGAAGCCAGGCGGCCTTGCCTGACTGGGGGCGGGCCTAGTGTTCAAGTTCAAGAGTTCAAGTTCAAGCATTTGTATAGCGTGCTACTCACCCAGAGGGTCTCAAGGCGCTTACTTATCGAAAAGCCAGGTTTTTAGCTGCTTTCTGAAGGAAAGGTGGTTCTGTGTAAGGCGGAGGTGAGTGGGGAGAGAATTCCAGTTTTTGGCCGCTAAGTAGGAGAAAGATCTTCCTCCCATGGTGGATCTACGGATGCGCGGAATTGCGACGAGGGCTTGATTGGATGATCGTAGTTGGCGGGTGGTGTGTTGAAGGACAGTCGTGTGTTGAGGCATTCGGATCCTAGGTCGTAAAGGGCATTGTGTGCATAGGTGAGGAAACGGAACGTTATTCTCTTGTTGACGGGGAGCCAGTGGAGGTCTTTCAGGTGACCGGAAATGTGAGCTTGACGGGGATGTCCAGAATGAGTCTGGCTGAGGCGTTTTGGATGCGTTGGAGTTTTTTCTGTAGTTTGGCTGTGGTTCCGGCGTAAAGGGTATTTCCATAATCCAGTCTGCTAGTGACCAGTGCGTGGGTGACTGTCTTTCTTGTTTCAGGTGGGGATCCAACGGAAGATTTTTTTGAGCATGCGTAAGATGTTGAAGCATGAAGATGAGACGGCGTTGACTTGTCTGGTCATTGAGAGGGAGGAGTCTAGGACGAAGCCCAGGTTACGTGCGTGATCTGTAGGTATGGGTGATGTACCCAGGGCCGGTGGCCACCATGAGTCGTCCCAGGCAGAGGGGGATGATCCTAGGATGAGGACTTCCGTTTTGTCCGAATTTAGTTTTAAACAGCTGTTCTTCATCCATTCGGCTACTTCTTTCATTCCTTCGTATAGATTGGTTTTGGCGGTGTTTGGGTCTTTGGTGAGGGAGAGGATCAGCTGGGTGTCGTCTGCGTAGGAGATGATGTTGATGTTGAGGTTGTGTTGTCGCGCGATGGATGCGAGGGGACTCATGTAAACGTTGAAGAGGGTGGGACTGAGTGATGATCCTTGTGGTACGCCGCAGATGACTTCGGTGGCCTCTGATTTGAATGGGGGGAGGCGGACTCTCTGGGTTCTTCCGGCAAGGAACGAGATGATCCAGTCCAAAGCTTTTCCTTGTATTCCGACGTTGCTGAGGCATTGTATGAGGGTGCTATGACAGACTGTGTCGAAGGCGGCGGAGAGGTCAAGTAGGATGAGGGCAACTGTTTCTCCGTTGTCCAGTAGCGTTCGGATGTCGTCTGTAGCAGCGATGAGGGCGGTTTCGGTGCTGTGTTTGGCTCGGAAGCTGGACTGTGAGGGGTCGAGGGAGTTGTTGGATTCAAGGAAGGCGGAGAGCTGACTATTGACGGCTTTCTCAATGACTTTGGCAGGGAATGGGAGGAGTGAGATGGGGCGGTAGTTCTTACGTTCAGATGGGTCTGCTGTGGGTTTCTTCAGAAGGGCGCTGAGTTCGGCATGTTTCCAGCTTTCCGGGAAGGTGGCGGAATTGAAGGAACAGTTGATGACATCGCGGAGATGGGGTGCGATGATGGAGTCTGCTTTGTTGAAGATGTGGTGGGGACATGGGTCGGTTGGTGAACCTGAGTGGATGTAGTTCATCAGGCGGATGGTGTCTTCAGTAGTGATTGGGTTCCAGGCGTAAAGGTTGTGAGAGTGCTGTTTTGGTTCGGAGGTGGGTGGAGTGGTCTGTTCTTCGGACTGGTTTTCAAAGCTGTTAGAAGGGGAAGGGGAAGTGTGGATCACTTTCCCTTACCCCCCGGCCTGGGAGAAGCCACGCAAAGCCTTGCGGGCTCTATTTACAAGTCCCTGTCCCGTGAAGGGGGACCGGGTGAAGATGCACCTCATCCTGGAGCAAGGCGTTGTGTGGCGGGGCTCCCATGAGTTAGGGGAGCCTCGGAGACCGAGTCTCGCCCGCATTCCCCTGAGAGGAGACTGCACCTGCGGAGAGAGCAACCCGGTGAGTGGGGGCTTCGCCAGTGTTGTCAGTGCTGTCGAGGCATATTGCTGGTGCATGGGGCATCCTGAGCGGACCTGTCATTGCGGACCGCTCCCACGCGATAGCCATAGTGTTGTTTAAAGTACAAGAGGGGCCCATGATTTTCCCCCGCATTAGCTCCAACTCTCGTGGGCATAGTTATTTAAAGCGCCAGCGCACTCCATGTTTTGGGGGCAAGTTCTTTTTCGTTATTTGGCGCATAATAATTTCAGAAGCCAGTGTGCTCCATGGGACATGACCACTTCAGAACCTTGGTTGCTCCAACGGTTGGCTAATTATTTTAAGAGCCCAGTGGCTCCAACAAGGGGGGCACATTTGCTTAGAGGGCCAGTGAGAGCCCATGCCTCCTGTTTCTATTTTCCAGCTGCCCAGCAAGTAGTGGGCAGCTGCACTGTTTAGGTCTTCCTTTATTTTAGGGGACATGCTGAATTCAGGAGCGAGACGCACTCCTTCACCCCCATCTTTTCCTACACAGCAGCGCAGTACTTCGTGCCAGCTGCTACGTTAAGGCCTGCACAAAGTGCACACCCTTGACTGTCGCTGCATAGGCAGCACTCCCTGACTTTGGACCTAGGGCATTTGAGCCCCATAGAGATGGCCATTTGGCCAAGGGGACTGTTAGATTTATAGGGCGCCAGGCCCTTGTGTGATTTTTATAGGTGCTAGGAAATGTAATTTATAAAGTATGTTTAATGCACCTTGAATTATGCTCATAGATGTGATTTTATGATTAGGAGATTTTACCTACTGTCTTATGTTTTATTTTGTTTCTCTACTGTGGTCTAGGTTTGATTTATTCCCTACTGCAGTTTCTGTTAGTAAGTTTATTTCCTAATTAGAGTTATGTTTAGGAGATTATGGTCTACTATGTTTAGGCTTATGAGGTTGGCGCAGAATAGATTTCTCGCCTTATGTGATACTGTGCATGATATGATTTATGTTACAGGTTGACACTGAGTATAGTGTCTGCCAGTGATTACTGGCTGTCTTCTAAGTTCATGATATATTCTTACTTTTACTATTTTTACCAAGTGATGATTCTGACGGTGGCCCACGTGGCCCTGTCATGTGTAAGTTCTCCCCTGTAAATATTGCCCCGTGCCAGTTGACACAGTGTATATTCTGTGATTACCATCTAATGTGTTTTATGATGATACAAAGGCTATTTTTATATATAACCTTGTGTGGAGTTCCTTTTGTGGTGTCTAGTATGTTACTGTTTGTGTTGTGCAAATGCTTTACACATCGCCACCGGGATAAGCCTGACTTCTCGTGCCAAGCTACCAAGGGGTTGAGCAGGGGTTATCTTTGGCGTGTAACTCCCTTTCCCTGCCTTGCTTTGGTGCAAGCCTTAGCCAACCAGAGATCCTCATTTCTAACATCGAAAGTGATGGTGATGGTCGCAGTTCATCGGCGCAGATCAGGGTCCCCCCCCCCCCCTTTATCTCGACAACTGGCTGTTGAAGGCAGGCTCGCCCAAGGCTGTCATGCCTCCAGACTATGGCGGACCTCCTGCATTCGCTGCGGTTCTCTATCAACCTACCAAAGTCTCACTCGATTCCCTCTCAGAATCTCCTTATCATCAGAGAAGTACTGGACACAGCGCAGTTTCGGGCCTATCCTCCCGAGCAGCGAGTTCGGGATATTCGGGCTATGATATTGATATTTCAGCCTCTAGTCCCGATTTCGGTAATAATAACCCTGAGGCTGCTGGGCCTCATGGCCTCCTGCATCCTGCTGATGAATCATGCCAGATGGCATATGCAGGCTCTGTAGTGGCACCTAAAGTTCCAATGGGCGCAGCATCAGGGGAATCCCTCTGATGTCGTCCAGATCTCGGAGGGGACTGCAAGTCAGTTGCAATGGTGGTACACGAACCGGGATTGGGTCCGCAGCAGATTCCTCTCCCTTCCCCCAACCAGAGTTCACAGCGGTGACTGATGCGTCACTCCTGGGATGGGGTGGCCACATGGGAGTAGTGGAGATCAGAGGCCTCTGGTCTCCAGCGGAGTCCGGATTCCATAGTAACCTGCTGGAGCTTCGGGCGATTCGTCTTGCACTGAAGGCATTCGTTCCTTCTGTCAAAGGAAGAGTAGTGCAGGTGTTCACGGACAACACCACCGCCGTGTGGTACTGCAACAAACAGGGTGGGGTGGGGTGGGGTCGTGAACCCTATGTCAAGAGGCTCTTCGCCTATGGCCCTGCCTAGAACATCAGAGCATTTCCCTGGGGGTTCAACACCTGGCAGGTTCCCTGAATGCCAGGGTGTATAAACTCAGCCGCCGGTGCAGGATGGATCACGAATGGCGTCTTCACTGGGCGGTGGTGCAAGGTCTCTTTCAACAGAGGGGAGAGCCTTGGTTAGATCTATTCGCCACCGTAGAGAATGCGCAATGTCAGCAGTTCTGTGCGTTGGAGTTTCCGAAGAAGATCAAGCGTGGCCAGGCTCAAGTCATTATTTTGGCTCCGGACTGGACACGAAGAGTCTAGTACCCCGAACTCTTGAGCATGGCCATCGATCCTCAGATCAGACTGCCTCTTCGGGAGGATCTTCTGTCGTAGCAGCAGGGGACGGAGGGCCCTCCACCCGAACCTGTCCAGCCTCCACCTCCTTGCGTGGAGATTGAGCGGCGACAGTTGACAGCTTTCGGCCTTCCTTCCGAAGTCTGTAATGTCATCTTGGCAGCCAGGCATCCCTCCACTAAAACGGTATACGCCTGTAGATGGAACAAATTTGTGGCATGGTGCACAGCAAAGACTGTGGGTCCCTTTTCTGCCCCTCTTCGTACTCTAAATGCTGCTTTCCTGCTTTCCATCACCTCTGCTTGACACCGCAATGTCTTACCGGCGACCACAACGCTGACGGACAACGAATTGATAGACGCCACTGATCGACTCGCAGGGGTACTGCTACAAAGAATTTATGCGGATGCAGTCTGACTCCTGGGGGAATTCTAAGGTAAGGAATCCATAAGTACATATATCTCTTACAGATACATTGTTACCGAAGGTAAGTAACTTGTTCTACAGGTAAAACTGTCCTTCTCCGAACAGACAAAATAACTGCAATGTATTACATCCAGAAATGGGGGAGGAGGAGGAAATGCCATTCCATGCAACTGTCACAACTAGAACCTGCGTGGAACCAAACATTGTCCTAACACGCCTTATGAAGCCACCAATTGAACTACTTCATAATTATAAAATACAATTTTTAACATGGAAGGTGGCTTTTCTTAACATCTCTATGAAGAGTTAGTGAAATACATGCACTCACTGTGGAAGAACCATACTTTCAAGTGTTCCCAGACAAAGTGCCTTTACACACCCACCCAAAGTTCTTATCTAAGGTTATATCGTCTTTCCATTTAAATCAGACTGTAGAGCTACAGGTTTTCTTTCCAAAAACGTCTCAGGGCATGCCTTACAAACACTTAATGTTAAACAGCCACTTCTGTACTACTTGGAACATCAAAACCCTTCAAGTAAGGGCAACAACTATTTGTCTGTTTATCAAATCCACATAAAGAAAAGGCTATTTCAAATGCAGGAATCTCAAGATGGACTGTCAAATGTATCCAAACTTGTTATTCTAAAGCAACACGAACATTAGCAACTATGCCAAGGGCTCATTCAACAAGGAAAAAAAGCAATGGCTTTCTTGGGAAATATCCCTCTTAGTGACTCGTGCAAAGCAGCTACATAGATAACCGACATACATTTACTAAACATTATTGTGTGGATGTTCAAGCAAGACAACAAGCTCTCGTTGGACTGACAGTCCTTTAAACATTATTTCAAACAAATGCACCGTCTCATGCCACCATGAGAGGGGTACTGATTTACAATCTGTGCACAACATGTGTATTTGTAGCCAACACATGATACGAATGGAGTATGTTACTTACCGTGTATGCATCTATTTATAGTGTGTAGTGCTGCAGATTCACATGCACCCTCCCGTCTACCAGGCAGGTATTATATGTTGAGAAGAATACACACAAAGGCAGCATGTGCAACGTCAAAAGCTATCGTAGTAGACTTTATCCTCGCTCCTTGTATGGAAGGGAAAAGAAAAACATCTAACAAAGGTGCCATTGTACACGTGCAATACCTCGAGGGAGAGGAGAAACAACGCACAACACCGATCTTAACCGATCTTAACGTCCTTGAGGAAAAACAACTTAAATAGTCCGAGCCCAACACTAGATGGCAGAAGTATGCATAGCATATATATCTGCAGCACTACACACTACGAAAAGATTCTTTCAGAGTTAGTAGCATACTCCTACTGCTCTGCAACTTTTCGATCTGTAAATGAGCACCCTTATGGGCCAATACACCCTAGCAAATCAAACTCACACCTGTTGAATTGGCTGCACAAGCAGAATAGGCACAGAGAAAAGTTGGCAGGACCTATACCCTGACACATACATTATAATTTGCAAGGAAACTATGTTTCTGGTAGAATTCCAACGGGCTAAAATTAGGGGACTGCAAGAGAAGTTGTACAGTATGCTTATATCTAGGTATTTAACACCCAGGTAAACTTGGCATATTTCACTCCACATTGATCCTCCTTTCTCAATTATCCACTGATCAAAATCTCACTCTTTAGACCTAGTTTGTCTAATGGTCTCAGCCCAATCTAACCAAATCGAATTCCCACCTCCTCTATTCTCAACTGCAGATTTCAGGCACTCTGTGTTGTGCTCAGGTCAAGGTTGTCAGATCCATACTTCTACCAATCTGTGCTTACTGTTCATGAAAGTTTTTAGCAGACTCTTTTCTGCTAAAAAAGCTTTATCTGGTCACATATTGACAAGGGAGTGCCATGCTTTCTCCTGGATATTTCTAATGACACATTTGTTACCTTTAGTTCTGATAGATACATCTATATGCAGGTTCCTCACTTTTTGAATACTTCCCAGGCATCAGATTGGATCAGGAAACTTTCAAGCTGTACCCCTGCACACCGGTACGTGGCTGTGCGCTAGAGTCATTCCACTCTGGAAGTGACATGACGAACTACATATAAACGCAACCCTTGCATGCTGATAGTTTCTTTCTTTAAATGCCACCAGATGTGGATCTGGAAATACCCGCTTATCTCTCACAGGGCAAAATCTTGGAAATGTCATCCCTGGAAACCACACATTTTAAACCTTGTAGGTACTGTTGCAAGCAAATGTGTGCAACAGATCCCCACCTGATTTATATTCAATGCTTGCTGTTGGCCCACTACTCCAAGGCCTGTAGTGACTGTGCCTTGATGAATCAGAATGCCATCCACACTGACGCATAGCCGTATATCGTCAAACCCCCAGAAGACTTCACGCCATGCTCTGTCGAAGTCAAAGGAAGGTCCCAATCCTGCTCTCAACGTCGTCCCCGTGGCAGATCTTCATCAGGGTCAAAGTCATCGGGTAAGTGAAAAAAAACCACTAGGTACCAAGTCTGACTCGGCCCCTCCCGCTAGTCTCAAACTCCTGAGAATGCACAAGGGTGTAAACATGCCTCTCAATCTTGCTCCTAAACTTGATCTCCTTCGGAGCTGATTCAGAATCTCGTACCGGAATAACCAGAATTTCCAGGACTTTCAGTGAGACTGCAGCAAATTCAGGAGTTCTGTAACGCCCCTCTGCGCCTCCTTGGCATGCTGCCAGCTGCATCTGATGTGCTTTCAGACTGGAGAACCATAAGTCCCTCCAACTGGGACTCCACAGGCTAGTTCTCCCTTGGAACCTTTGGCAACAATACCAACCCTGGGCCCGGAGCATTGACGCCTATCTCTACTCCGGAGGACAAGGCATAACCTATAGTGCCAGCTGAGACTGCCCTTGCTGATATCTCTGGGCTGCAGCTTTCCTGCAACCTATTTGATACAAACACATAGAGAATTACTTTCAAGCGCCTCACACATGCCGACAAAGCTCTCCATGATTTAGAGCAGGGATTCCCCTGTAGGGGTGAATTCCTGCGCTCTATAAATACCTTATTTGTTCATTCATGATGGACCAGCATATCTGAACGACAGCCTCGCCTTCCACATACCCACCAGACAACTTTATTCCACCCAACTCTCCCTAGCCTCCGTCCCCCGGATCCACTAGAATAGAACCGGAGGAAAATCCTTCTCCTACCTCGCTGCCAAGACTTGGAACACCCTGCCCCTCCACCAATCCACGTCGCTGACCCAATTCAAGAAGGACCTCAAGACCTGGCTCTTCGAGTGATCCTACACCCAGAAGGACCAGCAGTCTTCCCCCCCTAACCCCCCAAGAACCTTGAGACACTCTTAGGTGAGTAGCCTCGGTGTACAAGCCCCCGATTGATTGATTGACACTTTGCCCTTAACTCAAGGAATGGCCCAGATTAGTCATAATCTTTTTAGCAGTGACTTCAAGAATGATCGCTATCGTGAAGGAGATGAGTTTGCTCAACCATACACTGAGGACAACTGGTATGAGCTACAAAATGCTAGTGGGCTAGATGGATACTTCTCAATACACTGCACTGGTATCTTCACCTGCACCTGTTACTGAGGAAAGTTGCACCTTTACAGTGGTCCGAAGGCCAGCGGAGGTCCTTAAGCTCCAATTTCCTACATTGGAGGTTTATTTTTTTTATTTATTTAAAGAGTTTTATATTGCGCTGGCTAGACCCGAAGGTATCAGAGCGCTTTACATGAGAATCAACAATGTAAAAGAAAGAGACCAACAATTACAAAATACATCAAAAAATAGGCAATACATTAGGAGAGGAGAGAAAGGAGAGAGAAGTAGTGGATGGGCAGGGGAGGTGAGAAAGGCAGGATAATGGAAGAGACAACAAAGAGGGACGAAAGAAAGTCTGTCTAAAGACCGACTGGGTAGGTGACGACCAAGGAGGGAATCCACGGCCCATCTCCCCTATAGCTAAACCAGGTAGCTTCATCGGGCATCAGACAAAATAATTCAGTCTCAGTAAATTGAGAGAGGAGAGAAGGAGAGACATAAGTAGAGGGAGGATGCAGGAAGAGACGACAGGAAGTCTGTCTAAAGACCGACTGAGTAGCTGACGTCCAAGGAGGGAATCCCTGGCCTGTCTCCCCTATAGCTAAACCAGGTAGCTCCATCGGGCATCAGACAAAATAGCTAGATCTCAATTGACGTGGAAAAATTCACAGATAAGCAGGGTGGGGACTAAGGGCCAGAACAGGTGAGGGCAAAGGTCGACATCAGAAAAGTGGAGAAGAGTAGACCGGAGAGCGGTAGGGGGCTAGTGGAGATTAAACTAGGAGGCAGATCAGTTCTGGCAGACCTAGGTTCACCAAGATGCACCATCAGGAGTTGTCCTCTTGTTCAGTCTATTAGCCTGGGGCATTTCTTGAGCCCGGAATGTGTGCCTCCTTTCAGCTTCCTCTCTTTCTGTCTCGTGGGCGCTTTCCCCTTAATCACCTCTCCCCGTCCCCCCCTCCATACCCCTCCTCGGGGTCGGGATGCTCTCAGCCGTCTATAGCGCGCACATGGGAAAGAAATTAAAGTCTCTAAGGGAGCTGGTGTTGGCAAGGCCAGCTGCTGTTGTTGTTCAGTCTCTGTGTCCATTTTTAAGTCAGCAGAGGCATTCATGAGCCACATCCCCCCCAAATGCACCCCTGGTTCTTTGAGGCTCACAATGTCTCAGTCTCCCTAAGGAGCTCCATCACATTTCCCCCCCCCCCCCCCCCCCAAGGCACCCCAAGGCCCCACTGGAATTCATTGAGGCTCACCTCTCAAGGATTGCCACAATGTCTTACTCTCCCTATGGAGCTCGGTCTCCCTTTTGCTTCCCGGTGTGGTCTGCGCCTGTCTCCCCGCAGCACCTCAGCTGGAGTGGCTCTCCCAGACACTCCATTCTCGTTGGGGCCTCCTGCTTCTGGTCCGACATCTGCCTCCCGCCTCTGTTCACTTGCTGGGTCCCGGATCGCAGGGATGGTATAATTACTTCACATTTAGAAGGAAAAGAGCCCATGACGGGCTCGGCTGCAAATACCTCCCGTCTCGGCGTTTGAGACAGGGTCCGCGGTTCATTACCGTCTCGCGTCCGCAGCTGCCATTTTGTGTTCGGCAAACTAATGTACTCCATGAAGTCCTCCAACACAGACAGACCACTACAGAGCCGCTATTTCCTTTCAATGAGACCCTCATGGGCACACTTCTAGACACATGGGCAAAGTAATTTTCTGTTGTACCAGTAAATAGGCAGATAGTGAGGCACCATTGCTATTCAATGGTCCATCAAGGACCAGCTGTCTATTGGGCCAATACACCCACACCTTTAGGGACTGTCCCTCAGGCGCTACCTACTATCCAGAGGACTTTCACCCCACCCCTACTCAAGTCATTCAGGATGGCCATGATGCAAAATGTACAATTTGCTGTGGGCTAGATAGCACAGATTGCTTTGGTTGGGTGATCTACAAGCTTCTCCGGGGTTGTCTAATCTTTCCTAACAGACATGCCCTTCAATGGCTCTTCCTTATTTTGAGAAAAAGCATATTTAAGCCCTCCAGTAATTAAAAAGACCGCAGGACCGCAGAGGGCTCTTTGGGCCTGTCTATCTCAACGCATCAGTTGTGCCAGAAGTTTTGCTCTCTCCTTGGATACCTTCAATGCTTCTGAGACTGGTAACCGGAACAAGGCATTTCAATCATATCACACCCTCCCTAAATATCTCTCCTAGCTCCCTGCCGAAGCGAGGATCCGGTTTAAGATAGTGTGCATGACACACAAAGCCCTACACCATGATCAATCTAAATACCACTCAAACTCACGCTCTCAGCTTGCAGCCGCTCCCTATGAAGAGCTAATTTCCTCTTGCTCGATTCCCCCATGATCAGGACGAAGAAAAACTGACCGCTCTTTCTCTGGATACCTTCTGAGAGTATGGGACTGTCTCAGACCAAAGATTCAGGTTAACCCATTGATAAGGACTTAAAAAATTCAATAATATCACACAGAATATATTTTTCACTTAATTATTCATTAGTTTGCCAGACTCGGATACCACCTCACACACGGAGTAGTCTTCATAGTTGCTGACACCACACCTCCGCACCAGGAAGGCATCTCTAGTCAAACGTTTTGCTCCGGTGCCTCCTATTCTTTGCTACGGAAAACACTATCTGACATGTAATGGGATGGGCTTAACCCTACCTTTTGCTTTTCAGGTGCTCCATGTCTTGATGTTATGATGTCTATGCGTTATATAACAGGTTGCTCACGATCTTGCGCTCTGTTATGTTATGTTAAAATCAATTTGTAAAGCGCTCGTACGCCCGTGGGCTTCATGGCGCTATAGGGAAAGTGAAGAATCCGTCCAACACAACACTGAGCTAACAATGGCTAATGGTAGGCTTGAGAGAACAGCCAGGTTTTTAGTCCCTTACGAAAGGTGAGTAAATCCTTACTCTACCTAATCGGTAAGGGGATGGAGTTCCAAAGTGAGGCTGCTAGATGGCGAAAGCAGCAGCCTCCCTGTCGCTTCCTTTTAAAGCGAGACACCTCTGATACCTTTGGGTATTGTTTGTGCTATTTATAACTATAAAATAAAGTACTTTCTGGTGCTGACGAAAGATGGGGGCCTTTGTCCTATTTTAGACCTTGGCCCTCTTTTAGGGCCAAGGTCTAAAATAGTAGTAGTGTTTTATTGTGTAAGTAGTAGTCGACTCCTGAGGTCCCAACAGCGTTTCCCTTCATCTGTCTGCATCCACAAAGCCCCCATGTTGCGTCCAAGTGATTATGTACTTCCTTAGTGATGTGTGCGGTTTGTTGGTGCAGACAGTGTATTTCGAACATTAACAAGCCCCAACTCCCATTCCTACGCCCATAAGCAACTTAATTGCGATTCAACTAAGCTACTAGGCAGAGAAGAAAAAGATGTCGAGAGAAAGAAAGTAGCATAGAGAGCAAAGAAAGAAGCAACACTACAATGTTTCTGTAACAGTCACTCAAAGTGGGTGGGAGGGGTTGGTGGTAGTGTGATGTGCTCGGTGTACCAGTTGGTTGGATTTGTGGTGTGCAGCCCTGGTTGTTCTTGTAGAACGTTCTTTGGTTGAGATTTCCTTTACGATTCATATTGGTTCCTACTCTGATTTCAGGTCATACAGTTACTTTGCAAAGGGATTCACATTAGGTTGTTGGAGATTTGTGGGGCGAAAGTGGGGCAACCACCCAAAGCTGCTATTTGTTGCGAGTACGTTAGTGATGGGACGTCCTCCAGGTGATCTTCCGCCTCCGATCCCGAAGGCGATGGGGGGCGGGAGGCTGTTCAGTGTCCTTTAGTGCCTGTACTTTCCTTTGTTACCTGTTCCTTGGAGGGCCCCTGTGGTTGTTGCCTGCTGCGAAGTGCGCGTCGTCTTTGTGCTTGCCATTTCTGTCTGGGCACGACCATCGTCCCCCTAGTGTGCGATAGTCTATTCTGTTCCATCCAGTCCCATGCTTTCTCCGGGTGCACATAAGTTAGTATTGCCTTCATATTGTATCCGAAGCATGGCTGGGAACTGGAGGGCATATTTCACATTGTGCGCTCTCATGCTTTTATTTACTTCAAGGAAGGAGGACCTACTTCGCTGCACCGCAAGAGTATAGTCCGGGTATAAGTGTGCCATAGTATTTTCAACTGGCCTCAGCCCGCAGGCCCTTGTTACCTGTAGCATGTGGTCTGTTTCAATAGTTAAAAAGTCATGCCTCCACCGGTCTGTGGGGATTTCCTGGGTGGGGGGACCATCCGGCAGCCTTTGGGCCCTTTACTCTGAGAAAAACTTTGATTGTTTGCCCTGAAGGATCTCGTCGGTAAACCAGGATTCGAGGTATAGTTCCATGTTTTGGCCTTCAATGCATTCAGGGAGGCCTACTATTCTGACATTATTTCTACATGACCTTCCTTCCTAATCTTCCACCCGGGTTCTAAGGTAGTCCATCTCCTTCTGAAGCATCTTGACTTTTTCTTCTGTTGCCTTCACCGTGGGTCTCGGGGTCAGCTGGGTTGATTCAGAGGTCTCCACCCTGTCACTTAGCTTTTTGTGGTTGTCACGAAGGAGCCCTACTTCAATGCATAGTGTGCATCTTAGTTCCCAGGGTGGATTTGATCTCCATATTTTCCGCTAAGAGTTTGTCAAAGGGGTGCAAATGATCAGCCTGGGCGTCTGGTGTTGACTTTCCAGCTTTTGTGATGTCCGCTGAGTGCTCTGCCGGGTCTGGGGCAACCCCCGCCCTGGTTTGCCGCTTGTCCACCCTAATCTACCCGATCTTAGAGAGAGTTGTGCAAGGCAGCTACCTGTTGGATAGTGTCTGTGATCAGAGATATCGTGGCAGTGGTTTTAGTTCACTGCTCGGGTTATTACCTTGGAGTTTGATCGTGACAGCAATTCCGCAGCAATATCTCTGCATCAATCTGTTGCCTCTGGCTGCTGTGCAGTCGAGCCACCATTGTGTGCCACCAACCACACAGGCTCTTTCCCTAGGCTTGTGGGCTTGTCACTGTAATCAGATAGGCCCGAGTTGTATTTCCTTTGGTCAGCCTGTGCGTGGCAAATGCCGGTGCCGTAGTGGGCAGGGGGGGCAACTATTTATGCAGCTCTCACCCGTGTGTAAAGCTTAAGGTAACATTGGTCTTGCATGCACCTCGCTTTGTGAGCCGGAGTCGCAGCTCGATGTCCATGCAAGTTGCAGGAGCCACACTACTCCCAGGCCATCAGGGCACAGGACAGTGCCCAAATCTTCCCCACACCTTCTTGTTTCCCGTGCGAAACCCCATTGTCCGGCAGTCCGCCGCTCCCTATAGGAGATTCCAAGATTGCTCTTCCCCCGGATAGACCGTGAGGCTGTCTTTGATAGAGATTAATTCTCAACTAGCCGTCCACGTTAGGGATCGACGCCCTGGTAACTATCTGGTTCCACGATCGGGAGTCACTTCAACACTTCTGACCCCAGTCTTTACCACTAATTTAACACGTGTGTGTTGGGCAACATTACTGCCAATCCCACCCCTGGGATTGCCACGGGACCCAATCATTCTCACCCGTGCCAAGCAGTCCAAGTACAGCTCGGATCTAAGCACTTGCTGGGGTGAAATGTGTATTGCCTCCTTAACCATAAGAAACCAGGTGTCATGGAAAATTGCCCTCATATATAGACCCCCAGATGCCAAAACTCATTTTGTGGAGAAGCTTGTCGAAGCAATTGCACCCTACGCCCTAGCAACGGATAACTTTCTACTGTTAGGAGATATAAATTATCATCTAGATCAAACCCATGGCCCTCATACTGCTGACCTTATCTCAAGCTTCGCCTCCTTACAGTTAAATATTCTCCCAACAGGCCCAACCCACATTGCGGGACACGCACTAGACCTCATTTGTACGAACTCTCCTAATGTCAAAATCATGCAGATTGATCCAGTCCTATGGACTGACCATTATGGTATACAATTTAATATCTTATGTTCCCAGTCTGAACCTCGGAAAACTATTCCAGTCAAAATGAGCAGACCGTGGAATAAACTAACCTTGGAATCCTTTGCTACAAATGTTTCCCCCCCAGTCATTACTGACAATACTGACCCTAACACAGCCGCCAGAGAGTTGGAATCTGCAATTGTCCTGGCATTGGATCGCATTGCGCCAGCTCGAGCATCTAAACCTCCTAAGAAAAATTTGCCTTGGTTCACGCCAGAACTGGAACAAATCAAACAGGCAGTCAGAGTAGCTGAAAGAAAATGGCGCCAAACTAAAGATCTGAATAATAGGAATTTATATAAAGCCATTCATAGACAATATATGAAAGGAATCGCTGAGGCAAAAAAAACGTATCTTGGTGACAGAATCTCTTTGGCGTCGAACTCACAGAGAGAGCTCTACAGTATAGTGAAAGACTTCACCAACCCCTCGGCTAGCCAGCAGATACCTGATGAGTCTAAAGAAGGGTAGGACCTGTGGCAGCATATTTCCATGACAAAATTAACGAAATCCACAAACGCTTTCCTCAGTTGCCTCCCACCTGTCTGACAGCAGTCTCGCCCGCCAATAACTGCGGCGACTCCGACTCTGGCTCACTAAGAGAATTTTCTCCATGTACCGAAGCTCAGGTCGAGGCAATTCTACAACGAATGAAGTCCGGGGCCCCGGGAGACCCTGCTTCTCCACAAATCCGATCTAAAATAGCTCCTGCTCTGATTCCGGCTCTCACGAAAACTTTAAATCAGTCCTTACTTCATTCCTCTGTCCCATTACATTGGAAGGAAGCCGTAATCAGACCTATTTTAAAAAACCCTCAGCTGATCCTAAATCACTTCCTGATTACCGGCCCATCTCACTCCTTCCCTTGTTTGGGAAGATTTTAGAAAACCAAATAAATAAACATCTTAAACTACATCTCGAGACCAATAAACTTCTTGACCCCTCACAGTCTGGGTTTAGGGCATTCCACAGCACCGAGACGGCTCTGCTCGAAGTCGTGGACAATATAAGAATGACACTTGACTCCAATCAGTCTGCCATATTGGTCTTGCTCGACCTGTCTGCGGCCTTCGACACCATCTCGCATCTCATTCTGTTAGAGCGTCTTGCTGAGATTGGTGTTGAGGGCTCTGCACTGGGTTGGATAAAAAGCTACCTGACTGACAGACGGTCTAAGGTCCAAGTGGGCGCTTATTCTTCCACCCTCTATGAAAACGATAAGGGCGTACCACAGGGGTCCATATTGAGCCCTACGCTTTTTAACCTGTATGTATCCCCTCTTGCTAAGGTCATTCGAACACATGGCTTCGGAACCGTATCCTACGCAGACGATACCCAAATACTGATCACCATTAATCAGAATCCTGATCTAACTAAATTGAGATTTAAGAATTGCATGGTAGACATCCATGACTGGATGACCAGGAACTTTTTGAGGATGAATGCAGGAAAGACAGAGGTCCTACTGTTTGGAAAGGCAGACAAAATGTGGTCCGATGATAGGTTGCCAGCCTCGCTTGGCCCATGCCCATCACCCAAATACTCAGTGAGGAATCTCGGGGTAACGATCGACAATAAATTATCCATGTCAGTAAAGTAGTAGGCATGAGCTATGGCCTGATGCGCAGCCTGAGGAAAATCTTTAAATGGCTCCCCCTCTCGGCATGCATGCCTTTAGTGCAGGGTCTCATCATCAGCAGAATTGATTATGGGAATGCACTTTTGGCCTCAACAAACACCACCTTGCTGGCCCGCCTACAGGTCCTGCAGAATACCGCTGCAAGATTGGTGTTTGATCTTCCCTCCCGCTCCCCGTCACTACCCTGCCTAAAAACTTTACACTGGCTCCCAATACAAAAGCGTATTAAATTCAAACTGTGCTGCCTCGTCCATAAATCCATCAATGGACATGGCCCGGAATACCTTGAACAAAAGCTGAAGGCCTACCACCCGGGGAGGACTCTTAGATCGTCCTCCAAGCTCTTCTGAGTGTCCCTAGGGTCCGCACGGTTAGAAACGGCGACAGGGCCCTCAGTAAAACGGCACCCGAGGCCTGGAACTCTCTTCCCCTCCAGCTTAGGACGGAACCTGATTACCTGAGATTCCGCAAACAGTTAAAAACATGGCTTTTTTGATCTGCCCTTGCCATATCTGGGTTTCTGCTAGGGGTTTCTGCAAGCGCTCTGAGACCTTCGGGTGATATATGCGCTATATAAGTGAAATAAATAAATAAAAAAATAAATTGCTGTCCATGTAATTCGGCGATTGATCACCATATATCGACAATCAGCACTGCCCACGACCCAGTCCTGATGAAGATCCTATAGTTATCTGGATCGAAACGCCGTCGACCTTTCAGCGCAAATACTGAAGTGAGGGCCGAAGCCCCCGTCGGTGCTTATGCCTGCCGCTGCAGTGTTACTTATGTGAGAGAGAGACTGGGGTTCTGCAGCGCTAGACCCAGGTCACAGGATCAGAGGCGTGTGGAGCACATCGCCTCGCGGTCTCCTGCATGCTCAGCCGTTCCCCGCAATCTTTTTTCCGTGTGGCGTGAAGTCACAGTTCTCGGCTGCTGCATCCTTCAGTCTGAATCTTCCTCTGGGGCCCAGCAATGTAGACTAGTCTTGTTGTCTGGGTTCTGTTGTCTGTTCTACTTGCTCTTTCTTTGCTCCACTCTTGTTTGAGTATCTGCAGCAGGCCCTGCATGGCGCAGGTCGGCAGAGCTGTCCCCTGCATATCTCTCGCTCTGTGCATTTCCATCGGATCGGGTTCGGAGGTGTTTTGGTCCTGACTGTCTCGGGATCACGGCGTCCTGACAGTTTACATTACAGTTGCCCACCGTCACCTATATGTCAGGGTAATGAGCAGATCCAGCATGGAGCTGTTCAGTAAGCATCAGCTGCGGCTGCCATGTTGGCCACACCCCCTCCTGGGACTGCCTGTTGAAATTACATCATCTGTTCTTTTTTCAGGCCTTTCTGTTACTTATCACCCTTCTTCACAAATTGGGGTTATCTTTGATTGAGAGAATCTCTCCTAGCTCTGGTGCAGCAATCTAATTCAAAGGAGCAATTCTAAGTCCAGGCAAAGGACTTATTCCAGGCACCTGCCTGGAATGTGCCTCTAACCTCCATAAGCCATTGTGCTTGGAAACATGAGAAGCATAGAGACATGTCAAAAGGCAGGCACTGTCTTTAAAAATATTCTGCATCTAAAGTAAGTTTGGGAAGTAATTTGTGTATGTTTTCTTCTCCTCACGCACATCTTGCTTTTGATACCATTCAGACTCTGAAAGTGAAGGTTTCCAGATTCTGCATACCATATGTTATTAATCTACAAGAACAAATAGAATTGCTTCAGACCTTAATTTAAATGTGTTTGGTTTTATTTGTTTTTTAGTTTGGTGGTAAATGTTATGCAGAGAGATTCCATACCATCTGAAGTTGATTATGAAACCAGACAAGGTGTCTACTCGATCTGTCTTCAACTGGCAAGGTATGTCTTATCTTACGCATAAATACAGAATTTTAAGAGCCCTATTCTGAATCCTGACCAATTTCAAATTCTCCTAGCTGATATAGGGTTGTCCTAATTTTATTAAAGGCAAAGGAGGTGAATATTATGTTATGTTTTCCCTGCTTAGTTAGCATAGCACATAAAAAAAAACACTACATTTTGTATAATCTTGCGTTCTCGATAAGGATACAGTAACATAAAAGAAGTACAAGCAACACTATAAATAGGCATGGCCCCAAACAACCTTCAGTTTTTCTTGATGTGCTGATGTTACAAGTCCTGGAGGAATCAAAACATAATAAATAGCTGCAAAGGTCAATGCAACAGCTAAAGTAACTCCTCCTTCCTTTGACCACTCTCCTCACTATAAAAATCTGTTTTGCTGTTCTCATCCTTTACTACTCCGATGAGGCTTGTTGCCTCAGGCTGACATTTAATTAGTTTAAATCATAACTCCAAACAATCAAAATGTCGATTGAAAACAGGCTGCCCAGGGTGGGAAAACAGATATTCACATATATAGTGGTGGGACAACATTGACCATCTTTGTCTTTAATAAAATCGTAATTCTCCTCCACTATTAGTAATGGGAATATGCAATTTGAATGCAAGTCAAAAGGCTCTGTTTAACACACACAGTAGTAATACGATAAATACAGAGCACACAGATTCAACAGTAACCTAACCCACGAGCAGAAAGAAAAAATGAAGTTTGTTTGGGCCAATCCTATTTATAGGGTTGGTTGTATATCTTTTGTTAATGCGTTATGCTAGAGATTGTAGGGAATGTGGTGTTCCTTTGAAAGTGCTGTGGAAATAAAGCAAGAAAAGAGAATGGATAATGGAGCCTCCTCCTGTCTTGTACATAAATGTGTGCAGACTACAAAAATGTTAAATGCTTCATAATAAAACTTGCTTGCCTAAAAATGTTTTCAGGTTTTTGCTTGTTGGGCAAACTATGCCTTCAGCAATTGAAGATGATCTTCCCAAAGATGGGTTAGAAGCACTATCGTCAAGACCATTTCGTAATGTAAGCCGTCAGTCCAGCAGACAGATGTCCCTTTGTGGGACCCCAGAGAAGTCATCTTACAGACAGCTATCTGTGTCTGATAGATCATCTATACGAGTAGAGGAGATCATACCTGCTGCACGTGTTGCAATTCAGGTACACATGCATATACTTTCAGATACAAATACTTTCTTTTTCAACCTGTTTGTTGAATATTAAATGGTCTCTATCCGTGTATAATCCTGTGTCAAACTGTCCTGTTGTCTTAAGATATTTCCTTTTGTTATTCTTTGCAGTTAATTATCACAGAAGTAAATTCATAAGCAGCCCTTACATTTTTTTTAATTCTGCAGTGTTTTTGTCGGGATCTCTGGCTTTAAGATGGGATTGAAAGTTTTAAAAACAATATTTTCATTTTGAAACTGTTGTATTTGTAATCTTTAATTTAAATCCTTTGAAAATGTCTAACATAAAATAATATCTGATTGGTATCAAAGTATGTGTTAAAAATACTTTAGCGTAATCACATTAACTGCTTAATAGATTTTGTAGCTTTTTTTCCAAGTATCAAACTAGCATGTTAACTTTTTTTTACTTTATTGTCTGTTATATCATTCTTAATCCTGCCCATAATGTCTGGGTTTTGATGCTGAAAAAAGCACAGGAACCCAATTGTATTGTGGTGCTTTCTGTTATATTTTTGTCACTTCAAAGTATGTTTAGACATTTCAGAACTGCTTGTACAAAACAGTATAATCATGAGAAGTTAAGTTACCTTGTCCCAAATGTATTAAATGTTTGGTTGTAGCCTTTGCAGCATAAACAAATTCTAAACTGTGTACTTAACTGATATTGTGAGTAGGGAGCACTGATGTTGTGCTGCATTCGTACTAAAAATTCCCAAAGAAAAATATTAGTGCTTTGCTAATGTTCATGCAGCCAAGATGATAGGATGGTTCTTTATTATCAGAGTCTGTGGGCATCAGGTGAAGTAGACAATGGTGACATGGAGCAAATGCATTGTGATATTTGTCTGGTTGAGGTACTTCTTCCGTGTTAAGGGTATAGAAGTTGCTGTATCTATGATTAGCAAATGCTGCCGTGGAGGTCTGCTTTTGCTTGGCTGCCTCTTTTTCTGCATTCACAGCTGATGGCTAAACTTTTCAGAAAGACTCCTGACTCTAGTATATTGATGGCTTGGGATGCAATTCATTTATTCTGCTTATCTGCAGTGCCCACAAAAGACAAATAAGTGTGCCAGCCTTCTAAGGTGGTACAGGCACTGTATGCCTCGCCAGCCATCCACTCCTTTTGAAGTCTTTTCCCATTTTCCCTGGTATCTGCAGATCATTACAGCTCATTCAGCATTGTTAACAATAATCTGTGCTTCACAGTGAAATAAACTTGTCACTGGAAACCGGTCCCAGTCGACAGGCTGAATTTGTGACTGAGTTCTTTACTCTCAATATTGTCAATACTAGATTAAAGTGAATAGCTGTCCTTTAAAAAAAAAAAAAAAAATCTTTCTTCAACCTGGTTCTAGCATGTGCCAGATGGGTGAATGTTTCCAACAAATAATATGCTAGAGACCTGGGAACTCAATCCCATTCTTTCAATATTCCTGGCATCCCTAAATGACCTCACACTGGCAGGCCAATCTCAAGATTTGATACCACATTTCCTCATCTCCCCTTTTTCCTTTTGCCAGCTGTGTTGTTGGTCCTCCAGCTCATTCTTAGCATTAAAAACAAGTGCTGGTCTTCCATAGTAAAAACAACCACATCTGAGCTGCTGCATAAAAATGACCACAGTTGAAACTTAAATTATGCTTTCACTTCTGCACCCTGTTCACTGTACGGCATTCCTAGACTCTCTGCCACTTACCCTAGTATCAGAGGCAAATGGAAACTTTACTCTCATTACACCTGCAGTCAGCATACCATCAGCATTGCACAAGTGCCAAAAACTAAAAGCAAGACAAAAGGCTTTTTCCATCTATGCAACAACCAGTTCTGAATAACTCTGTTGGCCAATGAAACACCAATCGTTTACCGAAAGTGTGGCTAAAGAACCCTCATCCACACTTTAGTGGCATGATTCATCATTGGTAACCTTATGCAATCCCTGTGAATAACGTCTACTGGGATAGACTCATTCTCAATGGTGCAGAAAACATTTATTAAGAACTCCCATAACACTGAAACAGTGACTGTTCCTGGTAGTACTTTTTTTTTTTTTATTGTGATTTGTAAAGCGCGATTGCTGCCCAGTGGGCGTCCAAGCGCTAAAGGCATAAAAAACAGGACTGATGAGTGATGGAACGAGCTTAGGTGGATCTAGCAAATAGGTAGGTTTTCAGCTGCTTTCGGAATGAGAGTAAGTTGGGGTTGGACCTGATTTGCAGCGGGAGTGTGTTCCACATCTTCGCGGCGTTTAAGGAGAACATCCTTCCTCCGGTCCTGGCTCTCCGCACTCTTGGGACTACGGCTAGAAAGGCTTCCGTAGATCGGAGGTTTCTGTTAGGATGGTATTGAGTGACCAGTTTATTGAGGATTTTTGGACCAGACCCCCAGAAAGCTCGATGGGCGATGCATAGTGCCTTAAATGCCACTCTCTGCTTTACTGGGAGCCAGTGTAGGGCGACCAGGGCGGGTTTTGCAGACTGCGTCCTCGGAATCTGCAGCAACGTGCGGGCTGCGCAGTTTTGGACGACCTGCAGTTTTCGCATGGACAGCTCTGGGGCCCCCACATACAGAGCGTTATTTGAGTCCAGCCGGGACTGGATCAGGCCCTGGACTGCCACTTGTTTTGCTTCCATTGGGAGGAGGGGGAGGACCTTCCTTAGTGTTCTAAGTAAGCCAAAACAGATGGCGGAAAGTTTAGTGGCCTGGGTGGAGAAGGAAAGGTTTTTATCCAGCCATACTCCCAGGCTTTTTACACTCTCTTTAGGGATGGGAGGTGTGCCCAAACATCCAGGCCACATGGAGGGGAGTAGAGTGGGTGAAGCAGTGCCTAGGAGCATGAGCTCCGTTTTGTCTCCATTCAGCTTTAATGAAGAACCTGTCATCCACTTTTTTATATCCTCTAGGCAGTTCATCAGGTTTCCTGAGGTGTGGCCGGTGCTTTCCTGCGTCAATGAAACCACTAGCTGGGTATCGTCGGCATATGATACAATTTTTATGCCTGATGGTTCTACGAGCCCAGCCAATGGTTTCATATAGACATTGAAGAGCACAGGGCTCAGGGAGGAGCCCTGTGGTACTCCACAGTCTAGGGGTTTTCTGACTGATGTTATGTCCCCATCGAAGATCTGGAAGGATCTGTTATGCAGGAATGATTCCAGCCATTTTAGAGCGTCGCCTCCGACACCGATGTTATGCAGACGGTTCAGCAGAGTGGCATGGCTGACCGTGTCGAAGGCTGCACTTAGATCAAGGAGGATCACTGCCACTGATCCCCCTTGATCCAGTATCCTTCGAGACTCTTCAACGACTGCCAGCAGAGCAGTTTCAGTACCATGTTTTGGCCTGAAACCTGTCTGGGATGGGTCCAGGAGAGCATGGCTTTCCAGAAATTGTGTCAGCTGGGTATTTACGTGTTTTTCTAGCACCTTACTTACCCAGGGGAGTAATGAAATTGGACGGTAGCTAGAGTGATCTTCTGGATTGAGGGTGGGTTTCTTGAGCAGAGCCCGTACCATGGCTCTCTTCCACCCGATTGGTACTGTGCAGGAGGAGATGGATGAGTTAAGGAGCTCTAGCACCACTGGGAAGATGGCTTGGCCTGCCTGGAGCAGTATTTCTGGTGGGGCAGGGTCGAGGGGAGACCCTGATTTGACTTGGGCTGCCAGTTGTTACAGTGTCTCCAGGTTTAATGGGGAAAAATGATCCAGCATAGGTTGTCCTTGCAGGGGGGAATTATTCAGGGGGCTTTGATTAGTTGAGTTGTTTGCTGCTACCGGGAAAGCAGAATAAATCTGTGTGACTTTATTGTGAAAAAAGTCTGCAAGTTCATTGCATTGCTCTAGTGATTTTGGGACTGGGGGGGCAGAATTGACAGTAGTGCATTTTTTGACCAGATGGAAGATCTCCCTGGGTTACCAGGATGGGATAAGGTCTCAAATGATGAAGCATGCCACAAAAGTGTGGGTTAGGTTTCCTTGTCCAGAACTTCTGTAACTTATGAGTTTTCCATCGCCTAACATAGTCATTCAGATGAGGTTGTCACATTTTGTGTGATAGGTTCTACTAATAGGGAGGTTGTGCAATATTGGTTTTCCTCTCAATCTCCTCGCAGTGACAATATTTTCTCCATCTCTACATCCAAGTTGTGGAACAACATCGCTGTATCCATCCAGACTGTCTTAACCCAGCTCCAGTTTAAAATGCAGCTTAAGGCACATCTCTTTAAAAAATTCTACATCATGCTCTTGTGCTTAGATAACTACCCTTCCTCTCGTACACATTGTGCCTGTATCTTTGCCTTCGACACAGTGCAGCACTCCCCTGCCCTTGGGTAGGATTGCACTATACATTAACACACACACTTGAATGAATATTGACGAGGAAGTAGTTTCTCTGTGTTCTGATTGCATTGTTTATATTGTGAAAGTCTTCTAAATGACATTAGAGCACTGTTCATTTTTGTACCTATGGTAACATTTTATTGCCTCATCTCTTATCACCAGAAATTGTTTCTCCATTAAGCATTAAATAATACAATGTAGCAGGAAGCATTTATTTTTTGCAAAGATAGATTAGAGGTAAAGCTAGAATAAAGTGTCTTAGTATATTTGAAAGTCTTGAAATAGAAGGAAAGTTTATATAGATATTTTGTAGTTTACCCTCATAATGTTTGCTACTATAGTAATATATAAATGGGATTTTATCTTGATTAGATATGCTTTATGCTCATTGTTTCTAGAATGCATTTTTGTTTGGTGTGGATGTGTGTGTATAATTGTTCTCGGTGCCGCGCATGAATGTTTGAAACCGTAGCTCGGTTACTGCACCCGAAAGGAGAAATGGTTGTGCACTGTTGCTATAATGTAATCTGAAGTTGACTTAGATTTGTGTGTGTATATATATAACACATTTTTATATGCAACCAAGCAGATCATTTTTCTGTGGACAGTAGCTGAACTCAGACTAGCCCAGTATAAGATGGATTTGTCCTACATTATTTTGTAAGCTAAGAAATGCCAATGTAAGGCAATGTTTTCATAAAACAAATAATACATGTGGTTGGTGGAGTCTGATAAAAGTGCTTCTGAACCTAGGTTGCCTGCAGACCTATTTTTTGTACAATTTGTCAAATTTTAACATTAAATTTAGTTTTTTATTTCAGATAGCACCATTTCAAGAACATAGCTCAAGTTAATGTATAATAGCATAAGTTAGCGTAGTATTTGCTTTTGAATGCATTTTTTTAAACAATCTTTAAAGAACATGGAGGATTAAACTAAAAAAGCATAGGAATGCTGTTTAAAGAACTCAGCTGTTTTTTTTTTGTTTAAAAAAATCTGATTATTCACCAAGTCATGCATCAATTAATGTTTTAAAGGAGGAACTAATATTCTTTTTCTTACATTTAGACAATGGAGGTTAATGATTTCACTTCCACCGTGGCTTGTTTTATGCGGTTATCATGGGCAGCAGCTGCAGGACGACTTGACCTGGTTGGCAGTAGTCAGCCTATTAAAGAAAGTAACAACAGTTTATTTCCAATAGGAATTCGGAAAAGGCTGAGCAGCTCAGGTATGGGAAGTCAGTGGCAATTGACCTGGCAATATTACATTTAAATAAGACACTATAAATGTTTGTTTCACATTGTCTTGTACATTTTATTTATTTATTTTATTTTTATTTTATTTATTTATTGCTATTTGTAAAGCGCAGCATATACCCGTAGGCGTCTTGGCGCCTACGGGTATATGCTGCTTTATATGCTGCTTTCCTTGAACCCATAGTTTTTGCCAAGTAGTATATATAACACTACAAATGTGTTCCTCTACTCATGTTATCTAGCTCCTAAAGCATGTACTGCAGCTGCACCACATAAACCACCACTACCACTCAGTTTTAATTCCGCCAAATGTCCTGTTGTTGTCACTGATGTTGGAGCCTGACGCTCTAATGCTCTGAGACTAGTGTCCACCTTTCTCAGTGCTCTCCATTGGAGGACATGATCAGTCTTCTCATTGAGAACATTATGCTGTGCATTGATGAAACAGCACCATTTCATCATCTATATAAGTCCCCCTCCTCCTGCTTCTCTCTGGAATGTTCATGCTCCAATTCCTGTTTTTCAAGCACTGCAGGGCTTGAAAACTCCACTTTAGACTCTCTTCAGAGACATTTTCAGCTTTCCAGTGCAGAATGGCCACCACTTTCCACACTAGCTCCCATGCAATGAAAAGACCACACACACACACACCTAGAAACACATCCAGCTTTGTTCAGTCAGACGGTGTTGCAACTGGGAAATCAAAGAGGAAGGGCCAAGTACCGCAGTCACTTCTCTCATAGGTTGCACAGCCATGTTGCATTGGATTGCCCCAGGTGATTGAAGTGGCTTCCCAATGAATGTGTTCTGTCCACTTCTCTTCCATGGCCAATGTGACACTATCCTCTGTCAATAGCACGAGTAGACTGACTATCAGTGGTGCTAGCCACCTCAGCCCTGATTTCAGATGTTTAGGCAGCACAGAAGGACCTCCACAGCGTAACCATGTGCGAGTGGTTGTGCTTGGCCTACCCTGGTAGATCTTCAGGCTCAACTGCACTGAATGCTAGTTTAGAGCATAAGAATTACTGAACACTAAGTCTAGGAGCTCTCAAGCAGACTAGCTGGTACATCATACAAACTGCTCTTACGCCATTGACTCTGGGACTACAGGCTTGCACAGGATGTAGGAAATATAAAGATAGGGAGCCTTTAGCAGTAGCCCAAGTATAAGCAGCCAGTTTAGACGTCAGCAAGCTCCATCTTGGACATTTCTTTTCTGTAACAATGATTTTCTCTTAATCCAGCTAGTATGAGACATTCTTAGAAAGGGTGAGTTCACTCTTGAACTTCAGTTGGTATTTGAACATGCAAAATAAAGTTACCAAAATAAATATGGATCTCTTTCGTTTTGCAGGGAAAATTGGAGGGATATACATTCCAACAATAGTGAAAAGTATAATACTAGGGTTTTTCCATGCTCGAACAAGGGGTGGGGCTATGCCAATGCAAATAGATTCAAAAAGAAGAAATGATATTACATCTGATAGACATCTAGCCGCAGATTCCTTAACTTAGAATAGCCCCAGGCGTCAGACTGGATCTGGATTTCTTTTTGCAGCAGCCCCTCTGTGCGCCGGGGGACGGCGCCCCATGAACACGCCCTAAAGTCGCCCAGCGAGGTCATGTAAGTCCCTCCTGGCGCACTGACGTCAGTTTCCTCTTTTCCGCGTGCAACACGTGTCCGGAGTAAGTGGCTCCTCTGGCCTGTTTTCAGGCCCTTTTTTGACGCTTTGCATTGGGAACAGTATGCGATCCCTTCGGGCTTTAAAACGTGTACCTCCTGTTCGCAGCAAATGTCTGCGACTGACCCACACCTTATCTCTATGTGGTGACTGGACGGATTGCGATGCCTGCCAACACCTCAAGCCGAAGTCCAGGCAGGAGCGCAGGATGAAGCAGCTTTCGGCTTGCCTGTCCCGGTCGGAGTCGCCTCTGCCCCATTTGCAGCATCGGTCGCACTCGATCCCAGGTGCGTCGTTCGCCTCGCACGGGTAAGTCACGGCGCATGTGGCTGAGGTCCTCGACCTCACTTCCTTCTGTTGTCGCCCCTCCCTTATCCACCTTATCATGGTGCGGGGACGACTCGGACCCAAATGGAGGCCTATGCCGCGGCCCTGCAGGCCTCCCTTGGGTCCCCTCCTCTCCCTGGAGTGTCCTCAGAGCCTCTGCTACGTGCGGGGTCTCCGGCGGATTCGCCCCCGGCTGAGCCCCTTGCCTCTAGGGATGATGGAGATATGGTGTAGTCAGGGCGCGGCCCGGCTAGGTTCCCCTGTTCGACCCACTGTCTGGATCCAAAATGTGCGTTATCCTTTTATTTGGATCACACAAAACAATTCCGGGTGCACGATCAACTCTTTGTTGGCTATGTGGGCGACAAGAAATGTCAGGCTGTGCAAAAACGGAGCATCTCTAGGTAGGTCGGTCTTTGCATTAAGATCTGTTATTCTTTGGTGAAAAAGGAGGCTCTAGTAGGATTGTGCGCCCATTCCACCAGGGCGACGGCAGCAACTATTGCTTTAAGATGTTGAGTCCCCCTTAGTGACGTCTGCCAGGCGGCCACGTTGGCATCTTTGCGCATGTTCACTAAACATTATTGCCTTTATACTCAAGTCCCGAGAGAAGGCTTCTTTGGCTGTTCTGTTCTCCAGACTTTTCTAGTGTGAACTTGGTTCGCAGACCCACCTCTGGGGTTCGTATTGCTTGGGTATCTATTCTAAGGTAAGGAATCTATAACTAATAGTCTCTTTCAGATGAATAAGTTTCTTACCTTCGGTAACAATATATATGTAAGGTATAGATTCCTTACCGCCCACCGATCCTCCCATTTCTGCGAACTGACTTGTAGATTAGGAACTCCCTTTCAGGGCCCTAGTTTTGTGCACCAGTTGTCAGTGTCTTGCATGGCTCTGCGCTTCTGGCGTGGAATGTTGTGTAAAGAACTGACGTCAGTGCGCTGGGTCAGCTAAATACTGCAACGTCATCCCAGCGATCATGACGGCGAACGTGGAGTTGACTGACGCTACCTAACGACCTGTAAGGGGTAATGCTATGAAAACATTTCTCTGGATCCAGCCTGACACCTGAGGGTAATTCTAAGGTAAGGAATCTAAACGTATATATGTATCTTACAGATATATCGTTACTGATGGTAAGTAATTTAAGGAAATGCATCCATACATGACTAGTTTCCTCATGGCATAAATCTGCAAAGCTTTTGTGGTCAGGTTACCTCATTATGGATCTGATTCCCCACATGGTTAGGGTCTCTGTGACATTGTCCCTACAAGTGCGAAGGACTGATCTTTAGAGTTGCTCCTATTTGGATGTATCATGAACAGAGCTGGTGGTAACAATCTTGTTAGAAATGGGGGTCTCTAGTTGGCAATGGTTTGCACCTTTGTCCAATTAGCTTCTACTCCGGGTAAAGAAGGTACGCCCTTAGAACAACCCCTCTCACCCCCTTAGTAGCTTGGCACGAGAAGTCCGGCTTATCTCAGAGGCAGTGTGTAAAGCATTTTGTGCGCACACACAGTAAAACAGTGAAAACACAACAAATGGACATCACACCAGTTAAAAAAATAAGATATCTTTATCTAAACCAAGCAAGACCAAAACAACAAATATCCACCATTCATACGTCAAGATATCATAAAAAATAGGTTATTCATAAAAATAAGTCTGGTAGCAACAAATAGCTGCCCCATGGCTATTATGACTTTGTGATAGATGAAAGTCCTAAAGTATGGCGCTGACCGCGTGGTGCGCAGGCAGAACACGGAGTCGCACAGACTCCCATGAACACTACTTTGGCAAACGATGAAAACATACACTGTGCACGGCGTCGGGAGGTGATGCGACGTTGGTGCCAGGCGTCCTCTGTTCCTTATGACCACAGAGGAGGCGTGGCTTTGGTTCCTTATAAACACTGGGGAGGTGAGGCGTTGGTTCCTTACTTTTGCCAGGGAGGTGACATGACATCACGTTGGCTGCAAGACATTGGTTCCTTATGACGGTGCAGGGTTGATGGATTCGGGAGGTCATTCTCATCTGGTATCAGCTCTTTGTTGATGAGGCATCGATGTTGGTGAGGTCAGAGCTGTGGTGCAAGTTGGGCCGGTACTTCGTGAGCATCACGAGCAGTGCCCTTGGCTCCGGTGCAGGCAGCATCCTTTGTGACTTTGTCACAGGCGATACAGTGTGGCGTCGGGGCTGCGCTGCAAGTCGTGCGTTGCGCGTACACTTCATGAGCGGTGCCCACATCTTCGCTGCAGGTCGCATTTCCAGGTGCAGGCGCACAGAGGAAGTCTTTGTGTCCCTAAGACGTAAGAACAGGAGGCAAGCTCTACACCAAGGACTTGGAGTTCTTCATCAAGAAGGATACACAACACAGCTCAGTGTTTGTACTCTCCTTGGCAGAATTAGCCACTGCAGGCCACCCCAGCAAAGCATCTGCACAGCAATGGAGCAGTACTCCTCCTTACAGCTTCTCCAGCTTGGCAGAGGTTCCTCTTGAGTACCGAATGAGTCTAAAGTTCTGGGCCCCAATATTTTTACCACATTTTCCTTTGTTCTCATGTGGCAAAAAGTCTCTCAGCTCAGTCTAAACCAGTTCTGTCCTCTCTGGTCCAGCTTCTTGGCAGGAGGTTCAGACAGCATTGTGCACATTAGACAGGGCCTATTCAGGTGCAAGGGAAACTCCTCTCACTACTCTAAATGCAACCCAGGTCTACAGCCCAGCTTTGAGTTACCCAGGAAAGGCAGGACACACCTCAAACCCCTTCAGTGGCTGTCAGCATCGAATGCTCATCCCCAGCCACTGCCACTCCAAAACCAGACAGTCAATACACAATTCAGCTTAGGCACATAGGATGGCTAAGCAAGAAAATGTCTACTTTCTAAAAGTAAAAAGGGCAATTGATCAACAAAATGCAGAACAATGTCATATATTCACCCCAGTACAGAGATCTGGGCCTAAATCCATCGTTTTTTTGCTCCCCATGCCATTCCAGTTTGAACCCAGCCATATACAAATCAGTTTTTAACATGCACTCAGTGGGAACAGTCCAGCCCAAACTGCCAGCCAGGTTCTCCATTGAGTGGAAACAAGCATCCTAGTACTGGTTTCGGGGTTTCACCCCTCATCAGCGCCAGAAAATCTCAACTCCAGTGGCATGGAGAGCACAGGACCCACGTATGGGCATTCCGGTCCCGCTTTGGGTGACAATTGCATAAAGAACAATTGATGGACAATGCAGAACAATGTCATACATTCACCCCATTACAGAGATCTGGACTTAAATTCATAGTTTTTTGCTCCCCATGCCATTCCAGTTTGAACCCAGTCATATGCAAATCAGTCTTGTCCCAGCACCCAATGGTAACAGTCCAGCCTGAACTGCCACCCCATTTCCTCCCTGGACTGAAAACAAGCATCCTATGACCTGTTTCGTGGTTGGCTGGGTCCAAACTGGGGTGGTGTGGTGAGCAAAAGAATGATGGATTAAACCCAGATCCTTTTGACTGGGGGTTAATGTTAACATTGTCCAGTTTTCCGTCCATCAATTGTTTCTTTTGCATTTGTCACCTTTAGATTTAAGGTAGCCTGGCTGATGAAGGGTGATGCCCCGAAATCAGTCCCAGGATGCCTGTTTCTGGTCCAGGGAGGAACTGGCTTGGCATTTCGGGCTGGACTGTTCCCATAAGGAGTAGGGTCAAGACTGATTTGCATATGGCTGGGTCCAAACTGGGGTGGTGTGGTGAGCAAAAGAATGATGGATTAAACAAATATCCTTATGACTGGGGGTGAATGTTTGCATTGTCCAACATTCCGTCCATCAATTGTTTCTTGTGCATTACTTTCTAAAAGTGGCATTTTCAAACCCACAATTTTAAAAACCTCTTTACTAAAAGATGTTTTATTAAATTCTGAGTTCAGAGAACATAAGCTCCTTTTTAGGTTCGCCTGGCGTTCGCTGCGCAGCAGCGTTGGCGCAGGCGAAATCTTATGTTTTTACAGTATGTGGCTTATTCCCGCCTCTCTCTTCCATTGGCTAGCTCCATAAATGGAGGCTAGCCATTGGAAGAGAGATCTGTCCATCATTGTCCGAGGCAATGCGTGGGCGTTCCGTTGATTTTATTTATTTTTTCATTCATCCTGCCCCTTTGTTGCCGTCATGCAGCGGTGGGAGTTGTCTTATTTTTTTTTCCCCAGGATGTTTGCGGCCGCCATTTTTTTCTAGAAGCTAGGGCGGGTGGGTGGGTCCATTTAATGCTCCTTTCTCGTCAGGAACCTCCTTCAGCCTCTCCCTGCCCTACCAGAGCCGAGGACACGCAGCCGCGGCATTTTTCCCCGTTCCTTCCACCCCCCTCCCAGTCCGATGCCTTCTCGCTGATCACGCAGCCGCGGCATTTCTCGCCGTTCCTTCCACCCACCTCCCAGTCCGATGCCTTCTCGCTGGTCTTTTGTCATCAGGTAAGTGCAAAAATGTGTGCTGCGATTGCCCGTCTTGCCACGAAGGACGAGGAAAAGAGCTGAAGCCGGCGCCGCGCCTGACGGTGGGCGGGGCCGGCTGGGACAGAGAGAAGAGCCTCTCAGGCTCCATTTCCACTTCCCCGGCTGGGAGGAAGCTATAGGCCAAGAGAAAGGCAGGAAGTCCACGGGAGCCTACCCCGAGCTCCTCCACCACCGGAGTGTAGCCAGCGTCTCTCCCCGAGGCTCCCCCAGTGAGAGTAGGGCCCCAGCGAGAGGCCGGCGAAGGAAGCAGACCGGCAGCCAGAGAGTCCCGCATGCCGGCAGCAGAGGGACCCGATCGGAGCGGGACCGGAGCAAGGAGAGAGGATTCCCCCCTCCCACGGAAGCCGGTGAGTCGAAGCTGGCTGGGGGGAAAGGGAGTGAGGTGGTGCCTTCACCCCGAGCGGCCCCACTTGATAGCGGGCCGCTCCCACGGTTGCGGGGCATTCTTGTTTTTTGTTGTTTGTAGAGCCCCGAGAGGCTCAGCGCCGCAGTTGTTTCTTCGGGTCCCCAGGCGGGGGACTCTAGCGCGAGCGGGACTCCAACGAGCGTAAGCATTTGTGCCAGACCCACGAGGGTCCCGTGGGGCATTTTTATTACCGAGCCCAAGAGGCTCCAGGCCCACATTTGTTGCGAGATCCCACGAGAGGCTCAAGGGGCATAATTGAGTGAGAGCCTGAGAGGCTCCCAGGGGCATTTCTGATTTAAAGCCCACAAGGACTCCACCTGGGCATGGTTGGTACCGAGTCCCCCGAGGAGGGACACCCACATCTGGGCATAGTTGTTTTAGAGCCTGCGGGCTCAAACACAAGTAAGGCCCACCTGCACCCAAGCCAATGAAGACTTTTACACTGAAGGGCATCCTGAGGTTCTTTACTCCTCCCTTCGGTACATAGGTGATGATGATGTTTTTACAGTCATTAACCAGTGACTGGGTGATGGTAACTTTAATTGGGACATGGAATATTTTATTTTTTAGTATTTTACTTTTAGTTCCCTGCCCCCTCGCTGTGCTTGCTTCCCTGCCCCCTCGCTGTGCTTGCTCTCCTGGCTCTGGGTGTGTATGTGTGTGGCTCTGGGGGTGTGTGTGTGTGTGGCTCTGGGTGTGTGTGTGTGGCTCTGGGTGGGTGTGTGTGGCTCTGGGTGGGTGTGTGTGTGTGTGTGTGTGACTCTGGGTGTGTGTGTGTGGGGGGCTCTGGGTGTGTGTGTGTGTGGCTGGCTCTGGGTGTGTGTGTGGTAGTAATTGCTGTCTGCTGAGCTCGTCCGTAGGGTACAATAGGTCTCACATTTGCAAGAGATTAAGCTAATGGCAATGTAAATGACAATGCCATTTATTTATCTGTTTTCAAAACCAATACATAAATACAAATGTTGTCATTTACAATGCCAATAGCTCTAACTTTTTCAAAGGCAAAACCATTGCATTGTAAATGCTTGTTTCTCTCTTGTCCCAATAGGAATTTATTCTTGTACAATGTTACAAAGCATTTCTAATGCTATCCTATGTGACAGATAGCCTTTCAATACTGAAAAACGCAAAGCAGTATTTCGTTATCACGACATGTCACACACCCAGTACATGTCCTACCTTTCACATACACTGCAGCCTGCCTATGGGGGTACCTTGGGCCCACCTTAGGGGTGACTCACATGTAAGAAAAGGGAAAGTTAGTGCCTGTCAAGTGTATGCACTTGCCAGGTAGACATGGCGGTTTAAACTGTGTGCAGTTGCCGTTCTGAGGATCCTTTGAAATGCTGCTGGTGTGGGTGGCACAATCAGTGCTGCTGGCCCACTAGCAGCATTTGATTTACAGCCCTTGGCGCACACAGTGCACTGTACTATGATCTTAGCAGTAAAGCAAATAAGACAATCATGAAACACTAATCCATAAACACAATTTATACAGGGAGCACTTAAGCTTTGACACTGATTAGCAGTGGCAAAGTGCCCACATCATCTAGACAGACAAAAGCTAAATCCAGCACGCAGCAAAAATCATTGGAAGCAGAGGTAAAAACACTGCCAGGTCAAACAAATCTCCACTGCGTTAACCGTTTTACCTCAGTCACGTTGTGTTAGGTACAAGACAACCAAAACCACATCCCTTTCTTGACTCATTAGTGTTTTCTTTTTCAAAGTTTATTTGCATAAAACATCTATAGTATATCTTAGATTTTTGACACTCTGTCATGCTCTTAAGGCATGTAGCTTTAAAGCATATACCCCCAAACTGTGCTTTTTGTTACCAGAATCCTAGCTATGTGAAGCCACAGAGGGAGGTATATTGTAGTGCTTGTAGATTATCTTAACTAAATCTCCCAATGTGTCAAGTGAACTTACTACATAATATCAGGGCTTTCTAGTAGTACTTCTACATGCCATCAGGTGGCACCATGCGGCTCTGCACTGGCATTGTTCTACTCCGCAATTGACGTGCGGGCCTATATAAGCAGAACCATACGCGCTGACATCAGTTCCTTAATTTCCGCACAACTAGACGATCCAATAGTCCATTCATGTCTCTCAAGGACTTTTCCTGGAAATTTCTTTTCAGTGTGCAGGGAATGTCATTTCCCAAAATGGCAGCTTTCAAGCCCTGTAGTAACCGTTGCAAACATACGTCTGTGACAGATCCCCACCAGATTAGCCTGTGGTGTCTGGGGTCGACTCCAAAGCCTCCAGAGACTGCATGTTGATGTATGCCGAAGGCCATCTGGAAATGTGATGTGAAGCTCTACATTGCCAAGCACAAAAAGACTCCTTGTCGGAACCGCTCCAAGTCATAGTCCGCTTCTAGAATCCTGTCCCGTTCCCAGAGTCATCAAGGCTCTTCGGGAGGTCAATCTTCTTCACCAACAAAATCATCAAGTACGTTTAGAAAGAATCATCACTAAATCCTATTGGGATTCCGCTCCCTTGCTCCGCTGTCATGAGCAGGTTGGGACAGTGGCCCTCCTCTCGATCCCGCTCCATAAGTCAGCCAACCTCGGAGGAATCCCACAATTGGTTCCTTCGTAACCCAGAATCCTCGGACCTGCCACAGCACACCAGATCAAAGAGTTCTGTGCGGCCATTCTCCGGCTCTTTTGATCCCTTCCGACTCCTTTTGGTGCACCTTGGGGCCCCAAGGAGTTGAGACTTCATCTGGAGTACCATAGATGTGTTCACCATTGGTGCCAGTTGGACCCTCTGAGCCCATCTTGCCTCAGGCTCCACTTATGACTTGTCTTCTGGTGCCACGACCCACACTGCCCCCTGCGTCAATGCCGACTCCATTTACTCCCGAAGAGGTGCTCCCGATTGTTCTATACAATGCCAGTCCTGCCTCGGTTGAAGGCAACCACATTCCACCCGAGACACCTCTTACCCCACTTGATTTGCCACCTCCACAAGGGACAGAACACACTTGACATTCCCTTTGTGGGATGGACTCTGACAATGACTGTGACCAGGGTAATGGGTTCACACAACCCTGCAAGGATAATTGGTATGAGGACCTACAGGAGGGCAGTGGTCTTGACACCTCCCCTCAAACGGGTCTCCTCTCGACCCCTTGATCTGCAACTGAGGAGTCTGCTTCTTATGCCATGGTGATGCGTAGGCCGACTGAAATACTTGACCTTCACCATGGACGTTAAGTCCAATATCTTGGCAGCAGTCCTTCAAACATGGCAGACATCATCTGAGCCCCTGCTTCCTTTTAACAAGGCACTTACTGATACCTTAAAGGAGGTATGGGCTAAACCTTGCTCCGGTCCTCCAGTCATGCAACAGATTGCCAAGCACCATCACACTGCTCCAGACGGCCCTGCTTTTCTTTCACAGCACACTGGTGCACATTTCCATGAGTGGCACGTTTTTCCTACACCTTTCCTACCACTCCCCCAGACAGGAAGTCTAAGCGGATAGAAATGTTTGTCAAAAGGTTTGCGTTCACAAGCCTGGCTCTCAGATCCATTAATACCAGTTGTTTGTTAGGCTGATACTCCCACACCCCTTGGGATTTAGTGGCATAAAGCCTTGGTGTGTAGTTGCATAAATCCTCCTTTCTGCCCCCAAAGACCTTCGACCGGTTCATGCTCAGGGGATTCAAGATGGCTAAGATGCGGTCAAGTTCATGATTCGTTGTGGCTTAGACACCACCGACCCCATTGGGCGGGTAATAGGCACCTCTGTTGCCATTTGCCCCCATGCGTGTCTGCTGTCAACTGGGTTCTCAGATTATGTCCAGTTCTCCCTGATGGATCTACCCTTTAATGTGACTCACCTCTTTGTAGATAATGCTGGTATCACTTTTTATCATTTAAGGAGAGCAAGGCTACTGGACACTCTGTGTCTTTATGCCCCACCTTGCCCACCGCAACAGTTTCTTCTCTCCTTTTGTAGCTTTGGCCACGACGACCCATACCACCAGTCTGTCCAGCCTCCACAAGTAACTCAGCTGTTTTTGCATTGCCAAGGTCAAAATGCTGCTCATTCTACCTCCCCTCCTGCAACCCACCTCCAAAACCTCTTTAGCATGCCCTTCCAGGACCGCAGAGCTGGCAGGCAGTAATATCAGACAAGATGATTCTTTGCATTGTTCGCAGGGGCTATGCCTTGCCCAATCTTTACTCTACGCTTCACCTTACTCCCTCCCCCCAATGAATGATGGACCATCTCTCCTTTTTGTAGCAGTAAGGGCTCGCCTTTTTGGCCAATGTGGCTATTGAGAGGCTGCCTGTGCCAGAATCGGTCGTGGTTGCTATTCCCACTACTTTCAGGTGCCCAAGAAAGATGGAGGCCTACAACCTATTTTAGACTTGCTGTCCCCTCAATTCCTTCTTCCAGAAGGAGAAATTGAAAATGCTCACATTAGACCAGATCTTGCCTGCCCTTAACCCCAGAGACTGGATGGTACTGTTGGACCTTCAGGACCTCTATTTCCATATACCTGTCTTGCCAACCAACTGGTGTTACCTGCTGTTTGTAGTGGGACCGGAGCATTATCAGTTTGCTTTGCTCCAGTCTGGTCTCACAGATGCCCCTCGGTTGTTCTTGAAGATGATGGCAGTGGTGGCAGCACATACTCAGAGGTGCCAGTCTTCCCCTATCTCGATGACTGGCTGATGAAGACTGGCTTACCCTAGGCAGGCGTCAACCACCTCCAGAGTACAACAAATCCTTCAGTTTGAGTCTCTTTATCAACGTGCAAAATGCACACTTGATACTATTTCTCAGATGCTTCCCTTCATCATAACCATTGTGCACACGGTTTGGATTTGTGCCGTTCCAGCGGAATGGAGTTCAGGGCAGTCAGGTTATGATCCCGATCTTTCAGCCTTGGTCATGGATTTCAGTGAGGCAGACTCTAAGGCTGCTGGACTTGATGGCCTCCTGCATCCTGCTGGTCAAACACTCTAGGTGGCATATGCATGCCCTGCAGTGGGATATGAAGTCTCAATGGGCCTAACATTGAGGGGACCTCTCCGATCTCATTCAGATTTCCAATGAGACTGCAAGGGATCAGCAATGGTAGTTGCTGGATCGCGATCGGGCCTGCGGCAGACCCCTCTCTCATCCACACCCATAGCTGCTAGAAGTGACAGATGCGTACCTTCTGAGCTTGGCAGGCACATCTGAGAAAGGCGCAGATAAGCGGCCTCTGGTCTCTGACGGAGTCCCAGCTCCATATCAACCTTTTCGAACTGAGGGCAATCAGTATGATTTTGAAAACCTTCCCCCCCATCCATCAAATGAAGACAAACAGGTGCTCACGGACACCACCACCACCATGTGGTACTGCAACAAAGAGGGCAGGGTGGGGTTACGGACCCTGTGCCAGGAGGCCTGGCCCCTCTGAAAGTGGCTGAACCGCCAAAGAATTTTCCTGGTGATAAACCATTTGCAAGAATCTTTTAATGCCAGAGCCGAAGAGTTCAGCTGTTGGTACCTAGCAGATCCTCACTGGCATTTACACCTGGAAGTGGTCAGAGGTCTCTTCCGCAAATGAGGAGAACTTTGACTACATCCGTTTGCCTTTGCAGATAATATGCAATGTCAGCACTTCTGCTTATTGGAGCTTCCAAGGCATCTCTCACTTGGAAATGTGTTCAGCCTCGAGTGGAACTCTGGACTACTGTAAGCCCTTCCGCCAATACTACTCCTGACCCAAATTCTCAAGAAAATCAGGAACGACCAGGCCCAAGCCATCCCAGTGGCTCTGGATTTGGCACAGAGAGTTTGATACCCACAGCTTCTGTGCTTTAGCGTTTGTCCTCTGATCTGGCTACCCCTCCAGAAAGATCTACTTTTACAGCAAATGGGCAGGGTTCTGCACCCCAAGATTGAGTGGTGGACAACTGAAAACCTTTGACCTTCTTCCGCAGGTGGTTGATGTCATCTTGGCAGCCAAGCATCCCTTGATTAAAACTGTATATTTCTGTTGTTGGGACAAATTTGTGGTTTGGTGTGGCACACGCCAAATTAATCAACTCCGGGCCACATTATATGACGTTTTCTTGTACGATTTGTTTCTTGCCCAGCAAGACTTTACTTTGGGCACATTTAAAGATTATCTTTCCACCCTTTCAGCCTTCTTACAATTGCCAGATTAGTCCTCTTGGTTTAAGTCACCAGTTATGATGCGATTTATGAAAGGGCTTCGACATGTTTACACCTTTTCCATTTGTAATGCACAAATGGGACCTTAATATGGTTCTTACTTACTTGATGTGCACTATGTTCAAACCACTTCACAACTCCCCACTATCAAGCTGGTGTTCTGTGCTCTACCTCACCTCTCTAGGATGTAGGAGTGACTCCAGCATTTGGACCCCAAGTTGCAGTGTAAATCGTACCAAAGAACACCAGGTGAACAATCAGCTCTTTGTGGGGTTCATTGGGGCGAAAAAAGGCAAGGATGGGCAGAAGGGAAACATCTCCCTCTGGATTGGGCTCAGCTTTAGGATCTGTTATACACTGACTAAAAAGCAGCTTCCGGAAGGACTTTGTACTCATTCTACCAGGGCTGTTGGCAATGCACATGTGTGGCACCTTTATGGGTTACACACTTCATTTCCGGAATGGGACAGCGTCAGTGTGGAGCTGTGTGGCACCACCTTACAGCATGCCGAGATACTACTGAAAAGTTTTTGGATCCAGTTGGAAACTTGGTGAATATTCAAAAGATGAGGTATCTGCAGCTGGATAGAGCTTTACAGAAGTTATGTAACTTTTTCTTCTACCTCATACTTAACTTTCTTTTCCAGAAGACTACACTGAAAGAGTCAATCTGTTTTGAGACTCTCCCATTTTTGTCAGGGGTTTGTTAAAAGGACTAAATGAGTTTGACAGTGTGTGGTGTTACTTGTTTTATGATCCCCGTGTTTTCATATGGGTCCCGATCTAGAGAGGTAAGGGAGGGAGGCTCAATGGACTGGCAGTGGTTTAAATTAAGATTTAGTTTGATATTCAGCAGTGAAGTGTGCCTACTGGAGAAAAATATTTGCATGTTTGTTTTAATCCTCAGGCCAGTTCAATAAATTTCATCAGTACTTTAACAGGATTCATGTAATGAGCTGATGGAATGTCTGTAGTATGCCAACACCAGCTACATATTTGTCCTTCTCCCTAAAGTGCTAGCTATAGACGGATATATTTGGCCATGCGTAAAAAGAATAGCAAACATGGCCAATAGTATTAATTTGCGTTGCAAGTTGTGATTAGCCTAAATGCCTGCAAAAACCTTTGGTAACATTCCATACAAGATCGACGAATTCCAGTGATGATTTATTCTGTATGTTATTCCATCATGACAAAATAGGGGATTGTAAGTGCAAGGGGAAGCTGCAATATTTATAGATCCTGCACTTTTTATTGTTTCCATTTGTGACATTGCAGATTCTTTGAAATGTGAATCAGACTCTGTTGCATAGAATGGTCATAAAGCTTAAACATTGGAACAAAGTAGTAAAATTATAGGCTAGGTTGACCAAATGTTATAAAAAAAAATATAAGACCATGAAATCTTGAGAGGAATAAGATGGGAAACAAAACTTTAATGATTGCAGAATACTGAGTTGAAGATTCTAGACGTGTCTCAGGTGTTATAGCACGCGTATTGTAAGTACAATCATCATCATTGTTGTCTGTATATGACATCAATGTGTGTGTATCAAGCATGAAACATATCCTCTCTTATGATATCAGGGAGTCCAGAAAATGAAGGGGGTTAGGTTATAGACACATTTTGTTACATCTGAGATTGGTATTGACATTGACATCAGCCATACAGCTTCATACGGAGAATGTTGAGACAATCGCCAGAAATTGAGAATACAATTATAGATACTCCAGAGTCTGGCTTACAAAACTGTATCTGATAAAGACTACTAGCCACAGATTACTTAATGTGGAATTATCCCCAGGCGTGAGACTGGATCCGAAAAACTTTTCTGCCACATCTTTCCTGCGCGCCGGGGGGACAGCCCCACGTGACTCCGCCCTGACGTCGTCCATGTTCGTGACGTCAGCGAGGATACATAAGTCCTACCCCGGCGCGCCCAAGTCAGTTTTTTCTCTTTTCCGCGTGCAACGCAGATCCGGATTGTGTCCTGGCCTGTTTTCAGGCCTTCTATCCCTTTTCACGCTTGGCGTTCAGTGGAACAGTGTGCGAATGCCTTTGGGCTTCAAGACGTGTACCTATTGTGCACGTCCCTTGTCGGCCATAGACCCTCACCCAATTTGCATTTGGTGCCTGGGTGAGCACCACATGAGAGTTGCGACGCCTGCCAGCACCTTAACCCTAAATCACGGCGAGAGCGCTGGGTGAAGTTACTGTTGGCGCGCTTGTCCAGGTCGGTGTCATCACAGCTTCCGTCCCCTACCTCGGAGGCCAGGAGTCGCCGGTGTTCGAGGCATGTGGGCTGCTGAATTCATATCTGTGCATAGATCGCCGCCTAGTGTTGGGTCCGGATGATTGCACATTGTTGTCCTGGAAGAGTCTTCGAAGTATCACGAGATAGGTGGCTCCTCCCCTGGATTACAGTGCACATGGGTATCGACTCCATTCTCAGATTGTTTTTTTCCGCCATTGGATCCGGATGTCTTTGAATTCCCTCTTGTCGGAATCGATAGAAAACTTTCTTGAGACCAAAAGGTCTTTAGTTTAATACGTCGGTATAGTCTTGCGTTCGGTCTTAGTTCTTCCAGCTTGGTTTCGAGCCGGATTCTTTACACCCGCGTGCTCTCGGCGCGGAAGGCCCAGTCGACGCTCCAGACCTATCGACCGTCCATCATGGAACGAAGTCCATTCAAGAGATGTCCTGTCTGTAACTCGAAGTATCCCCACATCGACGTCCACCCGGTGTGCAACAAGTGTCTGTTGCTGGACCACGATGAAGACAAGTGTATGGCTTGTTCACGCTTCAGGTCCAAGAAGACGCTTAAGCTTCGACGAGCTGCGCGCCAGGAGGCCCAGCATGCTGCACCGGCGCCTGTGGACATCTTCGATGCAGGGGATGTCGAGGACGAATCTATCCAGGACATTTCTGAGTCGAACCCCGCGTCGGACGTAGACTACGACTACGATGCGGATGTAGAGATGTTCGAGGCCGAAGAAGTCGTCGACGAGGTAGGGGACGACGACGGGGCCCTCGGGGCTTTGCAGGATAGCTCGGATGAGGAGCTTCCTCAAACTGACTCTGGGACCGTGCCAATTCATAAGGCTCAGGTCGAGGGATCGCCTTCGGGCCTTACCCAAGACCTTACTATGGGTTCTACGGCCCCGCCTTCGGGCTCGGCCACGGGCATTGCTGTTGAGCCACTCCCTGGCAAAACGAAACCGAAAGTGAAACCTACGGTCTCGACTCCAGATACTGCGCAGGTGCCGTCATCGAAACCGAAAGTGCGCATCGCTTTGGTCGGCTCCAAGACCTCGGCGCCGAAGAAGCCGAAGGTGGCTGTCGAGCCGAAGGCTCAAGTCAAGGGCGTCGAGACGAAGTCTGCCGCGCCGAAGACTAAAGTGAAGGTTGCCGAGCGCGTCGGCGCCGAAGACGGTCGACACCGGAAAAAGCCTCGGCGACCCAAAGAAGGCTATCGGTGACCCGAACAAAGCTCTCGGTGACCCGAAGAAACGGCTGGATGACCCGAAAGTTCTCACGACTTCGCGTCAGCAGGACAAGGCCAAGGGCAACGCGCCCCGAGAGTCGACTCCAGGTGTGGCCTCGAGGGATTCCATTGAACCGGCGCGCCCATCCGCTGTGTTCACCAAGAAGGTGACGGACTCCCTGCAGCGCATCAGGGACGGGACCGCGTCGGTCGGTCCGAAGGATCCTCCGCCTGCGAAACCGGTGGAGAAACCACTTAAGGCGTCCAAGCCCATCCATTTCACGTTGCCGCCGAAGACGGTGCCGAAGGCTTTCGCTCCCAAGGCAGTCGCCGGCGTGCCCGAAAAGGTCTCGGCACCGAAGCCGTCAGCGGGTCCCTGGCCCACGACCTCGACGACCTTCAGTGGACGAGCATCAGGAACACTTCATCGATGCCGAAACGGGCAAGCTTTCCCTCCATAAGTGGAAAATCGCCCCAGAATGCCCAATGGAGTCTTACAAGATCCCTCTCAAGAAGAAGGACTCTGTTTTCACTCCCGTCTTGGTGGAACCACTTTCCCCACAGATTCATAATGTTTCGCCCACTTACTTTGATGTGGACGCTGGAGAGGGGGATGATGAGGATGAGTACAGTTAACCTGTCTATACAGACCCTGAGGATACCAACGAACCCTGGGCCGCTGGTGGTGACCCAGGGGATCCCCAATCAGGACAAGACCCTCAACTTTTTTCAGCAAAAACGTCCCCTACAGAAGATTCTGCAGCTTTCAATGCCCTCATTGAGCGGGCAGCTAACAATCACTACGTCCAGCTCCATGCTGTGACCCTGTGGATGTCGACTTCCTTTTTGATACCTTCTCAGTCTCAGAAAAAGCTGTTAAGACTCTGCCTATGCTGAAAGGTGTTTTAAAGCATGCTGCTGAGATCTTTAAAGAACCTACCAGGGCGAGGGTGATAAACCCTAGGATTGAGAAGAAATACAAGTCCGCGCCTACTGATCCTACGTACATCAAAGGACAGTTGCCTCTGGACTCCCTTGTTGTCTCGAATGCCCGGAAGAGGGCTAATTCTCAGACTACGGGTGATGCTCCTCCCCCAGACAAAGAATCCAAGGTCTTTGAGGCATCGGGGAAGACACAGCACAGGCGGCCAACATCTGGCGCATTTCTGACACACACAAGCGCTTCTGGCGCGGTATGACAGGGCACACTACGACACACTGGAGACCATGTTGCAGCACTTGCCTGATGAATACAAGGAGGCGGCTGAGATGCTGGTTCAGGAAGGGAAGCTGATCTCTAACGCTTCAATTAAGTGCGCTTTGGACGCGGCTGATACTGCTGCCAGGGCTATGAACACTAGTGTTATGCTACGGCGACATGCCTGGCTGAGAATCTCTGGATTTAAGCCAGAAATCCAAACCACCATCCTTAACCAAACAGTCAACACAGATCACCTGTTTGGCCCGGAGGTTGACACCACCCTAGAAAAGATTAAGAAGGACACGGAGACTGCGAAATCCATGGGTGCCTTACAGTCCCAGCAATTTCGGGGTGGGTCTTTTCGTCGCTCAAGCACTAGAGGCGTTTCCAGGGGCCAGCTGTCACAGTCCACGCAGTACTACAAGGGCAACACTCAGTTCACATACACCAACAAGAGTCTAGGTGGATATTGTGGTAACAGCGCCAAGGGCAGATGTCGTGGAAACAACAGCTCCAGATCCTCTGCCACTAGCAAACAGTGACGCCTTGTCACTGCCCCCCGTCCACACCACACCGGTCGGGGGGAGACTCCAGCAGTTCCTGCCGGTCTGGAAGTCCATCACCACAGACAGGTGGGTCAGGAAACTTATCCAATACGGTTATTGTCTGGAGTTAACATCCACTCCACCCAACATGCCCCCAAGAAACCGTCCTATGTCGGCCGAGCATTTGCACTTATTGCAGCAGGAAGTCACTGTTATGCTGCAAAAAGGAGCAATAGAGCTCGTTACTATGCAAGAAAGAGGCACAGGGGTCTACTCCCTGTACTTCTTAATACCAAACAAGGACGGGTCCCTGAGGTCCATCCTGGACCTCAGGCTACTCAACCATTACAACCTGTCGGAGCACTTCCATATGCTAACCCTGCAGCAAGTGCTCCCTTTTGCTCAGTCAGGGGGATTTAGACCTAAAGGATGCGTATTTTCACATTCCACTGCACCCTTCACACAGGAAATACCTCCGGTTCACCATACAAAACCAGCACTACCAGTTCAAGGTTTTGCCTTTCGGTGTCACCACAGCACCCAGGGTGTTCACGAAGTGCCTGGCGACAGTGGCGGCGCATCTCAGGAGACGGAACATCCACGTCTACCCTTATCTGGACGACTGGCTCATCCAGGCAAAGTCAGCCCAGCAGTGTGCCGCCCACATGTCTCACACCATTCACCTCCTGCACGATCTGGGATTCTCACTGAATTACCCAAAATCCCACCTCCAGCCCGCCCACATACGGCAGTATCTGGGTGCGACTATAAACACTCTGGCGGCCACAGCACAGCCGAATTCAGTGAGAGTCTGCAGCATTCAATCGCTGATACAAAAATTCAGGCCTCAACACTCGCTTCGAGCAAGAGTGTTCATGCAGTTGATAGGCATGATGGCCTCCTGCATTTCCATTGTCCCGCACACGAGACTACATATGCGCCCGCTTCAGGAGTGCTTAGCACGTCAGTGGACTCAGGCTCACGGGCAGTTGAAAGACCTAGTGTTGGTGAGCGGTCGGGCATACAACTCTCTGCATTGGTGGAATCCACGAAACCTTTGCAAGGGCCGACTGTTCCAAGAGCCTGTGCCACAGATCATCCTGACAACGGACGCCTCTCTCCAGGGATGGGGAGCTCATGTACTCCATTACACAGTGCAGGGACTATGGACGCACCAGCAACGGAAGATGCACATCAATGTTCTCGAACTGATGGCAATCTTCATGGCACTCAAAGCCTTCAAAGTACATCTGTGCAACAAGGTCGTGTTGATCCGGACGGACAACATGACAGCCATGTACTACATTCAAAAGCAGGGAGGAACACACTCTCCGCAGCTGTCTCATCTGGCTCAGAGCATGTGGAAGTGGGCCATTCAGAGGAACATCTTCCTCATGGCATAACACCTCCAGGGCAAGGACAATCAGATGGCGGACCTGCTCAGCAGGCACAGCCACCAAATGCATGAGTGGGAGATACATCCATCAGTACTCCAACCGTACTTCCATAGGTGGGGTCATCCAGAGATAGACCTGTTCGCCACAAGGGAGAACGCAAAATGCCAAAGCTTCGCCGCCAGGTTCCCACACCCACAGTCGCAGGGCAATGCGATATGGATGAACTGGTCAGGCAAATTTGCGTACGCTTTTCCCCCAGCACCTCTGATGCTGCTGGTGGCACGCAAGCTCAGGCAGCACTCGATGACTCTCATCCTGGTTGCTCCAACGTGGGCTCGCCAACCATGGTACACCACGTTTCTAGAACTGTCCGTGGTACCGCATCAGAGGCTACGTCTCACACCCAGCCTTCTGACGCAGAGCCATGGCCATGGCAACATTCAGCACCCAGAGTCGCGACATCTCAAACTGGCGATCAGGCTCGCGAAGTCTTAGAGTTTGGCTACCTGCACTTGCCTTCTGACTGTATGGACATCATTCGGGAGGCAAGGAAGCCCACCACCAGAGCATGCTATGCGGCAAAATGGAAGCGGTTTGTCATTTATTGTGCAGACCACAACATTAAACTTCTAGATGCGTCAGCAGCCCTACATGCCAAGAACAGATGCATACTGGTAAGTAGCATATTCGTTCGTCTGCCACCTAGTCTTTCGCCGCGGTCCCTTGCGTGTGGCTCACCGGCTGGTAGGTCCTTCAGTTTCTCTGAGGCCCTGTCATCCTTCCGCGGCGGGCAACGTCTCCCCCCGGGACGTGCGCCCCCGCCTGTCACCTCCCTACCCGCTGTTTCCCGGCACGGAGGCAACTATCCTCCAAATGACAGCCTACGCTGTGGCTCTGCAGGCTTCTATGGCCCTTCCTTCACCTCCTGAGACTTCCACGGATCCCTTGCCTCGTGCGGTGACTTCCACGGAGTCGCCGGCAGCTTCGGCGCCAAAGGTTTTGGCTCTAGGTCGTAGGAGAGTGGCGTCTTCGGGGCTCCACCTAGCGTCCATGCATCGCCTCAAATCCCTAGAGGGCTCCCTGTGGCACCTGCAGGTGATCGCCGGGACTCCGAGCTTGCCCTGAGCTCCCCTGAGTCCTCTGAACAGGCAGCTGCCTCACCAGACGTCTAGCCGGTGCAGTGTTGGTGCCGGGAGCCCTCCTCCCCGGCTCTGCTGGAGATACGGGCGGAGGCCGGGGACTGGGTCGCTTTCTCAAGTACCTCTCGGTCCTTGGCGCAGGCGGCTGCCCCATCTGAGGCCGTGCCAGTGCCTTTATCGGCGCCGCACCTTCGCTGGTCTGGCGCCCGCCTCGCCTCGTTCTCCTAGAAAGGGAGTGGTGGCATGAGTTGGCCCGGTGCCACGGAGGCCCATTCTGGCGCTTGGTCGACACTGATCAGGCGTCGATGGCGGACTCCATGGAGCTGCGCCGGGTCCTGGATTCGTTATCCGGGGTCCCTTCTTCTCCTGAGGTCCGTCAACTTCCTTGGAGACAGGGCGCCGTGCAGTTGCCGTTTCAGCTGCATCTTCCAGGGAAGGCTCTTCGCCGTCCCCACGGCCAAAATCCTCGAACCATTCTTTCCGTGGCTCCCGGCTGGCTTATCCACCGGCCTCTCCACCCTCCCCTGGGGCCCCTCAGGATCCCCACTCCTCTGTGGATTCTCCTCTATGCCAGGGCTGGCCGCTTCCCCCTTTACTTGGGGATGGGCGGCTCAGTCTCCAGCAGTCATCCATCGAGGAATTGCTTTCGCCTCTGCGGCGCCCTACTGAGGCCAGTGTTGCCTTTGTTCAGGCTATTTCCACGGCAGCTGGTATTCTGAGGATGGGTGAACCGGTCACTCCATTTCCTACAGACAACCTCTTGTAGATTCTCCACAAGGGCTCTGTTGGGCGGGAGTTGTTCCTTCCTTTTGAAGTGTCACTCCATAATTCTCTTATGAGGGCTTGGGGGCGCCCTGCCACAGGCGATCCGGTGCCTCAGGCACTACTGCACCGCCATTGTCCTGCTCCGCACGACCAGGTCTGTCTGTCGTTCCACCCTTCTACTCTAGGCGCTCTACTGCGAAATACCTTTCCGTTTTGCCAGTGCTGCTTTGAGGGTGCTTAACACTTTGTGTGTGCTGACCAGGGCTACTTCTAGCCTGTGGGATTCTGTGGAGTCCCCTCTTTCTCATGTCTCTCGTGAGGGAGCCCGTGCTGATTTGCGGGGCCATGTGTTGGATGGTAGAGAGTTGGCCGCGTTTATTCTTCGTGCGACTTTGGATGTTGCCGATGCTATTGGCCATGCTATGGCCACTTCTGTGGCTCTCCGTCGAGATGCTTGACTACGCGCTGCTGTTTTTCCTGAAAATATTAGAGAGCGTCTGGTCGACCTCCCTTTTGATGGAGTCCTGCTGTTAAATACTTATGCAGACTCCGCGATTCAGCGTCTTCTTGCGGGGCTCCGTCCTCCTTGTCCTCCTCCTCCTTCTCCTTCTCCGTAAGTTGGTTTGCTGATCCTTCGGGTCTTGGTGGGAGGCGTTATCCCACTTGCTACTGGTACTTGGTTTTTGGAGTGGCTGTTACACTTTCTGTGAGGTTACTGTGCCCTCTGGGTCCTTGGTTGGCCCCACTCTTCAGTTGGCTGCTGGTCCAGCCCCCTTTTTTGGTACGCCTGTGCTTTCTGGCTGATTACTAAGCCTTCTGTGGTTTCTGCCGCAGGTCTATGATTTTGTCCTCTGATGCAGGATTGTCTTTTCCCTAAGAGTGGTTCCCATGCTTCTTTGGACGTGTCCTACCCTATGTGGGGTACATGTAGCTATTGTATAGACCTGTCTTATGCGGGGAGGGTGTGGACTCCTCCTTTCGAGTTCGTCGCCCTTCCTGATGTGGCTGTATTATGATGGTGCGGTCTTTGGCCCTTACTGGGGCATGGCTTGGCCATCTACGGCGTTGTGCCGCAGTGTTTTGCCCTTTTCCTGTGTTGACGGCCTGGTCCGTCCTACTTGTTTCTTTTCTCCTCATCTCTTCTAGCTGATCACACTGCTTCGTGGATCGGTTCTGTCTGGGGCGGTCCCCTTTTGGGGTAGTTCGGGACGGTTTACTGGCCTTGCCCTTGTTCCGAGCCCTACATGGTCCGGGCGTTTAGTTTCGTAGTGTTGTCAGCGGCTGGCTACCCTCCCCTGCTCTTCTGTTCTGTGACCAGAGGCCTTGACGTGGGCTCTGAAGCTTGTGCTTCTGTCCTGCGGGGCCATTGTGAGATTCCGTTCTTATTCTTCCGCCTGCCTTATTGCCGAGGTGCCGTTCTGTCTGGTCTTCTGGCTGTGATGGGCTCGACTGCCCTAGTCACTGGGTATGTTTCCCGGTGGAGGGCTTTGCTGTGCTTCTGCCTCTTCTCCTTGGAGTCTGTAGGTGGCTCTTCATCCTCTGCGTTGTCGGTACCTTGGGGCTTCCGTGGAGGTCCCTGGTACGTTGACTGGGCTTGAGGTGTTTTGGCCTCCTTCGTATTACCCTTGCTTCTCCTGTTGCTGGAGGCTGGGTTGTCCTTTTTTTTGTTGTTCAAATACATCCCCTGTGGGGCACGTGTTCCTCCACGATGCTGAGGTTCTCTTTAGCCTAAGGCTTGTGACTCATCCCCTGTTGCGGCAGACGGGGCTATTTTTCCCTGTCCCTGTGACTGATCCCCTGCTGGGGGTCTTGTGCTTGTCTGAGCTGGAGAGGTCTTCTCGCAGACCCTCCTCCCCTTTGGGTATGGCTAGGGTATCTATTCTGTGTTAGGAATCTGCAGCTAGTAGTCTCTATCAGATGAATGAGTTACTTACCTTCGGTAATGATGTGTCTGGTAGTCGATTCCAGCCGCAGATTCCTTCACGACCCGCCCTTCCTCCCCGTTTCTGCGAAGACCCTTCTCGGTCTTCTGCACTTGCCTGCTTCAGGACAAGTGCCTTTTTCTTACTCCCTCTTTAGGAGGATGCTCGCCTGGTGGTTGTTGCTCCAGCTGAGAAGCGTGGCTCAATGGTTAGAGCGGCAGACCCTGATGCAGAGGTCTGGCCTGGGACCAGGGTTCATTTCCCGCCTCGGCAGCTCTTGGATTTAATCTCCCCGGACCTGATAATTCTCGCCTCGGTGCCTAGTCTAATCATGGGTCCCACTCTGACTCTGGGCAATAGCTTGCTTAATCTCCACAACGGCCCCAGCAGCGCTTGGATGCCTGGCTTCACCTTGTGGGTGCCCAGGGTGGACATCTCACAGGAAAGCTAGGAAGGGTTCCACAGCGGTATGAATACAGCGCTATGAGACCTCTGGGTGGAAGGTGCTATATAAATACAAACACATTTACACATTCCTTCTTTTTGGTGATTGGGTGACGAATGCCTGGGTGCTTCAGTGCCCATGCATTTGGTCCCCAATGTAGGGTTTGTTTGTGCCCTGCGTCCTTGTGTTGCTTGCACTTCTGACGCTTACAGTCCTTGGGGTTGAGGTCCTCTTGCTGGGTCTCGACCCTTTTAGGGGATCCCCCCTACTGGTGTTGTTGGGGGATGACTTGTCATTGTTCTTCCATTCTGGCCTTGGACCCCTTCTTGGCTCCGGGCGGCGGTTGCAGACATCTTAGTCTGCTGTGCCCTTTTTCACATGCTTTATGCCTCCAGGGAGGCTGGTATTTTGGTCGTAGGCTTGCTTGCAGTAGCTGTGCTCTATTTTTTTATTCCATGACTTGGGGCCTTAGTTTCTGGCACTATTCTGGAGGGTGCTGTTCCTCGCCTTTCATTTCTTTCCATTCTTTATAGCGGGGTTTTGGCAAACTGTTCCAGTATTCTCAGTTTTGTTTGTGATGGCTCCTCATTGTGGCGCGAAAACATTCTCAGAAGAAAACGGACTTAGGCGCGCCGGGGTGGACGACGTCAGGGCAGACTTGAGTGATGCTAGCGCGCAGGAATGCTGTGGCGGAAAAGTTTTCTGGATCCAGTCTCACGCTTTGGGATAATTCTACGTTAAGGAATCTGCGGCTAGAATCGTCTCTACCAGATACATCGTTACCAAAGGTAAGTAACTCGTACGTTTTGTTTAAACTAAAGTCCCCTAAGGCGTCGCTTTAAGAAGGTCATCTTACAAACACTGCTTTTTATTTAGAAGAGTACTTCTAGAACGAAAAAGGGCACAGTGAGATTTGAGTAAGAACACCTCAAAATGAAAGGTTAATAAATGCATGGAATTGCCTCCCAATATACTCCATTGGATACAAAAAATGTGTCTCTTCTAATTATCACCCTGTAGTATTGCATTGACTGTTATACAGCAAAATGTGTATAGCAAGCAGCTGTTTCAGTTCTGCTCTTTATAATCTGAGTTTTTTAGTCCTCAATCATTGGATTATATTTGAAAGTGAGCAAGTTAGCAAGGTCTGCACCATTTAGTACTATGTTGTTCGATCCAATGATGGCTAGGTTCATAGGCCTAAGCTTGTTTTCTTGCATTCTAAATTTCTTGGTATCCGCCAATATCACATTTAAATTTTGAAAATAACCTGTGAGAAACTTGCTGGAAGATGTTGCGCTCATGTAGCACACTAATTCTCAAACTTATTATGTTTTTTGTTTTCATTTGAAAAACAGGTAGTAACTGCAGCTCTGGAAGCGAAGGGGAAGCAACATCACTGCATGCAGGTATCTGTGTCAGACAACAGTCTGTATCCACCAAAGATGCTATTATTGCAGGAGAGGCTTTGTCTCTTCTCGTCACCTGCCTGCAGTTACGAAGCCAGCAATTAGGTATGTACTAAATTTTATTTACTGTAACCATAAGTATTTAGCATTTTTGAAATATCAGGTACTCGAATGTTTTTTTAACCATTTATTTCTTGAATGCTATGTGCTATAGTCGGAATGAATTTGCAGCTGTAGCTATCCTCTTATTTTCTTTTGCAAGTGTTTCCCATCTTTGTTATGTCAAAGCTCTTTGTTGGCCAGCTAATGCTTATGAACAGTCAACACCTCTGATGATTAATGACTACCATTAAGTTGGGTGGAGTGTAACCTACGTTGAATGGTGTTATTATGATTGTACATATTCTGTCCTTAAATGCCTGGCTGCTTACCATCTCTTTGTCGACCTTGTTCAAGTGTACTTGGTAGAGATTTTGTTGCCGATATAGCAGACAGTCGAGCTGTCCTAGACTAGCTAGTTGCTTGGAGGGTGCGGAAAGGAGTGTGAGATTTGTGCGAGGATGTTTGATGGTACGGTTAGTACACATTTTGTCCAGATTTGTCACTACAAATGTGCTTTTGAGTAAGGTGTTTGTAGCAGAGCCCATGCAAACGACCATCAAACTGAAAATTCACTGCATGAATACTTGAAGTGCTCATTATGTCCCAATTGTTTAGTTTCATATATGGTGGGTAGAAAGGAGAGCAGCCCTAGCTTATATCTAAGCTGGAATGGAGTGTGATGTGTGTTGGGGGGTGTTTGATATGTTTGTGGGTCTACATTGGGTCCTGGTTAATGCTAAGGAATACCCTCCATGCCTAAACTGCAGGCATATGTAGCAGAGTAGTTTGTTACAAAGAATAGAAGTTATTAAATTTGACAGTTCACTGTTTGAATGCCTGTAGTGTTTGTTGTCATACATGGTGGTCAGTAAAGTTTCATAGCCTGTTGTGGGTAATATTTGCATACAAGCCCAGTTCTAGACATGAATAGCAGACCTGCTCAGGTTAGTGTATAGTATACATGTCTTTCTCACCATGATCTGCAGGCCAGCCCTTACATGGATATTATGAGGTGGGTGGCAAGTGGTGTAATGATGTTTAGGTGATGAACCTCTAACAGAGATTGGGAAAAATGTGAGAAGCTTCATGCTTGAATTAAGGTTTCATTTTTTCGGTGTAAATGAACAGGAGAAAAAATGTCTTGCCGGGCCAAGAATGTGCTACTATGGCTTTTCAGCTGCCATTTTTAATTTCAAATGTGTTTTATTGATTTTAAGAGCAACAATAGGCATCACAGTACAATAGAAAGGCAGCTGGCACATAAGGCAGTCGAGACAGACAGGTACGTCTTCTCTGTAAATCGAGCAGTAGGCTCGGTACATTTGCCAAAGCAGAGGTATAGTGCCAAGGCTGCAAATGTCAAGCGCAGTGAGGGAACAAAACTGTGGGAACAGAAACCAGGAACCCACCCCCATCCCCAACCAGTGTGCCGTACTTGTGAAACAATCACGGATGCATCCACATAATAAGGATCGCAGTTACCCATGGGATCATGGAGGGTCATGCGTAGCCTCTGTAAGTCGCAGTAAGCGGGGGTATCTGGGGCAGGTGATCTCATTAAACTCTTTGGACAGGAGGGAAAGCAGCGGTAGCCAGATCTTTTGAAATGCAGTCATGGTGTGTGTAAGTGTGGCCTGGATACGTTCCATCCCCAAGGTAAACCTGATTTTGTGTAACCACCCCGTGTGAGTAGGCCTGGTGGTTGAGCCCCAGAGTGACAGAACATGTTGTGTTGCAGCCGGCATGGCAATCCCCATTTGACGACCCCTGGGGGATTTCAGGGGAAAAGTGAGTGCGTTAGGTAGGCCCAGGATAGTGTAAGCTGGGAATCTCGGGATTTCAGTATCAAAGGTAGAATCAATGTCATCCAGGACCGCCTTCCAGTAGTCTTGGACTTCAAAGCAGTCCCAGAGGAGATGAGTCAGGGTGCCCTGTTCCCCCGCATCCCCTCCAGCACAACGCACTACGTGTTGGGTTACCCGTATTAAGCCGGACCGGAGTAATGTGCCAGTACATGGCCAGTTTCGCTGCCGCTTCTCTACCTGTGGTGATGCGAGTGGTGTGAGAGGCTCTATAGTATATTTAACTCCATTCCCTGGGCGATAGGGCCCTTCCCAGCTCTGCCTCCCAGCCCTTCTGGCGCGCTGTCTTGCCCGAAATGGCTGAGGGTGTGAGCATTTTGTAGAGGTCCGAGATAAGATGCCTATCCGAGTCTTTTGTCACCAGCCATGTCTCGAAGTATGTCATACGTCTACCAACTAGGGGGGCGTACTCCGGGTGTATAAGCCAACGCCGAAGTTGAAAATATTGGATTAGGTGGGGGAGACACGTCGTAGCCCTGAGTTATATCCGAGAGGGGGAGAAAGCCCCTTGTGTCAAAGAGGTGGCCGGCGGAACGGCAGCTGGTGCCACGCCATTGCGGAAAGGTGTGAGGGTCAGTGCCCGGCGGGAATTCCGGGTTATCCAAGATGGGGGTGAGTGGGGAGGGGAAGGTTGTCAACCACCTTTTGACGGCGACCGCATCCCAAACTTGCATGATGGTACGAGTGATGGGTGATCGCAAGAGGTATCGCGGCCTGTGCTGCCGGAGGAGGAACAGAACTTTCCAAAGGGACATCTGGGCCATCGCCCTGTCTTGAAATAGCCACCGTTTCTCGGATTCCCGCCTATACCACTCCACCAGTGAGCGGAGTTGGGAGGCCTGTAAGTATTACAGAAGGTTGGGGATCCCAAGACCCCCCTCATCCGCACTCCGATATGCTAGTCGCTTATGTAAGCGTGCCCGCTTTCCTTCCCAAATGAAATGGTGGAAAGCGGCTTGTAGATTCGCGATGGTGCCAGCCGGAAGCAGCACCGGGAGGGTCTGAAAAATGTACAGAATTTTGGGCAGAGCCGACATCTTCACTGCTGCGACACGTCCCAACAGGGAAAGGGGTTGCTTGGACCAGCGCGCGATGGCGGTCCGGATCTGGGAGGTGAGGGCTGCGTAGTTGAGAGCTACCGTCAACTCCGTAGAGGATGTGAGAGTAAAGCCCAAGTATGGGAGTTGTGCGGTCGACAGTAAACCTCCCCCGTATGCGGGCGCGTTTGCTCGTGGTTGGGCATTTTTGTCCAGTGGCAGTATTAGGGATTTCCCCCTGTTGATTTTGAAGCCGGAGACAGCTCCAAAAGACTCTAGTTCTCCCAGGAAGGCGGGAACAGAACAGTCTGGACGGTCCAGAGCGGCTATGATGTCGTCAACTTAAAGGCCGATCGCATGAGGTTCTCGGCCGAAGGTGATGCCATGGATAGCAGGGTTGTCGCGAATCTTTTGCGCAAGGGGCTCCACGTACAGAGCGAACAGGAGGGGCTAGAGGGGGCCCCTGCCTCGTGCCACGCTGGATCTCAAAAGGGCCCGAGCGTAGGCCACCCAGGAGGACCCGAGCTGGAGGACGGTGGTAACAGCTCGTGATCCAGGACTGAAAGCGGTATCCACAGCCGAAAGTGCATTAAGACCCGTTGTAAGTAGGTCCAGTCGACCCGGTCAAACGCTTTTTGAGCGTCAACAGCCAGTAGTGCAGAGTCCGAGTTTTGGAAGTGGGCCTTGTTGATCAAATGGAGTATCCGTTTAGTGTTATCGATACACTGACGATTTGGAACGAAGCCCGATTGGTCGGGTTCCAAGATCCCAGGCAGACATGGAACAAGACACGCCTCCAGAATACCCGTAAAGAGTTTCTGGTCCGGGTTATGTAAGGAGATAGGGCGGAACGCAGAGCATTGCATGGGTTTCTTACCCGGTTTAGGCAGCACCACTATCTCGGCTGCCAGCATATCCGGGGGGATGGAGCTTGCCCCTCAAAGGAGTTGAAGAGCCGGTGAGAAAAGGAGCCAATACCTGGCTAAAGGTTTTGTAAAATCCGTCGGAGAAGCCATCTGACCCCGGGGATTTGAGAGGGCGAAGGCAGGATATAGCAGCGAGCACCTCATCCAGGCGGATGGGGGCATCTAGGGCGTCCGCGTTCGCCTGAGACAGCGCTGTGACCTTCGACGATTCGTAATAGGCGTCAACATCTTCCGGTGTTAGAGTCGGCCTTGTATAAAGAGGCATAAAAGGTCCGGAACGCCTCCGCAACCTGGGTCTCCCCAGTGATGTCTAATCCCGAGTCATCCGTGAGGCTGGAGATCTTGGAGTTTTGGGTTCTGGCCTTCAAGGCACTAGCAAGTAAGCGGCCAGTTTTATTCCCCCCCCCCGACGTAATAGGTATGGCGGAGGCGAAGAGCGGCGAATTCCACCCTGTATGTATCTAGGCTGGTTAACTGGGCTCTGGCTGCTTTCAGTTGCCTCCAGACCCGCGGGGCGCCGGTGCGGCTATGAACCCTCTCCAGATCAGAGGCCTGAGCAGTGAGTTTGTCCCTCTTTGCCTTGCGGACCTTGGCCTCTGCCGCTGCTATCGCGATAAGTTCACCGCGGGCCACCGATTTCAGGGCCCCCCAGAGGGCCGACACCGACGTTTCCGAGGTATCATCAATGGCTGATACTCAGTTATGCAAGTGTGAAGCTGCTTTGCTACTTCCGGCCGCTGTAAGAGGGTTTTGCGCAATCGCCACGATCCAGGGGGGCGGGTGGATTTGGGGACCCTGAGCGACAACTCAACCGCGTCATGATCAGATAGGGCCGCCGGTACGATGCAAACGTCACTGAGGGTGGCAAGCATTTCAGAGGAACCTAGGTAGTGATCCAACCTGGCGTAGGTGCGGTGTACATGGGAATAAAAAGTTAATTGCTGTGTGTTGGGATGTGTGGCCCTCCAGAGATCCACCAGACCCCTCTCATGTAGCCACTCCTTACCGGCGGCTGTAATAGCGCCTGTATCCCCATATCGATGCCCTGACCTGTCCATATTTGTGTCCATTACTATATTGAGGTCCCTCCCTATGAGCAAGAGGGGGGTTTGAGGATTGAAGCGATTCGGAAACGACGCCTTTTAAAAAGGCCTCCTGTCCTGTGTTTGGGTTGTCCTCTATTAGAAAGGTGTACGCTAAAAGCCTACCCTTAATCTCCCCCATCCTATCCCCCACACTACCCCGGAAGCGCCTGGACACCAGAATAGCCACCCCTGCCTTCTTAACTGGGAGAGATGAAAAAAACTGCTGGGGGAAGGCACGGGAGCGCATTCTGTGCCATTCTTTAGGTAGGAGGTGGGTCTCCTGCAATAAACAAATGTCGGCCCGGAGTTCTCCAAGTATGAGATCACAGCCCTCCGCTTAACAGGATTGTTCAAGCCCTTCACATTAAGGGTTAATACCTTCAAACTGGAATCTAACATAGAAAGCCAGGCGAGCCGCGTGCTATATGAGTGCAATCCCACTTCCGTGTCAGATGGAGACGTAATGAGCATCCTAGCCCTGCAAAACCCCCCGGCACACTAGTTCCCTCCCGCAAATCCTCTCCCAAACCCAGCCCCATCTGTCCCATCAGACCCTCCCCTCCCCCACCCCCTCCCTGGAACCCCAACTCCCCAACCCGGAGGTTCAACACCCACCACCCAACACCCAAACCATGAGAATGCATAGTCCCAGTCCTGTCAGTCCACACAGGGCTGTGGTAAAGTTACTTGCAAGGGTCATGTCCAGCGGCAACCATTGTGGCCCCCCGCTCATCCCCCCCAGCCTATGAGCATGCTATATGCTATGATTAACCCCCCCACAGGGTGTAGAAATCAGTCGGAGGATGTTTTCCTGGCCACCTCTGCGACTGCCGTTGCTCTTTCCTGCGTGATGATGTGGGCCTCGGGCTTCAAGCGCTGCGCCGGGGATCGTCTACTGCCCACTGTTGGCCAGCCTCCTCTGGAAGGCCCCTGCGATAATCTCACCACAGGCTAGTCCTCCTCCAAGTCAACTCCCAATAACGCACAAGTGTCTTTGAGCGAACGCATCTGTTGTAGGGCCCCATTCCACTTAAATATCAGTCGGAACGGATGTCCCCAAGTGTATGGAACCTCCTGTTGCCTTAGAAAATCTGTTGCCACTTTGAATGCCTTTCGCTTTTGTAGCATAATGGCCGAAAGGTCCTGATACAGGGCGACAGGGTGACCCTGAAACTGAAGAGGTTGCGCCCGCCTGGACTCTCGAAGAATCCGCTCCTTGAGCGGGAAGTTATGGAGAAAGGCTAAGATGTCTGGAGGCGTGGCGGTAGCGCACCTGGGGAGCCCCACTCTGTGCCCTGTCTATCCTGATGACAAAGTCGGCAGGCTACCCCAAGATGTTCCGGAAGAGGTCCTATAAGTAGCCAGTGACATCTGTCCCTTCTGTTTTCTGAGGGACCCCCCGGACCTGTATGTTGTTGCGACGGGACCGGTTTTCCAGGTCCTCTGCATGGGCCTGAAGGTCTAGCTGTTGATCCGTGAGTCTCAGGATTTCCTGCTGGAGCTGTTCGATCTCTTTGCTCCTCGTGTGGTCAGCCTATTCAATGGCGACCACTCGCTCCCCAAGTCCCTCCACATCTCTCCTGAGCTCCCTGATCTCCCCGGCCACTTCCTGCTTCAGGGACTTGAAGTCATCTCTGAGGGAGTTGAACAGGGTCTCCATAAAGGACCTGGTGATGGGCGTGTGATCCCCGGACGGTGCCGGAGTTGTTTTTGCGGCTTCTCAGCTGCCATTTTTGCCGATATTATTGCGTATCAACAAAAGGCTTTGACAGAGCAAATAAGGCTCAAAGGATAGACCTATCGGCTTTGCCAAAACTTGTTTTTCTTGATATCTCTGCTACCTATCGGGGTATAAGCCCTGAGGAGTTGAGGGATTATGGTAGAAAGACTGTTCGAGGACTGTTTTTGTGTGGGAGCCTGGCCCAATGAGTTATCCCCACCGTTTTTTCCATCCCTTATGTATAGTGACCTTTTGCCATGGGGGTGGCGGGAGTGGGGAGGGAGACTGGGGGTATACCACCCTCTTTTTGTTTTGAAGGTAGCACTTGCCCATACTTTGAGGGGGGATTGCTCCCACCTCCCTGGTGTCTTGTGCACTGATCATTGTTTGGGGGCAAATGTATGACCCATGAGCACAGATGACAGTGAAAGCAGTTGATGCCTAATGTTTTTCACTTTTGTCACTATGACTTCAGCGTACCATACGCAATGCACGTCACAGTGACAAAGAAAATCAACTTGAACTTGGCCTCACCAGCCTTTACTCAACTGGTAAGAGGCAGAAATTGACTTTTCCTTCCCTGCTGGAGTTCCTATAGGTCACACAGATGGGTCTTGCTACTGTGCTTTTAATTTCTCACTAACGCCATTCTGCCCTACCCCTATACCCTCCACCCTCCCCTTCTTTGAAATACGTATTGGCTGCTGAAGGTTTAGCATTGCCCAAGATTTTCCAGTAAGTAAGAGTTTAGGAGAATGTTGGCTCATGGTGGATTTATAAATAAATCATTTACTAATTGGGTACTTTGCCAGAGCTATGTTACCTTAATATCTTGAGTAACTGTCACTGCTCAAGCCCACCTCCCAGAGAAGTGCGGATTTGGTAGTCTGCAGAAAGATATAGCCATTGGAAGGAAGAGTTACTTTTCTTTGTTAAGGATATTTCTGGTGGATGCTTAATCCCATGGCTGCTAGGCGTTTTCCCGTCCTGCGCTGGGAATTGCTGTTTTACTTTATTTCATGACGAGCTGGCCTTGTCATCCGCGCACGGCAGGTAAGCGCCATGACGAGCCCAGCTCGTCATTAGCCTCGAAGGGGTTAATGTTCCCACAGATTTCTCGCCACCCTCCAACATTCCTGATAAGTTAGTGCTCTAATTAATAGTTTCCTAGTTTTGCGAACTTGATTTGCGCAGTGGTTGTGGCTATTCCATGGCATTGTGTTCATCCCAAAATGCCTTGAAATAGCATGGAAAAAATGTCTGGAACTGATGTCACTGGTCAGGTTGGTGCCTAATTTACCAAGGTGATGTTAATTACGGAGGCAGAGTTCCTACTGGGAGCATGTGGCACCACCTTGGGGCACTGGTGAGTCATCACTGAGGAAGAATTTTCTGGGCATTCTGGAACCTGGAAGAATTTATAAGGTAAGGAATCTGCATAAAGATTATGCATGCACAAGAAATATTGTCACCTTCCAATAAGTAACTTTTTCTTTGTGTATCCATCTTGGTAATTCCATGCACCATCTTCAAGGGAAAGTAGACAGGAGAGGTTGTTCTGGGAGCCATCTACTTGCAGACACCCGAAACATAGGAATAAAAGAGAGGACAGCCTTAGTACCTTGTGTGAGCAACTTCTCAAGGGGAGTAAAAAGGGAAGCCCTGACAAAAGACTGGACTTGTACTTCAAAAAAACTCCTGTCTCTGGCTCCCTATGCCCTCAAATTGTACCTAATGGGAGTATTGTTAAGGAAGGGCAAAGATTACACTGGTACAGAGAAATGGAAACGCTGTGGCCAAATGAATCTGGAGACAATTGAAAGAGAAGCCAACACCTTATTCAGTACACACGTTGCCAAACTAACATCACCCAGGGAAAAGGACAAATGTATAAAACATTTTACTGTCTCCTTCTGTATGGAGGCAAAGGTTAGTATAACAGGAAACTCTGTACAAGTCAAACATGGGGCCCCTAGATCTTTATTCTTTATGTGGCGGGTACTCACACCCTTATTCCAGTTTACAGACACATTGTGGTTCTTGTAGAGAGTTATCCTGTCTATTAGATATGATGCAAGTCCGAAGTAAGGTTTACAACTTGAAGCTCTCTGCTATGACTAGGTCAGTAGAAATCTGTGAAGGGTGATATGATGAGCCCAAAAACAAAAATGCAGCAAGGACCTGCCAGGTGCTAGCGAACTTGCAGATCACAGGCTAGAGCTAGCTCAAATGAAGGAAATAAAGTATGAGGGAATATCTAGGCCTCCTTTAAACTTGGAAATTGAATATGGGCAACATCAGATAAGAGAGTGAGCAGATGTTTTCAGCCTTCTGGAATAGTCACCTGATGCCCCTGTGTCAGATTCACATTGACTGGGCACAACTTTAAATGTCTCTGGCTCACAGCCAAGATGCCACTGGAGAATCTCATCTTGATCGCAGGCCAACCCTTTTGCGCATTTGAGGTTCCTTCCTAGGGGCTGTCTTGAGGTTGGGGAAAGAGAAAAACTTGCATGAAAGACCACCCCAGCAGCACGATTTACGACTGAGCCTTTTCTAGGGTGCAAATCTAGCCTCAAATTATTTGTTACTAAAAAAACTTACTGATAGGAGAATGGTTACTACATTGCCCACAAGAGTAAACCGCTTGTAGTCCAATAAAATAGTAACGTTGATGCATCTTTCTCAGCACCACAGTACATTGTTTTGCTGGCTCAGAAGCTCATACCCGGGGCACCTACACAAATAAGCTATAGTTCTTTTGCTTCATAATCTTTTAAGAGGATCCCAGTAAACCATTCCAAGGCATAAACGCTTTGCTCAACTTGCATGTTATCCCATTCACTGTCTAGAAACTAGTTTGTAGGTGCATTGCTCATGCTGCCGTTAGTAATTAGTATTTTATGTAGCTAAACAAACTACTGACTAAAATATAAATCTGATATTCTATCTGTAGTGCCAGCCTTAGTCTTATCCAGGTAATGATTTGCAAGAGGACATCATTTCCCATCACCAACCAGCACAGGCAATGACATCACAGCACCCTGCCCTTGCCGCCCCCCCCTCCCCTCCTCCCAGGACCTACTTAATGGCAACTGCAACACAGACGCACAGCAGGCACTAAAGTCGAGCAGAAGCAGGAACCCTGGTCCGATCACTGCACAGCGATACTCCACAGCACTACCTAGGATGCTAGACCCCAGATGCTGTTGCCCCAACTGCTTTCATGCCGCACCTCACAGCATGGTAGGAGCTTTCACGTGCACCTTATGTCGGGTCTCCAGCAGTCACCCACCCCACCAACACACTCCCTCCCAATAAACATGCACCAACAACACTTAAACCCCAGCCTCCATCACACACCAAAGCAAAACGCACTTCAACACCCACTTGCATGCATGCATCTCAAAAAACGATCACTGAAACACACAACTGAAATATGAGACCTGCTAAGTAGCGATGCACTCGACAGCCTCTTCATCACAGAGACCTGGTTCATCTCCTCATCGTCTTCCGACATCACAGCTATCCCAGCTGGCTACAAGATCGCTTAGCTGGACCACTTTCACAAGCCAAGAGTAGGACTCACTATCATCTACAAGGTATCCATCAAATGAACAAAATCCAGAGAGAATGCCCCCCTTTCATGGAACACCTGCACTTCAAGCTGCAAATCTCTGAATATAATAATAATAATAATAATAATAATACTGATGCTTGTAAAGCGTGAACAGCTACCTCTCGAGGTGTCCCGGCGCTGAAAGAGTACTTCAGCAGTAAGCAAGAGCCATGAAGAGATTCTTAGGTTTTCTGCATAAAGAGCCAGGTCTTTAGGAGCTTCTTAAAGCTAGCTTCTGTCGTAGCAGATTGGATGGCAAAGGGCAAGGCGATCAAGAGTTTCGCCGTGCCAGCGGAGAAAGACCTGCCCCCAAGTCTAGCTTTTCTAACTATTGGGACAATTAACTGAAGCAGAGAGTTAGATCGCAGGTGTCGCTCCTGATGGTAACGGGGAAGTCTGAGTTTTAAATAGTTAGGACAGGTCCCTTTTAGTGCTCTGAACGCCAGGGTGAGAACTTTGAATTTTATTCTGCTCGCCACTGGGAGCCAATGTAGTTCGTGCAGATGCGGAGAGACATGATGTCTAAAGGGAATATGCTTTATCAGTCTCGCAGCCGCATTCTGCACGATCTGCAGGCGTTGCACCAGATATTTGGGCAGACCAAGGTAGAGGCCGTTTGAGTAGTGTAGTCTGGATGTGACTGTCGCATGAACTACCATTTTGCGACACTCAACTGGTAGAAAAGAAAGGAATTTTCAGATGTTTCTGAGTTTGTGCAGACATCCGGTGGTAACCTGCTGTATGTGAGAGGAAAAAGAGAGATTCTCGTCCCATCTTACTCCCAAATTCTTTGCATAGGTTCCAGGGGATGGTGCTGGACCCATTTCAGGAGGCCACCACAGGTCGGGGGGGGGGGGGGTGTATTTTTTCCAAAAAGTAGCACCTCCGTTTTGCTTGCATTCAATTTTAATTTGTTTGCATTCATCCAGCTGAACGAAACACTTTCCTTCTGACCACCCAGACTATGATGCACCTTTACCAACCTCATCACCAACTTCATGGATGCGCCCACCATCGACTCCAGAAGCCACATTCTCCTCTGTGAACTCGACTTTACCCGGGAAAACTGAAACAACCCCTGCTTCACAGTACTCCTCCTCAAAAGCTTGAGCAACATCAGACTCACCCAGCTCGTCCCAGAACCAACACTTCCCAGGACACTCACTGGACCCCATCTTCACCACAAGCAACAGCATCATATGCAACTCTACCACACTACTCACATGGTCGGACCACTCCATCATCCACTTCCAAATCAAAACACTTTAACTCAACACCCTGCTCAGGTTCAGCATTTCAGGCCACAGCTGGGGCAAAATCGCAGAAGCAGACTTACTCAATGCCCTCGGCACAGACGCCATAGACAAGGACATAAAAACAACTTCAACAATTTGATCAAGAACTTTGCTGACTCCTTTGCACCCATCAAACCCAACATAGTAGATCAAAAAAGCAGGCCAGCTAGTACACAAAAGACCGCAGAGGCTCCAAATGACACAGTAAGTAGCTGAAAAGGAATGGAGATCGAGCCACAACACAACAGACAGAGCTACCTTTACGGCTGTACTACGCTATCCCTATCAAATTAGAGACACCAAGAAAAATGCACTAGCAGACTGCTTTAAAGGAAGCTCCCAACAGCTGCAAGGAGATGTTCTCGATCTTTAAGGATTTCACCTCACACTGAGCTACTGTCGACATCGCTGCTCCCAACAACTCTTACAACCTATCCACCATTTTTCACAGCAAAATTGCTAACATCTACTGCAACTTTACACACTAAGCCAACCCCAGAGAACTCGTTGCTTACCTACTCTCCACTAACCAAGAAGGACACCTGCTCCCCTATCCAGCCCAGGTGATTGAGAATCAACAAGCAACTCACAACCCACCTCGAACTTCACCGCCTTCAAGACAAACCTCAATCATGATTTAGCAAGAACCACAGCACTCATCATGGCCACCGCCGACATTCAAACCATCCTGGACCGAGGAGAAACAGTGGCCCTCATCCTGATCGACCTATCCGCAGCCATCGACTCGGTCTCCCAAAACACCCTCATCAGAACACTCCACAAAACTAGCATACAAGGATCGGCTCTGAAATTAATATGGTCCTTTCTCAAGGGGAGGACCCACATGGTCAGGCTGCCATCATTCACATCATAGGCCAAGAATTTGAAATGCGGCGTGTAGGAGGCTGGCTTAGTATATGGTGCACACTTGAAGGAGTGATGCACCTTGCACTAATCCAGGCAACCATTATGGTGATATTAATGGTCTTTGATAACCTTAACAGCTCTCAAAGTGGTAGCTGTGGAGATCAGCCTTCTGGCTTAACTTGAAGGAGTGTAAAACAGCTTGTTTTAACAAGTGTAATCGATAGTGTAGGTTAGATGAGAAAAAACACCAGTGTTTATAAAAAATAAGTCTATTTATTATACAATCACTTTAACATTGGTAGATCTCCTAGCCGGAGATATCAACAATACACATAAAAATATTTGAAAGAAATTAGGCAAGTAGCACTAATATACACTGGTCTGCAAGGGGAGACCAAACTATACACTAAAGAAGTGGAATGTGAACTGCAAAGAGGATAGGACATGGACCAAAGAACTCACAGGAGCTGGGAGAACCAGGAATCACCCATGGTAAGTACCCAGGAACCCCACAGAGGCTGGGTGCAGTGTGGAAACACAGCCGCTTGCCCAATGGAAGCCACTGGAAAAGTCACAGTGGCAGTTTTAATGAACAAATGACTCTTCCTAGAGGACTCCGAAACACACTGACACCAGGCAAAAAGCGGGGGTGACCATAAAATCAGATCCTACTTTCCTACACCACCTCACTCCAATACCTTCAAATGTTGAGATTGATACCACCAGTGAAAAAAATCCCAGTTCCTTAGTGGATAGTAGCAGTCAGAATTCCCCTCTAAAAAAGACCCATGTGATGTGGCCAACAATGCAGTGATGACTTGCAGACCAAGGCATGAAGTTAGGGCATCCTGGAGGTGAAATCGATGGGTTTGCAGTTATTGGCAACATTTCAGTTTTGTTTGATCATTTTCCTTTCAGTTTGAATCCTCACTGGCTTGAGGATTATAGCTAATGATATGTGTTTTAACAGTAAACTTGAATAAAAATAGTTCTTCCTAAAAATTTTTTGTCATACTACACACTTTGTTTTTATTGGATGGGTTCACGATCTACCCAAATTCCCTTTTTATATGATGTCCAGAGATAGCAATATAGTTAGTTGCTCAAAATATCAGATAGAGACTACTAGCCACAGATTCCTTAACGTGGAATTATCCCAAGGCATGAGACTGGATCTGGAAAACTTTTTTGCCACAGCATCCCTGCGCGCCCGGGGGACGGCACCATGGGACTCGGCCATGACGTCCTCCGCCGTGACGTCAGCGAGCATACGTAAGCCCCACCTCGGCGCGCCTATGTTAGTTTTTTCTCTTTTCCGCGTGCAACACGGATCCGGATTGTGTCCTGGCCTGTTTTAGGCCTTCTATTTTCTTGCACGCTTAGCGTTGAAGTGGAGCAGTGTGCGAATGCCTTCGGGCTTCAAAACGTGTACCTCCTGTGCGCGTCCCATGTCTGCAATGGACCCTCACCCGATTTGTATGTGGTGCTTGGGTGAGCACCACGACTCTGAGGGCTGCGACGCCTGCCAGCACCTTAAGCCTAATTCACAGCCGGAGTGCCGGATGAAGTTGCTGTTGGCATGCTTGTCCAGGCCAGTGTCATCCCAGCGTCCGTCCCCTACTTTGGAAGCAAGGAACCGCCGGTTTCATCTGCGACATCGTCTTTCGTCTCAAGGGCGTGGCTCGCGGCTGGTAGGTCCTTCAGTCTATCTCGGAGGCCTTGTCCTCCTTTTGCAGTGGGCGCCTGCTCCCCCCGGGACATGCACCCCACTCGTCACCTTCCTACCTGCCTTTTCCCGGCATACAGGCGACTAGGCGCTGCAGGCTTCTTTGGCCTTTCCTCCACCTCCTGAGACGTCCATGGATCCCTTGCCTCGCGGGGTTTTCTGTGGAGTCGCCGGCCGCTCCGGCGCCATACTTTCAGGCTCCAGGTCGTAGGAGAGTGGTGTCGTCTAGGTGCGGTCCTTCGGGGCTCCCTTCTTCGGCACCTGGCGTCACTGCCTCGCCACAAATCCATACGGGGCTCTATGTGGCGTCGCAGGAGACCGCCAGGACTCTGGGCTTCTCCCAGAGTCCCCCTCGGTCCTCTGAGCAAGCAGCTTTCTCACCAGAAGTCGAGCCGGCGCCGCTTCGGCACCAGGGGCCCTCCTCCGGTGGAGTCACGGGTAGACTGCTTTCCTGAATCCTCATCGGTCCTCGGCGCGGACGGCTGCCCAGTCTGAGGCTGGTCCAGCATAGATCCCTCGCAGTTCTGGGGTTGACCCCGCCCCACCCTCGTTGTGAGCACCTGGTGGAAGGAGTTGGGCTGGCGCCACGAGTGCCCACTCCGGGGCCGCCTGACGCCGATCAGGCGCCGGTGGCGTACTCCACGGAGCTGCGCAGCGTCGGGTTCTGGATTTTTCCCCTGAGGTCCCTTCTTCTCCAGAGGTCTGCCATCTGTTGGTGTGTTCCTCCCCGGAGACAGGGCGCCGTATTGTTGCCTTTTCACCAACATCTTCCAGGGAGGGCTCCTCGCCGTCCCCACGGCCTAAATCTTTGAACCCTTCTGTCTGTGGCTCGCAGAGGGCTTTTCCACCGGCCTCTCCTCCTTCCACTGGGGCCCTTTAGGTTTCCCATTACTCTGTGGATCCCCCGCTATTCCGGGGCTGGCCTCTTCCTCCTGGACATGGGGATGGGCGGCTCAGTCTGCAACCGTCTCCGGAGGAATTACTTTCTCCTCCCTGGTGCCCTACGGAGGCTAGTGTTGCATTTCTTCAGGCTATTTCCACAGCCGCTGGTATTCTGCAGATGGTTGAACCTGTCACTCCTTTTCCTACGGACAATCTTTTGGAGGTTCTCCACCAGGGCTCTGGTGGACGGGAGTTGTTCCTTCCCTTTGAAGCGTCACTCCACAATTATCTTATGGAGGCTTGGGGAAGCCCTGCCACGGGTGATCCGGTGTCTCAGGCACTTCTGCATAGTCACCGCCCTAATCCGCAGGACCCTGGTTTTCTTTCTTTCCACTCTTCTACTCAAGACTCTCTTCTGCGGAATGCCTTTCTGTGTTTGCCTGTGGTGTTGTTTCCTCCGTGTCAGCAGGCCCGGTGGTTGGATTCATGGGGGCATAATGTCTTCGCTTCCTCTAGCGCTGCCTTGCGGGCGCTAAACACTTTGTGTGTATTGCCAGGGCTTCTTCCAGTCTGTGGGACTCTGTGGAGTCCCTTCTTTCTCAAGTCCCTCATGAGAGTGCCCATGCTGACTTACGGAGCCATGTGTTAGATGGCAGGGAGTTGGCACATTTATTCTTCGTGCGGCCTTGGATGTTGCCGGTGCTCTAGGCCGTGCTGTGGCCACTTCTGTGGCTCTCCGCCACCATGCCTGGCTCCGTGATGCTGTTTTTTCTGAAAATATCAGGGTTGATTTACCCTTTGATGGGGTCCTTCTGTTTAACACTCATGCAGACTCTGCCATTCAGCGTCTTCTTGCGGGGCTCCGTCCTCCTCCTCCTGCTCCTCCTCCTCAGTAGGTTTTGTTGATCCTCCGGGTTTAAGTGGGAGGTGTTCTCCCACCTCTCCTAGAATCTGGTGTGGGGTGGACGTTACACTTCCTGTGAGAAATATTGTGCCCTCGGTTGGTCTACCCCTTCAGTTGGCTGCTGGTTCAGCCCCTTTTTGGCAAAGTGTTCTTTTTTGGGCTGCTTACTAAGCCTTCTGTTGTTTCTGCCGCAGGCTTGCTAATTTGTCTCTGATGCTGTATTTTCTTCCCTAAGAGTAGTCCCATACTTATTGGGCTGTGTCCTGCCCTACGTGGGGCATGTGCAGCTATTGGATAGCCCCGTCTTACACTGGGTAGGTGTAGACTCCCCCTTGCGGATTCCTTGCCCTTCCTGGTGTTGATGTATACTGCTGGTGTGTTTTCTTGGGCATCTGTGGTGTTGTGCTGCTGTGTTTTTGTCCTTTGTCTGCCGTTTGGCCTGGTCTTCTGTCTGGTGTCCAGAAGGGTTATTTTTCTGTGTTGACGACTTGGTTCATCCTAATTGTTTCTCCTCTTGTTTTCCGACTGGTTGCTTGTTGGCACCCAGCTGTGCCCGCCTGGACGTTGTGGTCTGGAAGTTTAGTTTAGTGGAGCTGGTCAGTGTCCAACTGCGCCTGCCGGTTCTTCTGGTCCACGGCCAGGGGTCTTGGAGTGAGGTCCTGGTGCCCCTGGTCCTGGTTTTTCGGGAGCTTTATGAGACTAGGTTTTTCTCTTCCACCTGCCTTAATCACTGAGGCGCTGTTCTATTTGGCCTGTTGACATCCAGCTATGATGAGTTCGGCCACCCTCTTCACTGGGTATTTTTCCCGGTGGAGGGCTCTTGCCCTAGTTTCTGCTCTTCTCCTTGGAGTCTCTGGGTTGCTGTTCTTCCTCGGTACTCCCCTGCATTGCCTGTACCTGGAGCTTCCGAGGGAGGTCCCTGGTACATTGGCTGCTGGTCCACCTTCGTATTGCCTGTACCTTGGGCTTCCGGTGGAGGCCCCTGGTACATTGGCTGATTGATGGACTCCTTTCGAATTGCCCTTCCTTCTCCTGCTTGGTGAGGGTGAGGCTGCAGCTTGTCGTTGTGACACATCCTCTGTGAGGTAGTGTTCTCCACGGCACTGAGGTTCTAGTCCGCTTTTGGGGGGGGGGGGGGGGGGGCTGGGCTCTTTACCCTGTCCCTGAGGCTCATCCCTGTTTGGAAGGACTGGGTTATTTCCCTGTCCCGGCAATTTGTCCCCTGTCAGGGTCTTTGGTTCGCCTGAGCTGGGGAGGTCCTCTCGCAGACCCTCCTACCCCTTGGGTATGGCTAGGGTATCTATTGTACGTTAAGGAATCTGCAGCTAGTAGTCTCTATCAGATGTACGAGTTACTTATCTTCGGTAATGATGTATCTGGTAGAGACGATTCTAGCGCCAGATTCCTTCACGACCCTTCCTCTCCGTTCTGCGATGGCCCTCTTGGTCTTCTGCACTCGCCTGTCTCCGGGTGGTTGTCTTTTGCGAGTGCCCTTTCTTACTCTCTCCTTTGGGGGATGCTTGCCTTGTTGTTGTTGCTCCTTTCTTGACTTTTATAGGCACTTCTGCGCTCCTGCACCCTGGTCTCCAATGTGGGTTCGCTCATGTTCTTATTCCTTTTGTGCTTGCACTTCTGACGCTTGGCAACCTTTAGGGTTGAGGTACCTTGGCTGGGTCTCGACCCGTACCTTTTTGGGAGACTTCTCCCTGCTGGTGTTGTCAGATGTTGAATGGTCATTGCTCTCTGTTCTGACCTTGGTGCCCCTTCTGTTCCGGGCGGTGGCTGCAGTCTTCTTGGTCTGCTGTGTATTTTGCACATGCTTCTGCCCCGGGGAGGCTGTTGTATTGTTGGCAGGATTGCTTTCCAATAGCGGTGCCCTGTGCTTTAATTCCAGATCTTGGTGCCTTAGTACCTGGCACTATTCTGGATGGTGCTGTTCCTCACCATTTGTTTCTTTCACTTCTGTTCGAGGGTTTTTTCGCACACTGTTCCAGTATTCTGACAGTTTATGTTGGTGATGGCTCCGTGTTGTGGCGCGGAAAAGTTCCCCGAAAAACTGACGTAGGCGCGCCGGGGTGGTACTTATGTATGCTTGTTGACGTCACTGACGCGGAGGACGTCGGGGCGGAGTCACGTGGTGCCGTCCGCCCGGCGCGCAGGGATGCTGTGGCAAAGTAGTTTTCTGGATCCAGTCTCAAGCCTGGGGATAATTCTACGTTAAGTAATCTGCAGCTAGAATCGTCTCTACCAGATACATCGTTACCGAAGGTAAGTAACTCGTATATTCACCTTCTCCTGGGGGTAGAAAGTGTATTATTTTGTGATTATTTTTAAAGATGTGCAAATTAGATTGAAACTGCTGCACATCAAAATGACTTTTGTACAATCCGCCCCTGCTTAACAGTTGTTTATGGTTTCACAATCATGCAGTGTCTTACATTTTATTCAATAATAGTGACTATGGAATTATTCTTGAGACCATAGAGCCATTTATTCCCCAACTGATATGTTTTTATTTTAGGTTCTTTCTATAACCTGCCATGTGTAGCTGACTTCACGATTGATGTTTTACTTGGATCACCAAGTTCAGAGGTATTTTGTGCATATATATTGTTTCCTATGTGACTGACATTGTATACAAAATTTTAACATTTATTTGTACATATTAACCTGGAATGTGTTATGTTCAAATTGGATTGATAAACTCTGATCTGAAAGAAATACGTTAGTGATCGATTTCTCCAAGGTGACAGACGGGGGAACTCAGCTCAGTGTGAGTATGATCCAGACTCTGCAGAAAACCTGGGGGATGCCAGTGGTCTCGACACCTCCCCTGACCTTGGCATGCTGACTCCTACCTTGGCTACAGAGGAGGGTGCTAATTACGCAGTGGTGTTGCATAGGGCGGCCAAGGCCCTTCACCTCGAGCTCCCTACCGTGGCCATCAGGACTAACCTCCTGACAGAAGTGCCGCAGCCGGTGGCTACCTCTGGGGAGCCACTGCTGCCTTTCAATGAGGCACCTTCTGACATTCTTTTGGGCACCTGGTCCAGGCCCAACACAGGGGCTCCTGTGGATAGGAACCTGGCCCGACGCCATCGCCCGCCCCCCTGGCGACCCCATTTCCCTCTCCTAACACCCCACACCTGAGAGCTTGGTTGTTCAAGCCTCAACGTCCCAGAGCGCATTCCCTACCGCACCATCAGACAGGGAATCCAAGAGACTGGAACAATTTGGGAAGGTTTTTTCTTCCGCCAGTTCAGGGCTGTGGTCTGTGAACACTGCTTGCCTCTTGTGCCGTTACTCCCACTCTGTGTGGGATACGGTGGCGCAGGTGCTGCCTCTGTCCGGAGGAAGCGCGGACAGTGCTCTCGAAGGCTATTGCTGAGGGGAGAGATGCAGCCAAGTTCACAATACGATTTGGCCTTGACACCACCGATTCGCTGGGCAGAGCGATTTCCACAACAGTGGTGCTCCGCCGCCACGCCTGGGTCAGGACTACTGGCTTTCTGGGGATGTCCAGAACACCCTAATGGACATGCCCTTTGATGGCATTCACGTTTTTGTCAACAAGCAGATAGTGCGTTGAAGCATTTTAAGGACTCACGGACTACGGCCAAGTCCTTGGGCCTGTCGTCCACTCGCCCTCCTCTGCCTTCTGCTTTTTGCTCCTTTCGCGGCAACGGAAGGGGCGCACAGCACATTTGCTTCAGAGCCACAGGCCGCAGCAGCAGCAGTCTCCGCGAGGCCACAGACATGGGAACCGCAGTCCACTTCCACCCTGGCCACTACTACCCCAAAACCTTCCTAGTCCGGTCTTTCAGGCCCATCAAAGGATCCACCATCACCTCCCCCACTGGCCCACCATCACTTCGGACAGGTGGGTTTTAGACATAGTCCGGAGTGGCTACTCCCTCCCCTTCTAGACCACCCCTCCATCCATGCCACCCCAGTACCACCACATGTCAGGGGATCATTTGGAACTTCTTCAACAAGAAGTTGGCCAAGGGGGCCATCAAGCACATTCCTGCGCCAGAAATAGGACGTGGTTGTTACTCCTACTACTTTCTGGTGCCCAAAAAGGACAAGGGCCTGCATCATATCTTGGACCTCAGGGACGTCAATCGCTTCCTCCGGAAGGACAAGTTCAAGATGCTGACTGGCTCAGGTCTTGTCTGCTCTTGACCCTGGAGACTGGATGCTAGCGTTGGACTTGCAGGACGCATATTTCCACATTCCCGTCCTGCCGGCCCACCGGCGGTACCTGCGGTTCACGGTAGGCCACAAGCACTTTCAGCTCACTGTGCTCACCTCTGGCCTTACCAGTGCCCCTCGGGTGTTCATGAAAGTGATGGTGGTGGTTGCAGCTCTTTTGCGCAGATCAGGGGTTCCAGTCTTCCCTTATGTCGACGACTGGCTGTTGAAGGCGGGCGGACAGTCGTCTCCCACCTCCAGACTACAGCCGACCTCCTGCATTTGCTGGGGTTCTCCATCAATGTGTTGAAGTCGCATCTGATTCCCTCTCAGAAGCTCCTCTTCATCGGAGCGGTACTGTGCACAACGCAGTTTCGGGCCTATCCTCCCGAACAGCGAGTCCAGGATATTCAGGCTATGATTCCGATCTTTAAGCCTCTATTCTGGGTTTCGGTCAGGATGACCCTGAGGCTGCTGAGCCACATGGCCTCCTGCATCCAGCTGGTCACTCAAGCCAGATGACATGCAGGCTCTACAGTGGGACGTGAAGTTCCAGTGGACGCAGAATCGGGGGTACCTGTCCAATTACGTCCAGATCTCGGAGGGCACTGCACAGCAGCTGCGGTGGTGGCTCATGAACCGATATTGGGTCCAGGGCAGATCCCTCTCTCTTCCCCAACCGGAGTACACAGTGGTGATGGACACGTTCCTCCTGGGATGGGGGGTCACATGGGTGAGGTGGAGATCAGAGGCCTCTGGTCCCGGCGGAGTCCAAGCTCCATATCAACCTTCTGGAGCTTTCGACGATCCGACTTGTACTGAAGGCATTCCTTCCCTCTGTCAAAGGGAAGGTGGTGTAGGTGTTCTGACAACACCACCGCCTGCAAAAACAGGGCGGAGTGGGGTCGTGGACTCTTGTCAGGAGGCTCTGCACCTCTGGACATAGCTGGAACAGCAGGGCATTTCTCTGGTGGTTCAATACCTGGCAGGTTCACTGAACACCAGGGCGAACGAACTCCGCTTCAGGTGAATGATGGATCATGAATGGCGTCTTCACTCTGACGTGGCGCAAGGTCTCTTTCAACAGTGGGAAGAGCCTTGGTTAGATCTATTTGCCACCGAAGAGAACGCGCAATGTCAGCAGTTCTGCGCGTTGGAATTTCCAAGACTGCACTCGCTAGGCGACGCTTTTCCACGCAAGTGGAGTTGCGGTTTGTTGTACCCCTTTCCACCTATACCACTTCTGCCCAGAGTGCTGAAGAAGATCAGGCGCAACCGGGCCCAAGTCTCTTGTGGCGCCGGACTGGGCTCGAAGAGTTTGGTATCCCAAGTTTCTCAGTATGACAATTGATCCCCTGATCCAACTGCCTCTGCCGGAGGATCTTCTGTTGCAGCAGCAGGGGACGGTCCTCCACCCGAACCTGTACAGCCTCCACCTCTTTGCGTGGAGATTGTGTGGTGCAGCTGATGCCTTTTGACTTGCCTACTGAAGTCTGTGATGTCATTCTGGCAGCCGGGCGTCCCTCCACTAAGTTGGTATACGCCTGCAGCTGGAACACATTTGTGGCATAGTGCACTGCAAAGGCTGTGGATCCCCTTTCTGCCCCTCTTTCAGAAGTTCTTCTGTTTCTTCTTTCCTTGGCCCAGCAGGGGTCTGCTCTGGTTACTATCCAGGACTACCTTTCTGCTATTTCGGCCTTTCTTTGGCTTCCTGATCAGCCCTCTCTTTTCAAGTCCCCTGTTGTAAACCGATTTCTCAAAAGTATTCTTCATCTTTTCCCTCCTATTCTTTTCGTAATGCCACAGTGGGACTTGAATCTGGTTCTTACCTATCTGATGTTCGCTCCCTTTGAGCCTCTGCACAATTGTCCTCTTTGTCTGCTGACCTTGAAGACTGCTTTCCTGCTTGCAATCACCTCTGCTAGGAAGGTGAGTGAGCTCCAGGCTCTTTCTTGTAAGCCTCCTTTTCTATCTGTCTATCCGGACAAGGTGTCCTCAGGACATGTCCATCCTTTCTGCCGAAGGCTGTCACTGCCTTTCATATCGGGCAGGCCATCACCTCTCCCACCTTCGTTCCGCATCCTTCTAGAGAAGAAGAGAGGCTCCACCGTCTGGACGCAAAACGTGCATATGCTTTTTTTATTTGGACCGCACACAACAGTTCCGTGAGGATGACCAGCTTTTTGTTGGCTATGTTGGCGCCAAAAAAGGTCGGGCAGTACACAAACTATCTCCCGATGGGTCTTCTTGTGTATTAAAGCCTGTTATTCTCTGGCTAAAAAGGAAAAGGAAGCTCTTTTGGGGCTGCGCGCCCATTCCACCAGTGCGACTGCAGCCACTATAGCATTGTCACGTGGTGTCCTCCGGCAAGACCTCTGTCAGGCAGCTACGTGGGCCTCGCTGCACAATTTTACTAAGCACTACTGCCAGGACAGCCAAATCCGGAGAGACAGCTTCTTTGGTTGTTCTGTTCTCTGAGGCTTACTGGTGTGATCTTGGTTTGCAGACCCACCACCGGAGTTGTTATTGCTGGGGTATCTATTCTAAGGTAAGGAATCTATCGCTATGTGTTTCTTTCAGATGAACAAGTTACTTACTTTCCCCGTCCTGCAAACTGATTTCTATGGTTAAGGTAATCCCTTTCAGGGCCCTAGTTTCAAGGCGCCAGTGGTCAGTATCTTGCATTGCACTGCGTTTTCTGGCGGGGAAAGTAGTGTACAGATCTAACGTCCGCACGCAAAATGCGGCATCTGAGTAGCTGCCACAATGTCATCTCGGCAACCACGACGCCAATGATGGACGCAGAGCCGCACGACGCCACCTTCCGAAGTGCAGGGGTACTGCTGACAAAAACTTTCCAGATCCAGTCTGACGCTTGGGGGTAATTCTAAGGTAAGGAATCTATCACTACTAAAGTTTCTTACAGATATATGGTTACTGAAGGTAAGTAACTTGTTCATCTAGAATGCAATATTTCTAAAAATATTTCTGTCAATTTTGTGTACAAACATGTAAGAATTTTTTTTTTCCCCACAAGTTTTGCTTTTATATTTTCCCTGTGTATGTATGTATATATACATATTTATTTGATTGCAGCTACATTTCGGAGATGATAGATAGAATCTTTATTGGTAAACCCATCAATTGAGATAGAATGGTTATCCTAGTTTAAAAGTAATGTTGTATGACTTGATTTGACCTGTTCTGTGGGTGCAATTGTATCTGATAGACCATTTAACTAGCTCTATGACATATATACATATTATTTGTGTCCAGCATGTACAAATTGAACCTCCTACACATTGCGATTACTAGACTTTTAACTAAAACTATGGCAAATTACCAGATAGAGGATCCTACACAGACAAGATATATAAGCATTTCCAGAAAGGCTTTGAAACTGATATGAATGATATGTGTATAGCAAGGTTGGGAGTGGTTCACTATTTCTGACAAGTTACAAAAAGTCTTTTTTATAAATAATGTATTGAAAGCTCCTAGAGAGGAAACAGAGTGTCTTGTGGTAGGGAGTTTTAGTACAGAGGGTATAGAATGTGAAAGGATCAGAGATTAGAGGTAATGCAGCATGTCTTAGATGTAGTACGTGGTTTAAAGTTGGTAGATAGTGGGTTTCAAGTAGTTGTATTTTTGATTGATACTTATAACTGCAGATTCCTTAACCAAGTATAATCCCCAGGTGCCAGTCTGCATCCGGAAACATTCGCCCGGTAGTGCTGTTTGATTGTGCTTTATAGCGCCGCATTGGCTCCATACTTCCCCGAAGTGACAGAGCGTAGCATGTAAGCAGTTTTGTCTGCCTTCTGACCACTTCTGTGCCCCCTCTAAAATCACCCCACAAGCTCTTGCTCCGGCGTGCCTGGCACAAACTTCACTTTGATCATCTCAGTTCCATCCTCTCCTCGAGCGTGCCCACCTGGCCGGAAGATTCTGATGCCACCAATGAAGCACTATCAGACTGGCTACGACATCCGTTGGATGACATGATCCCTGCCAAACAATCTAAGTAAAGCATGTAAACGGATGGAGAGGGCATGGAGGCGAGACTTTGATGCCATATAGAAAAGCTGCTACCAGGCTGCCATTAAGAAATATCATAGGGCTGTCCAGAAAGCACGGGCAGCTCATTTCGCCGATGATATCAAAAACAGCCACAATCCTTCTAAAGGGAACTTTTCTATTCTTAAAAACCTTAAAAGTGCTGGGGCACCTGTGACGTTTGCCATCAAGTCTGACAAGCACTGTGAGGACCTTGCCGCCTTCTTTATTAATAAGGTGGATAACATCTATAAGACCTTCCCTCAGGTTACCATGGGCCCGATCCTGGGGTTGCACCCCCTACCGCCCATACACTGGCCACCTTCCCTCCAGTGTCCAAGGAGGTACTATGTGTACTTTGCTAAAAGGTTAAATCTGGTTTCCCCGCTGACTCTATGAAGCCCAACCAGCTGAGACTGCTCCCTGTGCTACTCGCACCTCTGGGCCTGGTCATCAACATGTCTCTGTCTATGAACAAAGTTCCCAGGTTATGGAAGCAGGGCAGGGTATTGCCACTTTTAAAGAAGCCCTCCCTTGACCCAGCTAAACCGGAGATCCTTCGCCCTATTTCCCTACTTCCCTGAACCTCTAAGATCTCCGAAGTCTATATCAAGTCAAGTCAAAGATAGCTTTATTCGATTTCATTAAAAAAAACCATAAAAGCACATGTAATAACATTAAAAACAATTAAAATCAGAAATCGGTTTAAAAACAGAAGAATTCAGTTCGACCACATCAATACATTTCCAGACTTATTTACACAAAGTGCCCAGTGCAGTTCAGGAATACGTTAGCACATGGAAGTTCTACATCGTCTACAATTTTAAAAACTTTAATACAGAAAAAATGGTTATTTCATCCTGGAGTAGTAAAATCTTAAAAAGGGCTGGTCTACACTGCCTTAAACCCCAACGCTTTAACAAGGGGTTTAAGTATCTTGTCCTTCCCCACCCATACAATTTACAAAAAGAATACAATGGATGGTAGACTGCACGGAAAGATCATCACATGGGCAGTTATATAAGTTTTTGCACCAATCATTAATGGCTGGGAAGGTGACCATCCTAAAGAAGTTACCCATTCTCAATTGTGCTAGTAGCATTCTATCATAACTTCCCAACTAGGGGCGCAAATAAAGCTGCAGACCAGGCTCCTGCAATAATGAGTGATGGTGAAGGACAGAAGCCCGATTTCCCTCGACTGACCAACGTTGATCAGCCAGAAAAGAGGTACATTTTTCTTTAAGGATTTTTTTGGGCATGGAGGTTATCAATAAAGGTGTATAATAAAATTCTGGATGCCCTATATTTGTTAGAAAATCCTTGACCTAGGCAAGCCACTTTATATTTTTAGACCCCTCAAGCCTCATACAATCTTCAATGATCGCCCTATTAAGATCAGTTTCAGTGGAGGTCCAGATCTTGTACCAGAGCAGCACTGGGCTGATCCTAATTAAATCAGTGATGTAGACCTAGGCAGGGCCAAATTGTTACCTTCAGCAGTACTGTCTAAACCTGCAGATGGCAAACCAGGAGTGGTGTAGACTACACTTTTATCTTTGACCATTGGTGTATCTAAGAGAATAGCACAACCATTTGTAAGCCCTCTGTCTCTTTTTTTGGAATCTATGAGATCCATATGTTCGAGGCATGTTGGCTGCTGAATTCATATCTGTGCATAGATCGCCACCTAGTGTTGGGTCCGGATGATCGCACATTGTTGTCCTGGAAGAGTCTTCGGAGTATCACAAGATAGGTGGCTCCTCCCCTGGACTACAGTGCGCATGGGCATGGACTCCATCCCCAGATTGTTTTTTTCCGCCATTGGGTTCGGATGTATATTGGTTCACTCAAGTTCGGAATCAATATAAAACTTTCTTTTGGGCCAAAGGCCTTTAGTTTATCGTCGGTATTGTCTTGCGATCGGTGCCCAGTTCTGTTCCAGCTCAGTTCCCGAGCCGGACATCCAGAGGAGCAGCGTGGCTTTTCGGCACTGAAGGCCTGTTAGACGCCAGAGGCCTTATCGACGAACCATCATGGAACGGAGTCCGTTCAAAAGATGTCCCGTGTGCAACTCGAAATATCCTAACATCGACGTCCACCCAGTGTGCAACAAGTGCCTGTCGCCGGATCATGATGAAGCCAGCTGTATGACTTGTTCTCGTTTCCGATCCAAGAAGACGATTCGACTTCGACGCGCAGCGCGCAAGGAAGCCCAGCAGACGGCACCTGACCCGGTGAACATCTTCGATGCAGAGGATGATGAGGGAGCAGAGCGGGAGGTTCGAGAGAACCTGTCTGATCCCGCATCGGAGATCGACTCCAGCTACGACGCTGATATTGAGATGGTCGATGCTGAAGACGTTGTCGACGAGGTAGGAGACGACGATGACCCCTTTGGGGCCATGGAAGATAGCTCAAGCGAAGAGCTAGGCCCACAAACTGATACTGGGGCGAAGACACTTCATAAGGCTCAGGTCGAGGGATCGCCACATGACCTTACCCAAGATCTTCCACTGGGTTCTACAGCCCCGCCTTCGGGCCCGGCTTCGGACACTTCTAAAGAGCCGCAAGTTGCCAAATCTAAACCGAAAGAGAAAGCTTTGGTGTCTACGCAACCCAAAGCACTAGAGGCGAAATCGAAACCCAAAGTGCGTATTGCATTGGTCGGCTCGAAGTCGGCACACCGAAAGCACCGGTCAAAGACGTCGACACGAAAAAATCGGCGCCGAAGACCGTCGACACCGACAAAGGACTCGGAGCTCAAAAGGTTCTCGATCCTATGCGTCGACCGGACAAGATTAAAAGTGGTACAACCCTCGAGTCCACGCCTGGCGATGGCTCAAAGGATTCCGTCGAGGCAACGCAGCCGTCCGCCTCCTTCTCGAAGCAGGTAGCGGACTCTCTGAAGCGCATTCAGGAGAAGGCTTCGGATGTCAGACCAAAGGATACTCCACCTCCAAAGCCTGCCGGTAAACCTCAAAAGACATCGGCGCCCATCCACTTCACGCTGCCGCCGAAAGTGGTACCGAAGGCCTTAGTCCCTAAGATGGCCGTCGAGGCGCCCAAGAAAGTGTCCACGGGGCCACAAAACATCGACAACCCTCGCTTGAAGAGCAACAGGAACAATTCATCGATGCTGACACAGGCAGACTTTCTATTTATAAAGGAAAGATCGCCCCGGAACAGCCTATGGAGTCGTATAGAATCCCATTGAAAAAGAAGGATTCTACTACAACACCCGTTCTTGTAGAACCTATATCTCCACGTGGCCAAGATGTCTCGCCCACTTATTCGGATGTGGAAACAGGGGAAGGTGACGATGAGGAGCACAACTATCCTGTGGACACTGACCCAGAAGATCATAATGAACCCTGGGCAGATGCTGCTGACCCAGGGGATCCACACACTGCCCCAGACACTCATGTGTATGCTGTAAAAAGATTGCCTACTGAGGATTCAGCAGCGTTTAATGCACTTATTGAAAGGGCAGCCAAAAATCATGATGTCCAGCTCCATGCTGACCCTATTGAAGTGGGTTTTCTGTTTGACACCTTTTCCACCTCAGAGAGGACTGTCAAGACTCTGCCTATGATGAAGGGTGTCTTGAAACATGCTGGAGAGATATTTAAGGAGCCTACAAGGGCCAGGGTGATAAACTCCAGAATTGAAAAAAAAGTACAAACCGCGCCTGGGGACCCTACCTACATTAAGGGACAGTTGCCGTTGGACTCTCTGGTTGTTTCTAATGCCCGGAAGAGGGCTAGCTCACAAACAACGGGTGATGCTCCTCCCCCTGGTAAAGAATCTAAGGTGTTAGAGGCATCGGGGAAAAGGGTGGCAGCTCAAGCGGCCAATATCTGGCGCATTTCAAACACTCAGGCACTCTTAGCCAGGTATGACCGAGCCCATTACGAAACACTGAAGACCCTATTACAACACTTGCCAGGTGAATATAAGGAGACAGCAGAGATGCTCATACAGGAAGGGAAGCTCATATCAAATGCTTCTATCAAATGTGCACTGGACGCAGCAGACACCGCGGCCAGAGCCGTTAACACAAGTGTCATGTTAAGGCTACATGCCTGGCTCAGAATCTCCGGGTTCAACCCAGAGATACAGACCACCATTCTAAATCAGCCAGTAAACCCTGATCATTTATTTGGCCCAGAGGTGGACACCACCTTGGAAAAAATCAAGAAGGACGCAGACTGCAAAGTCTATGGGGGCTCTCCAGTCGCAGCAGTTCAGGGGTGGTTCTTTTCGTCGCTCAAGCAATAGAGGTGTTTCCAGAGGCCAGCTGTCCCAGCAAACACAGTACAATAAAGGTGGCGCGCAAACCACATACACCAAAAGTAGAGGTGGCTATCGGGGAAACAGCGCCAAGGGCAGAGGTCGTGGAAACAACAGCTCCAGATCCTCCACCACTAACAAACAGTGACGCCTTGTCACTGCCCCCCGACGATACAACACCGGTCGGGGGGAGACTCCAACAGTTCCTGCCGGTCTGGAAGTCCATCACCACAGACAGGTGGGTCACAAAGCTTATCCAGTATGGTTATTGTCTGGAGTTAACATCCACTCCACCCAACATACCTCCAAGACACTGTCCTATGTCCACAGAGCATTTGCACTTATTGCAGCAGGAGGTACTCGTCATGCTGCAAAAAGGGGCAATCGAGCTTGTGCCTGTGGAAGAAAGAGGCACATGAGTGTACTCACTGTACTACTTGATCCCAAAAAAGGACGGGTCCCTCAGACCCATACTGGACCTCAGACCCCTCAATCAGTACATTCTATCAGAACACTTTCACATGCTAACGTTGCAGCAGGTTCTACCGTTGCTCAGTTAGGGAGATTTCCTCGCAACATTAGATCTGAAGGATGCATACTTTCATATTCCGCTACACCCGTCACACAGAAAATACCTCCGGTTCACCATTCAAAATCAGCATTACCAACTCAAGGTCCTCCCTTTCAGAGTAACTACGGCATCCAGGGTGTTTACAAAGTGCCTGGCGACAGTGGCTGCACACCTACGGAGACAGAACATTCACGTCTACCCTTATCTGGACGACTGGCTTATCCAGGCAAAGTCGGCCCAGCAGTGTGCCCCCCACATGTCCCACACAATTCACCTTCTTCACGATCTGGGATTCTCACTGAATTACCCAAAGTCCCACCTTCAGCCCGCCCACATACGGCAGTATCTGGGTGCGACAATAGACACTCTGGCAGCCAAAGCACAGCCAAATTCAGTGAGGATCAGCAGCATTAAATCGCTGATACAGAAATTCAGACCTCGACACTCGCTTCAGGCACGAGTGTTCATGCAGTTGATAGGCATGATGGCCTCCTGCATCTTCATAGTCCCGCACGCGAGACTACATATGCGTCCGCTTCAGGAGTGCTTAGCACGTCAGTGGAATCAGGCTCACGGACAGTTGAAAGACCTAGTGTTGGTAACCGGTCGGGCATACAACTCTCTGCATTGGTGGAATCCACAAAACCTTTGCAAGGGACGACCGTTCCAGGAGCCTGTGCCACAGATCATTCTGACAGACTCATCTCTCCAGGGTTGGGGAGCTCATGTACTCCACTTCACTGTGCAGGGACTATGGACAATGCAGCAGAAGAAGAGGCACATTAACCTTCTAGAGCTGATGGCTATCTTCATGGCGATGGAAGCATTCAAGGTACATCTGTGCAACAGGTCGTGTTGATCCGGACGGACAACATGACAGCCATGTACTACATTCAGAAACCGGGAGGAACACACTCTCCTCAGTTGTCTCATCTGGCTCAGAGCATGTGGAAGTGGGCCATTCAGAGGAACATCTTCCTCATGGCGGAACACCTCCCAGGCAAGGACAATCAGATGGCGGACCTGCTCAGCAGGTACAGCCACCAAATGCACGAGTGGGAGATACATCCATCAGTACTCCACCCGTACTTCCAGCGGTGGGGTCATCCAGAGGTAGACCTGTTCGCCGCAAAGGAAAACGCCAAATGCGGAAGCTTTGCCGCCAGGTTCCCACACCCACAGTCGCAGGGCAATGCGATATGGATGAACTGGTCAGGCATAGTTGCGTACGCTTTTCCCTCAGCACCTCTAATACCGCTGGTGGCACGCAAGCTGAAGCAACACTCGATGACGCTCATCCTGGTTGCTCCGACGTGGGCACGCCAACCATGGTACACCACGTTTCTAGAACTGTCCATGGTACCGCATCAAAGGCTGCACCTAACACCCAGGCTTTTGACGCAGAGCCATGGCGACATTCAGCACCCGGATCCGCTACAGCTCAACCTGGCGATCTGGCTCCTGAGGTCTTAGAATTTGGCTACCTCAATTTGCCTCCAGACTGTATGGATATCATAAGGGAGGCAAGAAAGCCCACCACCAGAGCATGCTATGCGGCGAAATGGAAGCGGTTTGTCATTTACTGTGCAGACCACAACATTAACCCGCTAGACGCTTCTACTCACAACATCATTTGTTATCTGTTACATCTATACAAATGCAATCTGGCCAATGCTTCCATTCGCATACATTTGTCCGCAATAGCAGCTTATCTACAAAACAGGCAGCATCTCTCACTTTTCAGAGTGCCGACCATTAAAGCTTTTTTGGAAGGACTCAAACGAGTCGTTCCTCCCTGGACCCCGCCAGCTCCTGAATGGAACCTAAATGTGGTCCTCACCAGACTGATGGGTCCACCTTTTGAGCCTCTACATTCCTGCGAGATTCAGTTCTTGACGTGGAAAGCGGCTTTCCTGATAGCGATTACTTCACTGCGACGCGTTAGTGAACTCCAGGCACTAACTATCCAAGAGCCATTCATACAAATTCACTCCAACAGGGTAGTGCTTCGCACTAACCCAAAATTTCTTCCTAAGGTAGTTTCGCAGTTCCATATCAATCAGTCTATTGAACTGCCTGTGTTCTTCCAAAATCCTGAGTCAGTTGCGGAGAGGATGCTCCACACACTAGACGTCAAGAGAGCCTTAACGTACCTCATTGAAAGGACAAAAGATTTTCGAAAAACAAAACCACTGTTTGTTGCCTTTTCGCCACAGCACAAAGGCAACCCCATTTCCAAAGCAGGTATAGCCAGGTGGATTGTTAAGTGCATTCAAATTTGCTATGAAAAAGCCAAGCGCACCTTAACGGTCCACCCACGGGCCCACTCCACCCGCAAGTTGGGGGCCTCCATGGCTTTCCTTGGAAATATTCCTTTAGAAGACATATGTAGGGCAGCCACATGGTCTACCACACACACATTTACGAAACACTACTGTGTAGATGTGCACTCCAAACAGCAGTGAGATAAATAACGGTGATGGATCAAGCCCTGATCTTTGGACTGGGTAAGAGTGGTCTGCTCAATTCAGACACTCTGTTCATCACCACCCCCATTTCTGAATCGATTTTGGCCACTATAGGTGTGGCAGGGTATACTCAGACATGAGTCCCTTTCTCACTGCTCCATCAGGATTCAAGCAAGCCGGGCCGAAGACGGCTGAAATGCCAGAAACCGGTCCCCGGTAGCTTGTTTCCTTTCTGGTGAAGAATTGGCTTGGTAGTTTAGTCTGCCCTGTTCCCATGATGCACTGGGCCAGGGACAGACTGATTTGCATATAGCCAGGTTCTGAGCTGGGATGGGGCAGTGAGATAAATAACGGTGATGGATCAAGCCCTGATCTTTGGACTGGGTAAGAGTGGTCTGCTCAATTCAGACACTCTGTTCATCACCACCCCCTTTTCTGAATCGATTTTGGCCACTATAGGTGTGGCAGGGTATACTCAGACATGAGTCCCTTTCTCACTGCTCCATCAGGATTCAAGCAAGCCGGGCCGAAGACGGCTGAAATGCCAGAAACCGGTCCCCGGTAGCTTGTTTCCTTTCTGGTGCAGAATTGGCTTGGTAGTTTAGTCTGCCCTGTTCCCATGATGCACTGGGCCAGGGACAGACTGATTTGCATATAGCCAGGTTCTGAGCTGGGATGGGGCAGTGAGATAAATAACGGTGATGGATCAAGCCCTGATCTTTGGACTGGGTAAGAGTGGTCTGCTCAATTCAGACACTCTGTTCATCACCACCCCCTTTTCTGAATCCACTCCAAACAGCAGGCAGCTGTAGGGCAGGCTGTTCTAAAAACACTTTTTCAAACTGCTGCAGCTGGCACAGGCGGCTGCTGCTAATGGAAGTACTGCTAGTATTCTATGCACAGATATGAATTCAGCAGCTCACATGCCTCGAACCGAATATGCTACATACCTGTATGCATCTGTTCTTGGCATGTAGGGCTGCTGACATTAATATCGCTCGCCCTCCTCCCCGCCGCCTGTAGCGGCTGCAGCACTCCTAATTACTCGTAGCATGGTCATCACTCACGGTGTTACACTCCATCTTTGCCGCAATGGCTAAAAACAATCTGGGGATGGAGTTGATGCCCATGCGCACTGTAGTCCAGGGGAGGAGCCACCTATCTCGTGATACTTCGAAGACTCTTCCAGGACAACAATGTGCGATTATCCGGACCCAACACTAGGCGGCGATCTATGCACAGATATGAATGTCAGCAGCCCTACATGCCAAGAACAGATGCATACTGGTAGGTAGCATATTCGTTTCACTATTAAATGAGCTGGTGGATTTTGGCCGTCAATCGACCATCTCTAGGCAGCTAAACCTATTTGTGGTGGGAAAGCCACCCCAGTTGTCCCTTAAAGCTAGCTCCGTGGTGGGCTGCACACCCCACATCCCCCAGTCTCCATCCCAATCACGATGCCCTGTTTTGTACCAATTTATATCAATGACCCAATCACGTGTTGATCCGCTTCTGGGTGGATAAAAGGAGTCGTCTAGTTGCAATTCCCTTATATCTATCCTGCGTGTTCCATGAGCAGATGTGGTCAACCGTGTGAGGATCCGCAAAGTTAATCAGGATACAGTCACCCTGTAGGGATTTCCTCTCATGTCCCACCCACATCACCCTACGCTCCGTCAAGATCTTACTTGACCGGTAAGGTGGTAAAGGCCGATTTGAGTTCAGCCAATGTTGGACCTTGTTTTTTAATGACCAGTTTGCTTCCTCAGTGGCGCCACCCAATTCCGGAACCCCCGTCATGACTACCACATAGGGACTTTCCTCGGTGGTAGGTTCACCGCTCTTCTCTTGGTTGGTCCTACATCGTTCTTGTTTTCATTTGGTTGTGAGGTATGTGTCCTAGGTGGAGTCTTCCCCTCACGAGGGGGGGTGGCACACATTTTAGTTTTAATTACAGCTTTCTTCTCGGGGACTAAACTGGCTTGGGATTTGTCTTTGTCACTAATAATGGTAGATTTTTAGTAGCATGATCAGGAGGTTTGGAAGTATTTGGTTTATTTCCCCCTACTTTTTGAGCTCCCGAAATGTTTTGCTTTTTGGGCAAAACACATAGATCGGCTAGCTGTCTTTCAATACGGGATCGTCTTGTCTCAATTGGCGAGAGTTAAAGTTTGAAAAGGTCACCTATTTTGGATAGGAGTGAGATGTCAACCTCATCACCACTGACACTTTTCCTAGTCAAGTTAGTCGGAGCCTCAACATTCTCTATACTCAAAGCCTCTTCAGTTGCAACGTTACAGGGATAGTCATGTACTGTATGCAGAGTTCAAACAGGATCCCCATTGGTCTTTTGCAGTTGATTGCCCCTTCCCTTTGCTTTTTTTGACTTGAGTTTTTTTGGGATGGCACTCTCCTTCTTACCCCTCAGCTGGCTAGCACTCATATCGTCGGGTGTAATAATAGTGACTAAATCCGGGGTTTTTTCTAAATCCAAACTCAGTTGGGAAAGAGATAAAAGATGAGACACTGATAGATCTACCGTGTTGGGCAAACTAAATATGTCAGAATGAATATCTGCATGGATTTCAGTAGGGCCCACGCCCTTAACTATTTCGGGGGTTTTAGCTCTAGCAAGGTGGCCCATAGATGATCTTTTTGCAAAGGCAAGATCTTGGGACACTCTGCGCTCCATTAGTGAGATCCCTTGGTCTATAAAAGTGTTTGCCCTTATGATGAAGTTATCCAGAGTGCCCGTTAATGGGGCCCCCCGCAGCCATTTTACTCCTACTCCCACGTGTGCTCATAGTTAAAGGCAATAGAAAATATCAGGTGCTGGAAACCCCTATGTCCATGAATTTATAAAGTATGAAAAGTGAAACATATGTTCAGTCCAAACTCGGGCTCAAAAGTTAGAGGGGGGCCCAACCCGGCCTCAAACTGTCTCTAACGGGCTTAAACGGGCACGTCCTTGGCCCGGGCTTAGCCCGGCTCATCCCGGCTCATCCCGCGCGCGGGCCCGCGATGCAGGAAGAAGTGCGGTAATTTATGCGCCGCTTGGCGCAATGCTCCCCAGGTGCGGCTCCGGCCGCAAAGGCTGATGGTAAATGAAGACCCCTCGCAGCAGAGGCCCCCCTCCACTCGGCGGCCACTCGGTGCTGTAATTCAAGTGTAGCAGCGGGAGGCAGGAGGCATGCAGCGGGGACCCGGAGCAGATAAACAGGGATTCCAGCGATGTCAGGGACAGGTGAGGTCAGAAACTGGGCGCAGCATTCACTACAGACAAAAGTCCCCTATCAATTCCAACTTGTCAGGCTACTTGGAGGACGATAACATATTGGACTCCTCCCAGTGCGAGTCTCACCCAGGTCTGAGCATGGAGTCTGCCCTCCTAGCTTGACTGAACATCTAAGAGCAGCACTGGATGAGGGACGCACTTCGGCACTGATCCTTTTGGATGTTAGTGCTGCATTTGATTCGGTCTCTCACAAGATTTTTATACAAAGGTTGAAGGAGGCTGGCAAAGGGGGCCTCGCCTTGGATTGGTTTTCTCCTTTCTCTCTGATAGGTCCTTCCAGGTGTCGGACCCCCTTTCACCTCCAGATTTCATCCTATCAAACAGGGAGTTCCGCAGGACTGTGTGTTAAGTTCATCCCTTTTCAACCTGTTTGTTCAGCCACAAGCTGCGGAAGCCAAGAGGCGAGTTTTGACTATAGTGTCATATGCTGATGACACACAATTAGTAGTCGCCCTCTCCGATGATTGTTTGAGCGATGCTGCAAAATTCCGGAGTTGTCTCACGGACGTCGCAGGATGGATGACTGCCAACTGTCTCCAGCTCAACGCCATCAAGCCTGAGGACTTGCTGGTTGCGAAAGATCCTGTGCTAAGGAGTCAACAGTGGTGGCCCACTACCGTAGGCCTGCCACCCATCCCCAAACAGGTGGTGGAGAACCTTGGGGTCTGGGTCGATTCGGCCTTGAGTTTCCAAACCCAGACTAAAAAGGTGGCGGCAACATGTTTTGGCATGAAGCGCGGCCTTAAACCCCAGCTGGGTTTTTTCGATCCTTCCATCCGACAGATGATTGTCCAGGCATCCGTACTGTCGAGGCCAACAAGACGGAGATTGTGAGACTGCAGAGAGTCCAAAATGTGGCCGCCAGAACTCTTCTAGATCTACCTAGACGCTGCCCACCTCCACCGCTATTAGTCAACTTCACTGGCTGCCAGTGGCAAAACAGGTGGAGTTCAAGTCTCTCTGCTTTGCGTTCAGGATCCTGAACTCCCCTGCTCCTGGCATTCTGGCTGACCTGCTCTCCGCCTACGCTCCTTCTCGTCACCTTCGCTCAGCAGGTCAACACCTCGCAGTTGTCCCCCGGGTCAGGAGGGCTCGCGCAGGTGGGTGCTACTTTCGCATTCTGGCAGCTAAGCTGTGGAATGCCCTCCTGTTCACATCCGGAGCTTAGATAACTACCTGATATTCCAGTAAGCACTGAAAACTCACCTTTTTCCATCTCCTTAGGTTTGGTTAGTCCATGCCTCTGTCTATCTCTGTGGCCCTTTGGCCCTCGGGCCTCTCTTCGGCTTGATGGGCTTCGTGCTTTTTTTTGCTTTAGCGCCAGGACGCCCCTTTGCTGGGGCAGCTATGCGCTCTACAAATCAACCTAACCTAACTTCTTTGGCTACAGGAGGGCTCATGCTGGCCCAGTACCAACATATGCGTTCTAAAGTCACAGCATGGTTTAAAAGTTGTCTTTTAAGGAGAGAACATATTCTATTCTATATTCTATTTTAAACCATGCTGTGGCTTTAGAACACATATGTTGGTACTGGGCCAGCATGAGCCCTCCTGTAGCCAAAGGTATTGTAGGACTGAGAAACAAAGCTGTGCGTTTCAGAAATTAAGTAACGCCCCCTCTCCCAGTCATGGGCGTGGACTCGATCCCACTCCAGCGGCTGTTCCAGTGAGTGGTCATCTTTACATTCGAAGCTCTCTGGCCTAGTCCAAATCAGAATCCAAACGCAAACCTAAAAGGCAAAGTAGGACTCTATCCCATCCTACAATTCATGTCTCAGTTGTGGAACCGATTCCCTAAGTGATACCTGTGGGCACGCAGCAGATTACTGACTTCAAAGACATCATGACTTATGCTTGAACAAAACCCTTGCACGATGGTAGGTGGCGTCAGTTGGCTCCACCTGACATCGGTATTGTTCGCTCCAGGAGTGACGTCCACTCCGGGAGGGACACCCAGTCACCTAAATAGGCGCCACCTTGGCGCACTGACGTCAGTTCTTTTATTTCTGTGCCAGCTAGCGCTTATCCGTGAAGAGGGCTACCTTCTGTCACTTTTTGACGGGCTTTTTTTGAAGTTTTATCAACTATTTTGGTTTGTAGGTTTTTCCTCAATCTCGAAGATGACTTCTGGATTTAAACTGTGTGCCTGGAGTGCAACCACGACTCAAAGTTGTGCTCCAACTGCCGGGCTATGGCTCCAAAGGCTTTTGGGGGAGAGAAGCTGCTTGCAACCTTGCGCTTGGCTCCCCGCTATTTCCCCTGGAGGTCTCGTTCCCAGTTGAGAGGAAGTTTCGGGCACAGCTCTGGGAGTCGCAAGTCCTCGTCCACCTGCTAAATGTCATCGTGCCAGTAAGGTAAGAGGCTTAGGAAATTCGGGAAGTAGAAGTGTGCATCTGCTTCTCCCCATCTGCCGACTGACTTAATCGAGGAGCCTATCTTCTCTAGCCGTCTGCGTCCTTCCTAGCTCTGGCCCCCGTGCCGAGGCTCCAGATTTCGCTAGAGATGCCAGCCCCATTCTTATCCACGATGACCTGCAGCCGATTGGTGCCTACCGACGCAGATTCCATCACCAACTACAGCCGGCAAAGAAATCGAAGTGTGCTTCAAACTCTCCCCATCTGCCAACTAACGTGCTCAGGGAGCCTTGACGCTGTAGACCTCGTTCTGCAGAACCTGCACCTGGGTCGGCTCTGCGCTTCCCTGCATTTCCAGGAGCCAGAGCGACCCCCGCCGAGCGAAAAGAATTCTATGGTGCCATGTGCCTAATGTTTGGGCGACCTGACCCCCTTCCTGTGCTCTTTCAGGCCACGGAGGCTCAGGAGGGGCTCCATCGGGATCCGCACCAGCCGCTCCAGCGCCCTTCAATGGATCCGGATCGGAGACAGTTGTGCCACTGTGACCTTCCCTGGCTCTGGCCCCCATGTCGGAGCTCCTGCCGTTCCAGGCGCCAGACCAATTCTTATTCCTGACAACCCGAAACTGGATCGGTGCCTACCGACGTTTCTGTCACCAACGACAACCTTGGTTCGTAGGTTGGCTCCTCAGCCTTATTTTGAGGGGCGAGGAATTGAGGAGTATTGGAAGGAGTCGTCTGACCCTTTAAGAAACCAGCCTGCACATGAAATGGACAGGTATGAAAATTTGGGTGAGGCCAGTGGCCTGGGTACCTCCCCAAATTCTGAAACCAGGAAGGTAGTGGTGGATACAAGGGTCGCACCTCAAGGTTGCTATATGTATGGGCTTACAAAGTAGGTATTAGAGAATAAACTTAACATAAAAAAGTAGGGTTAGTGCCACTCAGGGTAAAACACCCCTGTACCTAAGGCTTAGAAAACACAAGAAACAACAGTAGCTTTTGTAACATTTGCAAAGACTTCCTTGTACTCACAATATTGCAGTGTACATTAAAGACCGTAATCTGTCAGTCTGACCTAGAAAGTAAAGAATGAAGAGAGGTTCCTCGTAACACAGGAAACCTGGAAAGTACAGTTAGCTAGTCAATCATTGATTTATTTTGTAATAACAAGGTATTATACTTAATACAAAAAATGCAGGGGCTGGAACATGTAAATCGTTAACACAATCATGAAAACTCTTCCATGATGTGAATAGTGGTTCAGTCCTTGTTGCAAAGAACAAAGAGAAACAGCCAACACGCGTTTCGTCCCTAGCGTGAGTTTCTCAAGGCTGTAACGACAATAGTAGAAAAAGAACAACATCTAAACAATGTTATCTCCTAAATAATTTAAAAATATACCCTATCCACATGGGACAGTGTACAAATAGGGTAGAACAGGAAGAGTAGATCTAAGAAACATTACAAGAAGGTGCAAAAGAACGTCTTATCCAGTTTAACCATAAAGATTGGCTACGCCAGAAGAATAAAAGAAGGCCCAATACCAACAGTCATGTAAACAAGAAGGAAAGCTTTGTGTGATATTCTCAGATCACTTTAGTGCATACAACAAGTAAAGAATAATCGTGAGAGAAGAATTGCTCTTAGCACCACCAATGTGAGACAGAGCCAACATGTGACAATAAAGGAGAAGTGAATAGGACTAATGAACTCCAAATTGTTAAAATTTATATAGACAATAGACGGCTCAAAGGACATCATCGGAATGATTCTGTCAAATCAGCATTCAAAGCTTGAAAAAGATGTAAGTAGATGTTTAACATTCATCAAAAACACGGATCTGAATATTAATTGGAAATGAATTTTGGTCACTAGTTCAACCAAAATTGCTTACTTTAATAATAGCAGTGTCTCATAATGCCTAGTCTTCAGTGAGTAATATATACGGAACTACAGAATAGAAGCACACATTAGTAGCCTGTTCTGCATAGGCAATACTACAAGTGGATATGGACCCATTTGTCACACTTGTTTAATATCAAAACCGTAACCTGCTTTAGGAGGCGACAGAAACTGTTACGTGTATAAAGAATTAATCGTTCTGGTAAACGACAAAATGTGAGAAGAGTGGAGCACTTTCTTTGGCAGGGGGCTATTGGTTGTCCGTACTTAAAACTATTAGTATATCGGGCGGGAAAGGCAACGCCCTGCGCACTATATATAGAAGAAGACTGTGCTACATATGTAAAGAATTAGCCGTTCTGATAACTGACAAGAAGTTTACAGAGTGGCATTTTCTCTTTGGCATGGGGCTAGTTAGCATCCATGCTCTTGGTTGTCCGTACTGAAAGCTGTTGTGATGTCGGGCCAAGAAGGCAAAAGTTGTGTGCATTGAGCAAGTGTGCTACCCTGCACTGAGAAACCAGTTGCTTGCCCGTATTTGAGATTAGGATGTTCTAATACACGAACGCCACTACATCATAGTTTGTTCGAAAAATGCCTGTATTTAAGAGACATAGTGAGCAGGAACGTAAGGGCACATATAGCATTCTGTTCCCTTTACTAGCGTTCGTTAAATACATCATACCATAAAGGTAGTTAATAGGCCACGAAAATGTTGGAAAATATATATCCAAAGACTATGTATTCAATGCAATCATGAACGCTACTGATTCGGTCTTATCGATGGTACATGTCCAATGTACTTCGAGATATTAGTATTAAATTGTAAATCAATCATTCTGAACAGAGTGCGTGGCAGAAGAAACATAATTATTTAAGCGCATTCCCAAGTACTAACCTCATTTCTACGCCAAACTCTTTTCTGAAGGAACCGTCACCTCCCCTCTCTGCTGTCCTAATGTGCAGAGTCGGTAGAGTCTTGCATTTAAGTAAATCCGGAACCGGAAAAGATTGTGAGCGGTCACAAGGAGAGGGTCAGCAATTGACAATGGACTTAAATTGAACCTCACGGCGGCGGCGGCCATCTTATACAGGATGTCAAAGATAAAGAAAAGGTGATGAGTTAATGGGCCTTAGTATCCCAAGCAAATTGGTTATCATATAGTCAGTCACCAAATAGCATTACCAAATTAAGAATGTTATAAGTAATGTATGATGGATGCTTTACTTTTATATAATTATAACACCTAGAACACAAAAACAGGGAAAGAAGTCCGTATTTGCCATTCGAGTCAATCATATTTTTCCTTCGAGAGCACAGTCGGGGAATTGTGATGACCATCTTGTTCGGGGCACCCATAGTGTGCAAAAGATTCAGACAGAACATAAGAGACAAAGGGTAGGGAGGTAATATAGACATGTGTTCACAGACCATGTGTATAGCTCATCAATCATTTCAGTAGAAGATCTTCTGTGATACATAGGTAAAGAATCAAACAGTTGAACAAGTCAGGCATGTAAATACAATTCATGCATATTCTAGTATACCGCCCCTGATTCTGGCCTGCTTTCTTCCCCTACCGTGGATATGGATGAGGGAGCTTCATATGCTATGGTGGTGAAAAGTGCAGCCGAGCTCCTGGACCTTCTGTGAAAGTCAAGACCAACAGATTGACAGAGGTTCTGCAGCTGGATGTCTCTTCCTCTCAACCCCTCCTGCCTTTCAACGAGGCCTTGACTGATGTCCTTCTGGGAACCTGGTCCAAGCTCAGCACAGGGGCTCCTGTGAAAAGGACAATCGCCCACTGCCATCGCCCTGCACAGGGCAACCCAAAATTCCTTACCAACCACCCTACCCCCAAGAGCTTTGTGGGCCAAGCCGTTACCTTACAGGGCGCATTCCCTTCCACACCCCTCTACAGGGAAGAGGCTGGATAGTTGTTGAAGATTTTTTCTTCCGGTAGCTTGCATTGCAGTCAGTGAACTCTGCATGCCAATTAGCTCTTTACACCCACTCCTTGTGTGAAATGGTTGCGCAGATGCTGCCACATGTCCCGGAGGATGCCCAGACCTTTCTCTCTCAAGCGGTAACAGACAGGAGAGATGCGGCCAAGTTCACCATTCATTGTGGGCCTGACACCACCGACTCACTGGGCAGGGCAGGGCAGTGTCATCAATGGTGGTTGTGTGGTGCCATGCCTGACTGAGAACTTCCGGTTTTCTGGGGATGTCCAGGCTTCCCTTATGGACATGCCCTTTGATGGAACCCATTTTTTCTAAGACCAGGCAGACCTGGCTCTGTAGCTCTTTAGCGCATTTAAGGATTCACAAGATACTGCCAAGTCATTGGGCCTTTCAGTGTCCACCCGTCCCCTTCTGCTTTTTTCCCCCTTTCGTGGCCACAGAAGGTGCTTTTAGCCATATCCCAGCCACAAGACCACACAAGTTCCGCAACCTCTGCGCAGCCATGGGCGCAGCTCCTTTTGACCCCGTGAATCAGGCAGTCAAAGGCAGAGTCAGTCCACTCCTCCCCTGCAGTCTCTAAACCTTCCTATTCAGGCACGTCAAGATAATGGGTGGAGGGTGAGTCATCTTTTGCCTCCACTGGCAAAACATCTCATCGGAAAAGTGGGTTCTTCAGATAGTTCAACAGGTCTACTCCCTCCCTTTCGAGACTACCCCTCCCTCCATACCGCCGACTTATGACCGGCTGACGGAGGACCACCTGAACTTGCTTCAGGAGGAAGTCAGAACTCTCTTGACCAAGGGAGCCATAGAGAGAGTTCCAGCACCTAAAGTCAGCTGGTTTTCCGTGGTTGCTATTCTCACCACTACTGGTCCTGAAAAAGGACAAGGGCCTTCGTCTTGTTCTAGATCTGCGAGCCCTCAACTACTTCCTCAAAAAGGAAAAGTTAAAAATGCTCACTCTGGTTCAGGTCTGGTCTGTCCTGGACCTCGAAGACTGGATGCTAGTGTTGAACTTGCAAGTATGCCTTTTTTGACATTCCCGTCCTGCCTGCCCATCTGCACTACCTGTGGTTCACTGTAGGCTACGAGCACTTTAGGTTCACAGTGCACCCCTCAGGTGTTCACCAAGGTGATGGTCTTGGTCACTGCTCATCTTCACAGATCATGGGTGTCAGTCTTCCCCTATCTTGATGACTGGTTGTTGAAGGGGAGCTTGCCTCAGACTGTCTTCTCCCACCTCCAGACTATGGCGAATCTCCTGCTTTTGCCCGGGTTCACTATCCACTTGCTGAAGTCACACCGTACTCCATTTCACACGTGCTGAAATCACACCTGACTCCCTCTGACGCGCCTTTTTATCAGAGCTGTTCTGGACACAGTGCAGTTTCGGGCCTATCCTCCCAAAAGGCGAGTCCATGATATTCATTCTATGATAACCGATGTTTCGCTCTCCCTCCTGGATTTTGGTGAGAATTACTCAGTGGCTGCTCAACCTCATGGCCTCATGGCCTCCTGCATCATGCTGGTGTCAAATGCCAGATGGCATATGCGGGCTCCGCAGTGAGACCTAAAGTTCCAGTGGACGCAGCATCAGGGGAATCTCTCCGACATGGTCCAGATATTGGAGGGCACTGCACAGGACCTGCAGTGGTGGCTAACCGCAATTGGGTCAGAGGCAGACCCCTCTCCCTTCTCCAACCAGATTACACAGTAGTGACAGATGAGTAACTCCTGTGATTGGGTGGCTGTCGCGGAGAGGTGGAAATCATAGGACTCGGGTCTCTGGAGGAATCTGGACTCCATATCAACTTGCTGGAGCTTTGAGCGATTCGCTTGGAATTGAAAGATTTACTTCCCTCAATCAAGGGCAAGCAGGTTCAGGTGTTCAGACAACACCAGCGCCATGTGATACTACAACAAACAGGGTGGGGTGGGGTTGTGGACCCTTTGTGAAAATACCCTTTGTCTCTGGACATTACTGGAACAACAGGGCGTATGCCTTATGGTTCAACATCTTGCAGGTTCCCCGAACACCGCAGTGGACAAACTCAGCCATCAAAGCCTAGCGGATCACGAGTGGCTTCCCCAATCGGAAGTAGCGCAAGGTCTTTCATCAGTGGGTAGAGACTTGGGTAGACCGGTTATCCTCTGCAGAGAATGTGCAATGTCAGCAGTTTTGCACGTTGGAATTTCCAAGGCGAATGTCTCATGGAGATGCTTTTGTCTCGAGTGGAGCTCAGGCCTGCTATATGCCTTTCTGCCAAAAACACACCTTCCCAGAGTGCTCGAGAAGATCAGGGGTGACTGGGCCAAAGTCATTCTTGTGGCTTCAGACTGGGCACAGAAAGTCTGGTATCCTGAGCTCCTCCAATTGAGCAATGATCCTCCGATCAGGCTGCACCTTCGGTATGATCTTCTGTTGCAGCAGCAGGGGAGGGTCCTCCATCCGAACCTGTCAACTCTTTGCTTTCTTGCATGAAGATTGAGAGGCAGCAGTTGATAGCATTCAACCTTCCTCTCAAAGTCTGTAATGTTATTTTGACAGCCAGGCGTCCCTCTACCAAGACGGTATACGCCTGCTGGTGGAACAAATTTGTAACATATTGTACAGAAAGATCAATTGATCCTCTTCCTGCTCCCCTATCTCAAGTCTTATTGTTGATTTTGACTTGTCCGCCTTCTTGATGCTGCCAGACCAACCCTCTTTTTTCAAATCCCCTATTGTAAATACATTTCTTGAGGGGCTTGTACATATGTTCCCACCTGCTCCTTTCAATATGCCTCAGTGGGACCTTAATGTATTTCTGACCATCCTGATGTGTGCTTCATTTGGACCTCTGCACCACTGCCCCAACTGGCTGGTTACCATAAAAACAGCCTTTTTAGTAGCAATAACTTCTGCCAGGAGGATGAGCGAATTGTAGGCTCTGTCATCCAAGCCTCCTTACCTGACCATCTTCCTTTATAAGTTGGTGGTTCGCACTAGGGCCTCTTTCTTGACAAAAGTGGTAACATCATTCCACGTGGAGCAGCCAGTAAATTTGCCATCTTTCTACACTTCTCCTCACCCCTCTAAAGAAGATCAGCGTCTCCGCCGTCTGGACCCAAAACGAGCATTGCTGTTCCAACTTGACTGTACTAAAGAGTTACAGGTGGACAAACCTCTCTTCTTGGGGCACGTTGGATCAAAGAAGGATCATGCGGTGCAGAAGAGAACGATCTCACAATGGATCATCCTCTGCATCAAAATTTGCTATGCTCGGGCCAAAAAGCAGCCTACTGGAGACTTAAGGGCTTCCTCCACCAGAGCTAAGGCTGCTACCACAGCATTTCAACGTGGAGTTCCAGCCCTCGACATTCGTCCTGCAGCAGTGTGGGCCTCCCTGCACACGTTTACCAAACCCTACTGCTTGGACAGTAAAGTCCATGGGGACGGCCATTTTGGCCTCTTTCCTGCAGGACTTCCTGGTCTAAACTTGTCCGTAGGCCCTCTTCCGGGAATGATATTGCTTGAGTATCTATTCAAAGGCAAGGAATCTGCGGCTAGATGACTCGATCAGATGGGGAAATTACTTACCTTTGGTAACCTCCACCCATCCTCTGCACATTGCAGACATGTTTTTAGGGTCAGGGCTGATACTGAAGGACTGGGTTTTTCTAAGACCCAGCGGTCCAGGGGACAACACCTGAAACCTTCGTGAGTTACCTGTTCCGGCGTACAAATGACAGAGACACGGGACACTTCCTTCGGCGTCAAAGATCGAGATTTATTTACTGCAGGGAACACAGAAGTCACAAGAAGTACAACATGTGTAGGTTCTAGGAGACTGCTTCAAATTGCATCTGTGGATCGCTCCTTTTATACAGTTTTTCGTCATAGAACAACATGGCAAACAAAAGGTTACAACCCAGTTCCCACAGTAAATTTCATAGGGGGTCGCTTTCATGTATTCAGGGTCCCGGAACATAATTACAGTAGCATCGCCGGTTCCCAACTGTAAAAGTACATCTTCCCACCATTAGTGCATTCCATTCCGGCTGTAAACGAGTTAAGAAAGAGTCAGAAACAGGTGCAAGGGAAAACAAAGATAGTCAACAGATTGAAAAGAATGTAAGGGGGTGATATTGGAAACACGATTGCAGGATCAAAGGAGACATGCCTAATGAATGCACGGCTGAAACAATAGACCGGCACAGCAAGATGAGCCTGGAGCGGGGCCATCTGCCTTTGCAGTGTCATCCCCCTCGTCATAAAGACATCCTCAAAGGAACACGCGTCTTCCGCAAGAGTTTGGGAATCCCAGGGTCACGAAGCGGACAGTGTCCGTTCGCTGGCTACTTGAGGGCAAGAAACAAAATGGATGCCGTATCTAAAATGGAACCCGTGGGTTCAGATGAAGAAACCCACGAAACAGACGAACGGTTTAGATCAGCATAGCGAAACGCGTACACCCACTAAACTCGTCATTTGCGGTTCATAGATACCAAACTCGTCCATATTCGAATGAGTCAAAAACACCACTTACAATTGTTACGGTACCTCGAACGCTCCTTTTGCCCTCATGTAGGCAAGCACTAGTCGATATCGGAATCGATCTCGATATTCATCAGACCATCCAGATGCTGCTGCAACATTATCCTATCCATCAATGTTTCCTTGGTAACAGGTGGCCGTCTTATACACGTCGTAGCACAGAGGCCACATAAGGCAGGACCACACTGTACACAAAGACAAAACGTGAACAGAAATGCTAACACAACCCCAATGATCATCAGAATCTTCCAACCCCACGTCGACATCAGGCCCCAAAACCATCCTAGTAGCGTCCAATCACCTACGTCCACGTGTATGGACTCTGAGATCTTATGCAACTTCGAGATGGCTTGATAGATAGTTGGAGCGTTATCAGGGATGAAAATGCAGCAACTTGAATGGATCACCTTACATACACCACCTCTATCTGCAAGAACAACGTCTAAAACCATACGATTTTGTAACGTCGTAAGCCTGTCCGCCTGAAGCTCTGCTGTCAGATTACCAAGAGCACTGGCAGTGATATTAGCAGTCGATTCCACCACTCGAGTCAACTGTCTCAGGTTCCTACTATTGATCATAGGTCCCCAAAACGGCAAGAAACCCTTAAAGAAGTCTCCTGCTTCTTGACCGGCAGTGTCTTCTTCGCTAATCACGCCTCTCACAACTCTGGTCTTGTGATAATCCGACCCAACAGTAAAGGTCGGCGGCAACAGGTTCGCAATATAACAGGTGCCTGAGAAGTCACGAGGCAACCATGTATATGTGCGGTCATAACATACAAAGTATGTACCCTTGGCAGTCAAGAGAACAGGGGAAGAGGCCGTCGGTAAAACATACGTTTCAGTACAGGCACTCCTCCCAAGCTGAGCTCGCGGGCTTCGGCCAAGACCTTTCAAACAGAAATTACCGAGATGGGGTACGATCCAGATCGGAGACGAGCTTTTAAGCTGCCGATCACCCACTGACATACTATACTCAGCCTCACTCAGATCTCTGTATGCTCGCACCTCTTCCTCTGGGATAAGCGAAGCGTCGAAGATATCCCTATCTAAATCGGCAATCGCTCTTGCCAAAGGCTTGTGGTACGGGCCAGGACCATGATCTGCAGTGCGTGGCTCTCGATGGGGGTAGGAATCTAGTGCGATACGAAACATAGTTTGGAATGCTCGAGCTGACCTCTGGGAACTGTAAGGAAGGACCAAGTACGGAATTCCCCTATCCATGGTATGTGGCATTAAACCACACACCCAACAATTGGTAGTGTTCATCACCAACTGATGTTGATGAAGAAGTGGGACAAAGGAGTTGTTAATGAATTCCGCACATCTAACCTGCTCGTGTTGAGGTAAAGGGTGAAAGGAATGAGAGAAACAGTGGGAGTAGGTTTTGGTTCAGAGGAAGAAGTAGGTGAAGCAGAAGGCAATAACGATTATATTCCATAATATACTCCACCCACCAATAACATGGAAACAGTTAGGAACAGCAGGAACACCTGAAACAGAAAGCATTTGGTACGTACAACCCTGTGCAGTATTGATCTTTGCGCTAAAGTCTTCTCCACTTCCGACAACTTTGAGAATTCCATCCTCTAAAAACCGTCTGCAACGTTCTTGACGCACTTCGTTCTGAGTAGCGATTTATCAATTCCCAGGAGTTCCTAGGAATCGACAAAAGTACCGACCTAGTGTCAGAACCTGCTTAACAGAAGGAAGTACCCGCACAGCCCTACGGTCAACCCGGATGTAAGGTTCTTTAATCAAACATTATAATACAAAATCTCCTAGCTGTGGAAAAACACACGTGGAAAAGAACTCAAAATTAATGAATGTTGCAATTGTTCATATTATCCAAAATTACAATAGGGGGGTAATGTGAATTTTCAAAAAGGGGAAAAAGCAAAAAGATATTTATTAGTCTTTGGTATGGGAACGAAGAAAATATCTGCTTCTTCCAGGACGAGTCTGTTTGTCAAATAATTGTTCAGGTTGCGGAACAGAGTCCTGTCGGTCAGATGATAGGTCAAGTCTTGAGTTTTCCAATGACAAAGGTTCAACAAAGTTATCTGATTGCACTGAAATGTCTCCCACAGGCTGAGCGTCACTGAACGGCACAAAGTTCACCGGAGTTTCTGTTTCTGATGCGGCGATACCAGCCCTCACCCACGAGTCTGCTGGTAAAGGTATTGGCACCTTCTTAGTGTGGGTGGCGTGCACTGCAGTTCTCGTGGCGAGTAGCACCTGGTAAGGTCCCACAAATCTCGGCTCCAGGTTCCGCTTCCGGCCAAAATTTCTGGTGAGGACCCAGTCACCCGGTTGGAGCCGATGTCCAGGACCCTCTGTCTGTGCCGGCAGTGCTTCAAAAACCTGTTGATGAATTAACCTCAGTTTACCAGTCAGATCATGAAGATAATCAATTAACATTGGATACTCAAGACTGTCGAAAGACCTGGGTCTAAGGACCCCCCAAATATTTGCAGGACGGCCGAACATAATCTCGTATGGGCTGAGCCCTACTCGAGAGTGTACAGTCGCCTTGGTCGACAAAAGAGCCAGAGGCAAGGCATCAGGCCATGACAGACCAGTCGTAGCCTGAATCTTTGCGAGTTTCAATTTTAGAGTACCATTGTACCCTTCAACCAAACCTGCTGACTGGGGATGATTGGCGCTGTGGAATTTTTGTGTAATTCCAAGGCCCTTACACACGCTCTTCATCACACTCCCCACAAACTCACTTCCGTTATCAGGCCATACAATCCGTGGCATTCCATACCGAGGAAAGTATTCCTTCAGTAGGACTTTCGCTGTGGACAGGGCAGTATTGTCTTTGAGAGGGTAGGCTTCGATCCATCGGGAGAATGCGCAAACCACAACTAAAACGTACTTCAGGTTATTACATCGCTCCATATGGATGAAGTCCAGTTGGATAACCTCAAAGGGACATGTAGGAGGAGCAAAGTGGCCAGGTGGGGTAGGAGTGCCCTTGCCAGGATTGTACATCATACATACCATACAATTCTTAACCACTCTCTCAGCACACTTAGCGATACCATCATTCTTCCATACAGGGGACAGCAACTTGCAGATACCTTTCGCGCTAATATGTGACAAGCCGTGTGCCATAGTCACAACAGCTAGCACATATGCATCCGGCAACATCCACCTCTGATTTTCCGACAAATCAATCCAACATCCATTCGCATCCAACTTTCCTGTGCTCTCCTTCCACTTAGTCTTTTCAGTTTCGGTGGCCTTATTCTGAATCGCTTTCACACTTTCAACAGTATCCTCACACATACCAGTTTCTGCAGGCCACCTTACCGAACTCGTCACATACATTCTAGTTGCGAGGTTTCTAGCTGTCTCTTTAGCAATCTCATCCGCAAACGCATTACCACGACCAACATCATCCGTCACCTTACGGTGCGCACTGCATTTAATAATCGCCACCTACTTGGGCAATGTAAGTGCGTCTAAAAGATCGTTCACGAGCTGTCTGTGTTGGATCTTTGTACCATGCGACGTCATAAAGCCTCTCTCTCGCCACAATCGACCAAAGCTATGTGCAACGCCAAAAGCATATTGGCTATCGGTAAACACATTCACTCGCTTTCCCTTCGACAAAACACACGCTCTCGTCAATGCAATTAACTCTGCCGCCTGCGCAGAATTCTGATTCAATCTCGCAGTTTCCACAACCGTACTCAATGTTACCACAGCATATGCAGTCGTCACATCACCATTCAGCAACTTAAAACACGAACCGTCCACATACAAAGTACCATCGGGATCTGCCAATGGAGTGTATTTTAGGTCAACACGACCCTTCGTTTCCTCCTCAGCTCGCAAATAACAATCATGTGGTGGTACGTCGTCTGATTCCATATTGGTTGGCAACAACGTCGCCGGGTTTAGGACATTACAGCGCTTTATTTGAATATGACTTGCCAAAAGCGTCAACTCGTAACCGGACAACCTTGCGCTCGTCAAGTGTTGGGTTTTTGTACGATTTAAGAGAGTGTCAACTGCATGTGGAACCATCACCGTAAGCATATTATCCATGACCAATCCTGCAGATTGCCGGATGGACACCGCAGCTGCCGCTGTCGCTCTTAGACAACTCGGCAATGCTCTAGCTACTGGGTCCAAGGTCGAGGAAAAATATGCACATGGACGCTGCTTACCGCCAAATTGCTGCGTCAAAACACTTAAGGCACAACCCTCTCTCTCGTGATCGTATAGTATAAACGGCTTACTGTAGTCAGGAGTACCTAACACAGGGGCCGAACACAACGCATCACGCAGTTCAGAAAAACTTTTCTGACACTCTTCAGTCCATGGCAAAGGAGTTGGAACATCCTTGCACGTGAGGGCTACCAATGGTTTCGCTAGCAATTAAAAATTTGGAATCCATTGCCTGCAGTATGACGTGATACCTAGAAAGGCACGCACATCTCTCTTGAGTTGTTGGCACAGTCATTCGACCGATCGCTGCAATTCTCTCTGGGGTCAACCTTCTTCCCTCCTTTGACAATAAGTGACCTAGATAAGTTACTTCTTGGCAACAATATTGCAGTTTGGAAGGTGACACCTTGTGATGGAAGTCACAGAGATGCTGTAACAGCGATACCGTAGCAGTTTTGCAGATATCTTTTGAGTCAGCAGCCACCAACAAGTCATCAACATATTGGATCAAGGCCGCAACAGCCGGTAACACAAACGCGTCAAGTTGACTCTTCAGGGCTTGGCTGTATATCGATGGACACTCACAGTAGCCCTGAGGAGCGCGTTTGAACCTAAAGCTGCGACCACCTAATGAGAAACCGAATAGATCTCTGCTTTCCTCAGCAATCGGAATGCTAAAGAAAGCATTCTTCAGATCGATCACTGAGAACCAAGAAGCAGATGCTGGAATCAGTCAGTGAAGCCGTAATGTCAGGCACCACAGGAAACTGAGGAATCACAATTTTGTTCACCTCCCGTAAATCAATAACAAAACGATAAACAGGAGGCTTGGATGGATCAGTGCGTTTCAAGATAGGTAACACAGGACTATTACACACGTTTCCCCGAGTCTCCTCAATAAAATCTTTCCCGATCAAATCATAGATGATCGCGAACAACGCTCGCTCACCATCAAGGGAGATACGATACTGGGGAATACGTGGCAATCGCACATTCGATTTCAGTTGAACAACATAAGGGGAGATGTCAAGCAGGCCCACGTCATTGGGACCTGTTGCCCACAAAGATGCAGGAAGAGAACTCAATTCCGGTGGGAGCTCATCAGATGACAAGTACATGGGAGAGATCACTCTCTGACCCAACGTAAGCTCCACTCCCGCAGGAGAACAATACAAAGTCGCATATAATCGTTTCAGCAAATCCAAGCCTAAAAGATTTTCACCACAACCAGTAGTCAAAATCAAAGGAGCTTTCAGCTCACAAGGCCCAATTGTAAGGGGCAAAGGGCTAGAGACCGGATTGCTAACAGGGGCGCCAGAGAATCCAACGGAAACATTCGTTAAGCCAGACAAAGGTGCGCCAGGGAGTTTCGAATGCATGATGGAACTTTTCGCTGCACCAGTGTCCAACAGAAAAGGCTCAACTACGCCCAATGTGGCAACTGCGACGTAAGGCCCTCTCTGATCAACCGGAACTGATACTACTCCCTCTCTTTGTCTGTGGCTGTCCTAGTAGTTACCATCATCAATATCCTGCTCGACATAAAAATCGTCCACATGGTACTGTGCGGATCTACCTGACGATGAACCACGCTGATCAAAACAATTATTAGAATCAGATGAATTGTTAGAACGCTCATTTTGATTCTGAGTAACACCACGACCTCTACCTCGCGAAGCTTGTTGAGGACCACTACGACCTCCTCTGGCTGAACCACCACTATTTCGGTCACGCAAAACCGGACAATCAAACTTCAAATGGCCCTCACCTCTACAATATGCGCATTGATTGTATCCAAGCATAGATCTTGGCGTGGAAGAATCATTCCGTGACTGTGACCTAGCAAAATGTGATTGCGATCTATTCTGCTGCTGAGAGTCATTTTGATTTGAGCGCGGAGGATACGCTTGTTGTAACAGAACTTTTGTTTTGAGATCTTTCGTCTTTTTATCCGCACGATCATTTTCCTCCTCCTCCCTATTTTCATAATATTGAGCCGTGGCCAATATCTGAGCAGAGGTAGAAACAGCCCACGAACTCTCAGAATTTTTCAATTTGTTGCTAAGGTCAGGCAACAAATTAGATACAAATTTATCCACAAACAACCTCTGACCTCCCTCAGTGCTCATATCTTGACCACTGTGATCGATGAATGCCTCCTCAAATCTCGTAAAGAAATCAGAGACACTCTCGTCCTTCTTTTGCTTACAGGCAGACAGTTTATCCAGTTAATTTTCATTGTTGGCATAAGTGTCTTCATAAGGGTAATAATTCTTTGAGGCAAAGCCGTAATTAACTGCTCAGGCTTAGCCCCACCAACCTGCAATCCGTCAGCCGCTGTAAGTGCCGCCCAATCACCACCTAACTCAGCTGCATGATCTTCGTGACGTATTTTCGCCCAAACCGGTTGAGGTACTACGTTGCCAAACAACATGTCGATGTCGGCAAGGTTCATAATTGTAGCATCCACTAATTGGGACAACTCTTTATAGTACCCTGCAGGATTTTTGCGGGGGTCAGGCAAGGATTGCTTCACCTGTAAGACTTCCGATCGCTTCCATGGAAGGTGTATCCAAACCCTCTGGAAGTGTGGCGGGATAATAGGAACGGCATTAGCATCACCTGGCATCCACACTGGTGGTACTTCCGCATGGGATACTGACCAGGCGTTGCCATCCATTCCTCAGATTCATCTTTAAACAATGCTCGAGGTATCACAGTGGGACGAAAGGATAGAAGATGTTCAATAGCACGTCGAACATTGCTACCCACAAGTATACCACTCTCAAACTGAAGCTGAAGTTCAGTTACGTCGATCGGTACTTCGTTTACCTCATCATTTGATATCACTTCACGTAGAAATTTGCACATTTCATCAAACACAAATCTCTGTGTGGGCTCATTGAATTGAGAGAAAGTCTCAAAAATTATGCGCGGGGTGTTTTTAAGAGGATACCTAATCCAATTACGCGCCATTCTGATTAACGTATCACGTTCCCTACCACCAGGAAGCTGACTTCATCGTTGGGGAACATCAGAAACATCAGACCCAAGAAGCGGTCCAAAAGGAGAGTAAAGATTAGCAACAGCATTAGGAATGCGTCTTCGAACAGACGGAGAAGAGGAGAAAAGTGCAGGAGCAACAACATGAGAGCTAAACACAGAAGCAGCAGGAGCAGTAGGAGTAGCCACAAGAGCAGAAGTAGCGGGAACAACAGTTTGAGAAGGTATAGGCAGTGGAGCAGTAGGGACAGTAGCAGGTAGAGGAATAGGGACAGGAGGATTCGCAAGGACAAGACTAGCGACAGGCTGACCAGCAGCTGCCGGAACAGCAGGTTGAGGAACAGGGGGAACCACAGGGGCTGTGGTATCCTGCGCATATGGAGGTGGCGACTTTAGTAGGTAGGACAACAAAGGGTCCTCTACTGCTTCCTCTCCCTTCTTATCAGTACCCGTCGGTAAAGCGGGATAACACTTATCCACTGTCATACGTTGTAATCTATCAAAAACTTCCTTTTCCTTCTCTTCTTTGTCTCGCTGAAACTGCTCTGCATTTCTCATCGTCGTAACGATACCTTCTCTCTTATTACGTTTAAGCTGTTTGATTTCTTTCTGCTTGGCTTCTTTACGCCATAACCGAAAGGAATCAAACATGGCCAGCCTTGCTTTCTTTTGAAACAATTTAGCTTCGAGATTATCCAAAATTGGGGTTTCGAAACTACCATGAGGTGGCCAACTAAGGACACCGTCATCTTCAGTGTAGCGGACCCAGCAATCATTAAATGTGATAGGACCCACACCATGGCGACTATATAATTCATAGACTGGAGTTCCAACTGGAGGTATCGGACATGAGTCCTCCAATCGGGAATCCGCACCACAACCTCTAAAGCAGCTAAACAAAGTACTACGGCCAGGCATCGTGCACACTAACCGAGTTTCACAAACGTCAAGGGTTATTGGATTACGATGTCCCCGCAAAAATGCAAAACCCTCGGTTTTTGGCGACTGCAATCGTCAAATAGAACAACTAAGAACAAAATACGAAGAACCACAAATGCAATGGAACCATGCAACAACTAAGCACCAACAACAACTAAGGATTCTGGGAGCGACCCACAAATACCTAACTGAAAGAACAATGGCGTCACCAGGAAGGCCCGTCGGTCGTCTCGCTGTACCAAGGTCTACGCCAGGCGCCAAAACAGGTCGACAGTCAGGGCATCAGTCCGTCGCAGCCGTCAGGAGGCGGGGATCTTCGCGGGAAAAGTCTTCGGGCCACTTGTTTCGACAACAGGATCGATGAAGCGGGGTGCACCTTCCCTCGGAGATTTCACACGAAGTTCCTCACGATCGTCGGGCTTTGGACCGGTACCGTTGATGTCGCCCTACGTTGGGCGCCAACTGAAGGAATGGGTTTTTCCAAGACCCAGCGGTGCCAGAGGACAACACCTGAAACCTTCGTGAGTTACCTGTTCCGGCGTACAAATGACAGAGACACGGGACACTTCCTTCGGCGTCAAAGATCGAGGTTTATTTACTGCAGGGAACACAGAAGTCACAAGAAGTACAACATGTGTAGGTTCTAGGAGACTGCTTCAAATTGCATCTGTGGATCGCTCCTTTTATACAGTTTTTCGTCATAGAACAACATGGCAAACAAAAGGTTACAACCCAGTTCCCGCAGTAAATTTCATAGGGGGTCGCTTTCTTGTATTCAGGGTCCCGGAACATAATTACAGTAGCATCGCCGGTTCCCAACTGTAAAAGTACATCTTCCCACCATTAGTGCATTCCATTCCGGCTGTAAACGAGTTAAGAAAGAGTCAGAAACAGGTGCAAGGGAAAACAAAGATAGTCAACAGATTGAAAAGAATGTAAGGGAGTGATATTGGAAACACAATTGCAGGATCAAAGGAGACATGCCTAATGAATGCACGGCTGAAACAATAGACCGGCACGGCAAGGTGAGCCTCGAGCGGGGCCATCTGCCTTTGCAGTGTCATCCCCCTCGTCATAAAGACACCCTCAAAGGAACACGTGTCTTCCGCCGGATACTTGAGGGCAAGAAACAAAATGGACGCCGTATCTAAAATGGAACCCGTGGGTTCAGATGAAGAAACCCACGAAACAGACGAACGGTTTAGATCAGCATAGCGAAACGCGTACACCCACTAAACTCTTCATTTGCGGTTCATAGATACCAAACTCGTCCATATTCGAATGAGTCAAAAACACCACTTACAATTGTTACGGAACCTCAATCCCTTTCATGATTCTAGTTCTACACCCACCCCAATGCCAGTGCACTTCATAGATCAATGCTCCAGTTGTGGAAAGTCGTGAAAAGAAACTGATGTCAGTGCACCAAGGTGGCGCCTATATAGGTGACGCAGACGTCACTTATGGTGCGGTCGACGTCACGCGGAGCTGACCAGTGCCACCTATTAGCGCGCAAGGTTATTGCTCAAACCAAACTCTTCCGGATCTAGCCTGATGCTTGGGAAATTAAAAGGTAAGAAATCTGTGGCTAGATCATGTCTCTACCAGAAAAGGCTTTACACAAGGTAAGGAACTTGTCTCTCTGGCCCAGTGCCTCTACTAGGGCATACATGCAAACAGAAGCTCTATTATCTCTGTGGTTCAGACCATTCATGAAGGTGTGACCAAAGATGTTATCCATGCTGGCCTAGTTACTACTCAAGAGTAGTTGGCACCAATTTCGTGCTCTGCATCTCTCATGGATATCTTTTTGATGGCTCATGCCTTTACTGTGAAAAGGCAGATTCTTCATTCTATTGCTTAATTAAAGTAGAGCTGTGATGCGATCCCTGGGTCTGTCGACCTCCACAAGCAGTTCCCCAAACCAGTTCAAAAAGTTCACAGGCTACTCCAGAGGGCTGGTATAAAGGCAAAGCCGGTTTCCCCCACAATAGTACAACTGTCAGCCCAGTCCTGAGTCCATGGATGTGGGTCTGGCATTTGGCGCATGGGCCAACAAGGGCGTTCGAGGCATGTGGGCTGCTGAATTAATATCTGTGCATAGATCGCCGCCTAGTGAAGTAGTGTGGCTCACTGGTTAGAGGCGGCAGACCCGAGAGCAGAGGACGGCCCGGGACCAGGGTTCGATTCCCGGCGCGGCAGGTTTCTGGACCAGGGTCAGCGGACTCGATAATTCTCTCGCCTCGGTGCCCACTCTGATCAGCGATCACACTCGGCAACTCTGGGCATTAGCTTGCCTCATCTTCACTAACGGCCCCACCAGACCGCCGGGGATGCCTGGTCTCACCCTGGAGATACCCATTAAGGGACCATCTCTCAGGGAAGCCAGGAAGGGTTTCGCAGCGGTCGAAGCGCCTTGGGACCCTACGGGTAAGTAGTGCGCTATATAAATGCCAATACATTTACATTTAGTGTTGGGTCCGGATGATTGCACATTGTTTTCCTGGAAGAGTCTTCGAAGTATCACGAGATAGGTGGCTCCTCCCCTGGACTACAGTGCGTATGGGCATCGACTACATCCTTAGATTGTTTTTTTCCGCCATTGGATTCGGATGTCTTTGAATTCCCTCTTGTCGGAATCGATAAAAAACTTTCTTAAGACCAAAAGGTCTTTAGTCTAATATGTCGGTATAGTCTTGCGTTCGGTCTTAGCTCTTCCAGCTCGGTTCCGAGCCGGATTCCCTACACCCGCGTGCTATCGGCGCGGAAGGCCCAGTCGACGCTTCAGACCCTATCGATAGTTCGTCATGGACTGTAGTCCATTTAAAAAATGTCCCGTCTGCAACTCGAAGTATCCCCACATCGACGTCCACCCGGAGTGCAACAAGTGTCTGTCGCCGGACCATGATGAAGCCAAGTGTATGGCTTGTTCACGCTTCAGGTCCAAGAAGACGCTTAAGCTTCGACGAGCTGCGCGCCAGGAGGCCCAGCATGCTGCACCGGCGCCTGTGGACATCTTCGATGCAGGGGATGTCGAGAAAGAATCTATCCAGGACATTAGTGAGTCGAACCCCGCGTCGGACGTCGACTGCGACTACCACGCGGATGCTGAGATGTTCGAGGCCGAAGAAGTCGTCGACGAGGTAGGAGACGATGACGGGGCACTCGGGGCCATGGAGGATAGCTCGGACGAGGAGCTTCCTCAAACTGACTCTGGGGCCGTGCCAATTCATAAGGCTCAGGTCGAGGGATCGCCATTAGGCCTTACCCAAGATCTTACAATGGGTTCTACGGCCCCGCCTTCGGCTCGGCCACGGACATTGCTGCTGAGCCGCACCCTGGCAAAAAGAATCCAAAAGTGAAACCTACGGCCTCGACACAAGAAACTGCGCAGGTGCCGTCCTCGAAACGGAAAGTGCGCATCGCTTTGGTCGGGTCCAAGGCCTCGGAGCCCTCTGCGCCGAAGAAGCAGAAGGGTGCTGTCGAGCCGAAGGCTCAAGTCAAGGGCGTCGAGACAAAGTCTGCCGCGCCGAAGACTAAAGTCAAGGTGGTCGAGCCGAGAGCGTCGGCGCCGAAGACGGTCGACACCGGCAAAGGACTCGGCAACCCAAAGAAAGCTCTCGGTGACCCGAAGAAAGGACTAACTGACCCGAAGGTTCTCGTGACTCCGCGTCAACAGGACAGGGCCAAAAGCGGTGCACCCCGAGAGTCTACTCCTGGTGAGGCCTTGAAGGATTCATTCGAACCGGCGCGCCCCTCCGCCGCTTTCACCAAGAAGGTGACGGACTCCCTACAGCGCATCAGGGAAAAGACCTTATCGGCCGGACCGAAGGATCCTACGCCTCCGAAGCCGGTTAAGAAACCTCATAAGGCGTCCACGCCCATTCATTTTACGTTGCCGCCAAAGACGGCGCCGAAAGCTTTCGCTCCTAAGGTGGTCGTCGGCGTCCCCGAGAAGGTTTCCTCTGCGCCGAAGTCGTCAACGGTGGTCCCCGGCCCACAGCCTCGACGACCTTCAGTGGACGAGCATCAAGAACACTTCATTGATGCCGAAACGGGCAGGCTTTCCCTCCACAAGCGGAAAATTGCCCCGGAACGTCCAATGGAGTCCTACAAGATTCCTCTCAAGAAAAAGAAGGACTCTGCTTTCACTCCCGTCTTGGTGGAACCACTTTCTCCACAGACTCATAATGTTTGGCCCACTTACTCTGATGTGGACCCTGGGGAGGGCGATGAGGGTTCGGATGAGTACAGCTATCCTGTCTATACAGACCCTGAGGATACCAACGAACCCTGGGCCGCTGGTGCTGACCCAGATGATCCTCAATCAGGACAAGACCCTCAACTTTTTTCTGCTAAAACGTCTCCTACAGAAGACTCTGCAGCTTTCAATGCCCTCATTGAACGGGCGGCTAACATTCACAACGTCCAGCTCCATGCTGACCCTGTTGATGTCGACTTCCTTTTTGATACCTTCTCAGTCTCGGAGAGAACTGTCAAGACCCTGCCTATGCTGAAAGGTGTTTTGAAACATGCTGGCGAGATCTTTAAAGAGCCTACCAGGGCGAGGGTGATAAACCCTAGGATTGAGAAGAAATACAAGTCAGCGCCTACTGATCCTACCTACATCAAAGGACAGTTGCCTCTGGACTCCCTTGTCGTCTCGAATGCCCGGAAGAGGGCGAATTCTCAGACTACGGGTGATGCTCCTCCCCCAGACAAAGAATCTAAGGTCTTTGAGGCATCAGGGAAGAGGGTAGCAGCACAGGCAGCCAACGTCTGGCGCATTTCAAATACACAAACGCTTTTGGCGAGGTATGACAGGGCACACTATGACACGCTGGAGACCCTGTTGCAGCACCTGCCTGATGAATACAAGGAGGCCGCTGAGATGCTTATTCAGGAAGGGAAGCTGATCTCTAATGCTTCGATTAAGTACACTCTGGACGCGGCTGACACCGCAGCCAGGGCTGTCAACACTAGTGTTACGCTACGACGACACGCCTGGCTGAGAATCTCTGGATTTAAGCCGAAAATCCAAACCACCATCCTTAATCAAACAGTGAATCCAGATCACCTGTTTGGCCCGGAGGTTGACACCACCTTAGAAAAAATTAAAAAGGACACGGAAACTGCTAAATCCATGGGTGCCTTGCAGTCCCAGCAGTTTAAGGGTGGGTCTTTTCGTCGCTCAAGCACTAGAGGAGTTTCCAGAGGCCAGCTCTCACAAACCACACAGTACTACAAAGGCAACACTCAGTCCACTTACACCAACAAGAGTCGAGGTGGATATCGTGGAAACAACTCCTCCAGATCTCTGCCACCAACAAACAGTGACGCCTTGTCACTGCCCCCTGACCACACAACACCGGTTGGGGGGAGACTCCAGCAGTTCCTGCCAGTCTGGAAAACCATCACCACAGACAGGTGGGTCAGAAAACTTATACAATACGGTTATTGTCTGGAGTTAATATCCACTCCACCCAACATACCCCCAAGACACCGTCCTATGTCTGCCAAGCATTTGCACTTATTGCAGCAGGAGGTCAAAGTCATGCTGCAGAAAGGAGCAATAGAGCTCGTGCCCGTGCAGGAAAGCGGCACAGGGGTCTACTCCCTGTACTTCTTAATACCAAAAAAGGACGGGTCCCTCAGGCCCATCCTGGACCTAAGGCCACTCAACCACTACATCCTGTCGGAGCACTTCCACATGCTGACCCTGCAGCAAGTGCTCCCGTTGCTCAGTCAGGGGGATTTTCTCGCAACTTTAGACCTAAGAGATGCGTACTTTCACATTCCACTGCACCCTTCACACAGGAAGTACCTCCGGTTCACCATCCGAAACCAGCACTACCAATTCAAGGTTTTGCCTTTCGGAGTCACCACGGCACCCAGGGTGTTCACAAAGTGCCTAGCGACAGTGGCGGCGCACCTAAGGAGACAGAACATCCATGTCTACCCTTATCTGGACGACTGGCTCATCCAGGCGAAGTCAGCCCAGCAGTGTGCCGCCCACATGTCCCACACCATTCACCTCCTTCACGATCTGGGATTCTCACTGAATTTCCCAAAATTCCACCTCCAACCCGCCCACATACGGCAGTATCTGGGTGCGACCATAAACACTCTGGCAGCCACAGCACAGCCAAATTCAGTGAGTCAGCAGCATTCAATCGCTGATACAGAAGTTCAGACCTCAACACTCGCTTCCAGCAAGAGTGTTCATGCAGTTGATAGGCATGATGGCCTCCTGCATCTCCATAGTCCCGCACGCGAGACTACATATGCGTCCGCTGCAGGAGTGCTTAGCACGTCAGTGGACTCAGGCTCACGGGCAGTTGAAAGACCTAGTGTTGGTGAGCGGTCGGGCATACAACTCTCTGCATTGGTGGAATCCACGAAACCTTTGCAAGGGACGACCGTTCCAAGAGCCTGTGCCGCAGATCATCCTTGTAGGAAGGTACCTCCTGACTATGGTTGCCACCAACTTTGTGCCCTGTGTTTTAGCTGGTTTTTGACATAGTCGACCTGGGACCCTGCCAATCAGGACCCCAGGCCTACTGCTCTCTCTGTAAAATGGATTCCATGTACCTTAGGTACATTTCCAATTGGTACTGGGCCACCTTATCAGACCCTGTAACTCGGGGCATAGGTGTACCCAGGGCCTACCAGGGGCTGAAGCATGTATTATGCCACCCCTGGCTGGCCTCCTAAATCTGACACAACTGGCTGCATGACAGCTGGGGCAAAGTCGTGTAATCACCCTTTGCTGTAGATATAGTATACCTATATCTAACCCTAAAAATGGACACACAGATTCCTATCAGTCACTCCTATGGCAGGCCTTAACAATCCTGAAGGCAGAGTGCTTGGAATCGTGTGAGATGGTGCTCTGGCATGAGCTGAGCCTGTCTGCAGCTTGCGGAACCAAGTCCTAATAGCTGTTCCATGATATCGCATACCATATACTCTTAAGTGCATTATAATCCTCGCGGTTAAATGCTATCTTTGGTATTGCTTCATCAAAACATGTCGAGTAAGGTGTCATACGAATTGGAATACTAACCCCTCGCCAATTCTGGCGACGGGGTTAGCATTCCACCCTTCTAGAGGGACACGACATGTATGTAACTGTGAACCCCGGTTAAAGTTAAACGAAGCCTCAGCTCCACAAAATGGATGCTGCCACCACAGACACGAGTCTGACCCCCTGCAGCTGGGAGTCCTTCCAGCGAGGGGAGCCTGGACAAAGGGTTTCCTGTCAAGGGCGGTGCTAGCACCATCCCAGACAGGGTTTTGTGTATCCTGGGTAGGCAGGGCTTTACAGGAAGGTGACTGCTGAGTGGCACCACGGTGCTCACTACGCATAGGCCGGTCAGAACCAGTTCCAGGGGCACACCAGCCCCTGGCCTGGGGAAAGTCCGGCATGGGAGAGGGGTGTAACCACCCCCCTCCTAGTCCCACCCATAGGCAGGACCTAGTCACCGGGTCAGCCCCTTTTCTTAGTATAAAGATAGGAGCGGGCCCCCTGTTCAAATTAGATCATCTTTGGAATCAAGACACGACTTTCTGCGAAAGGACATCAAGATTTCTTCTTCAAGATTCTCCCTTGTGACTAAGGAGTAGTCACCCTGCATCCGTAGGCACCATCTTAAGAACACTGCGGTCTGCTGCAAGGCCTTCCTCAGGAATCCGACGACACAGCTCGACGAGACCCGGCTTCCCTGGCACCTCTGACCTCTATTCACCTCTACAGCCAAGCTGAGACCCGTGAGTGCGACGAGACCTCGAGGGACCGACGATCGCCAAGACTGCACGACTTCTTTACAGCAAGCCCACCGAGTATTCCACTGGTGAGTGCTTTGGGGTCCGAGAAGCCCCGACCCTGAGCAGCTCCAGCACCGAAGATCAGCCCTCCAGCATCTCCACGATCTGCGTGGGGCCCTTCTACTTTTTGCTGCTCACCGCGTTGTTTGGCTACTAGCCGGCTGGCTTGTGGCCGCCTTCACGACGCCCGACGACATCAATGCTGCTGGTCTGGTTGCTCCAGACTGGCCCTTGCTCCCTTCCAAAAGAGGAGCACCCCGGACCCTCATGGTCCACTCCAGACGCCATTTTAGGTCCACCGCGTGGGCTTGAATTTGCCAAGGCTTTGTTGCCCAATCCTGGGTCCAGCGACGCCGACAGCTTCATCCATCGTGGGACAGCTCGCTCCTCCATCCTGGTCGCCGACAACGCCTCCTGGTCCGTGAGATCTGCAGAGCACAGCGTCACCCACTCACCTAGTCGAGGTGACTACCATCCGGTGCCCTCCTGGTGCCACCTGACTACTGGCTAGTAGTCACGAACTTGGTCCCCTCTGCTTTCAGGTGTCATCTCTCTTCAAGATCCAGGCTTGGATCACTTCGAACTCTCTTCACTGGTCGCCTGCCAGCATCTTTCTTCCAGGCTCCTGGTCCGTCTACGAGGATTCCCGACGTCTTTTGAGACCTATGCAGCTGCAGCCCCTGGGCTAGGTAACTTAGACATTTCGGTGCCCCAGCATAGCCTCACTATCCAAGGGTCAGAATCCACTTCCGTTATCCTCCTACCAGGTCGGGTTCGCCCGAGAACACTAACTCTGTGAAATCTAGCTACCATAGACTTTGTCCCGCATCACGCGTGAGAGTGCACACTCTGCACCCGAGTCCCCTGGGTCTCCTAGAAGTAATCTAACGATTCTATAGTCAAGTCCTAGTGATTCCAAAGCCTATTAGTACTGTACTTACCTGCTAGTAATTTCGCATTCCACTTTCAGAGTATATGGTTTTCTGTGCCCCTCGGGCATTTGTATATACTGTGCTAACTTAAGTATTTTCGTAAGAGTTTTGTTTTGTGCTTAGTACCCTGTCCTCATAAAGAGTACAGGGCTGTTGTGATTTTAATAAATACACTGTTTATTTTCATAACACTTGTGTGGTGTCCTTTCACTTGGTGTTCAAGGGGTATATGTGTGGTATAACAGCTGGCTTAACACGCCCTCTCGAGTCTTTAGCCTTAGACTGCTCGTATCCACGCTACTAGGATAGCTGGTCTATAAGGTTGACTTACAACCAATCATCAATAAGGGTTGCTGGACTGATACATAGTGTTCACTAGAATAGTGAGCACTGCATATCAGGCCACCTTCTCACAATCCTGACCACAGACGCTTCTCTCCAAGGATGGGGAGCTCATGTACTCCATTACACTGTGCAGGGACTATGGACGCCACAGCAGAGGAAGATGCACATCAATGTTCTGGAACTGATGGCAATCTTCATGGCACTAAAAGCCTTCAAAGTACATCTGTGAAACAAGGTCGTGTTGATCCGGAGGGACAACATGACGGCCATGTACTACATTCAAAAGCAGGAAGGGACACACTCTCCACAGCTGTCTCATCTGGCTCGGAGCATGTGGAAGTGGGCCATTCAAAGGAACATCTTCCTCATGGCAGAACACCTCCCAAGCAAGGACAATCAGATGGCGGACCTGCTCAGCAGGTACAGCCACCAAATGCACGAGTGGGAGATACATCCATCGGTACTCCAACCGTACTTCCAAAGGTGGGGTCATCCAGAGATAGACCTGTTCGCCATAAGGGAGAACGCAAAATGCCAAAGCTTCGCCGCCAGGTTCCCACACCCACAGTCGCAGGGCAATGCGATATGGATGAACTGGTCAGGCAAATTTGCGTACGCTTTTCCCCCAGCACCTCTGATACCGCTGGTGGCACGCAAGCTCAGGCAGCACTCGATGACTCTCATCCTGGTTGCTCCAATGTGGGCTCGCCAACCATGGTACACCACGTTTCTAGAACTGTCCGTGGTACCACATCAAAGGCTACACCTCACACCCAGCCTTCTGACGCAGAACCATGGCGACATTCAGCATCCAGATCCGCAACAGCTCAACCTGGCGATCTGGCTCCTGAGGTCTTAGAGTTTGGCTACCTAAACTTGTCTCCTGACTGTATGGACATCATCCGGGAGGCGAGGAAGCCCACCACTAGAGCATGCTATGCGGCAAAGTGGAAGCGGTTTGTCATTTATTGTGCAGACCACAACATTAACCTGCTTGATGCAACTATTCAGAACATCATTTGTTATCTTTTCCATTTGTACAAATGTAATCTGGCCTATGCTTCCATTCGCATACATCTATCCGCAATGGCCGCTTATCTCCAGAACAGGCAGCACCTCTCCCTTTTCAGGGTGCGTGCCATTAAAGCTTTTCTAGGAGGACTAAAACGGGTCATTCCTCCGCGGACTCCAACAGCTCCGGAGTGGAACCTCAATGTAGTTCTCACCCGGCTGATGGGTCCTCCCTTTGAACCACTGCATTCCTGCGAGATTCAATTCTTGACATGGAAAGTGGCTTTCCTTATAGCGAATACATCGCTGCGACGAGTTAGTGAGCTCCAAGCACTAACTATCCAAGAGCCATTTCTTCAAATTCATTCCAACAGGGTGGTGCTTCGCACTAACCCTAAATTCCTTCCTAAGGTAGTGTCTAAATTCCAAATTAACCAGACTATTGAGTTGCCTGTTTTCTTCCAAAACCCTGAGTCATTGGCGGAGAGAATGCTCCACACCCTTGACGTCAAAAGGGCCCTGATGTACTACATAGATAGGACCAAGGACTTTAGGAAAACTAAACAACTCTTTGTTGCCTTTGCGCCACAACACAAAGGTAACCCCATTTCCAAAGCTGGTATAGCTAGGTGGATTGTTAAATGTATTCAGATCTGCTATCTGAAGGCCAAGCGTACTCTCACCATTCCACCAAGGGCCCACTCCACCAGAAAGTTGGGGGCCTCCATGGCTTTCCTTGGAAATATTTCTCTGGAAGACATATGTAGAGCAGCCACATGGTCTACCACACACACATTTACAAAGCATTATTGTGTTGATGTGCACTCCAAACAGCAGGCAGCTGTAGGGCAGGCTGTTCTTATAACACTTTTCCAAACTGCTGCAGCTGGCACGGACGGCCGTCGTTAATGGAGGGACTGCTATGTATTCTATGCACAGATATGAATTCAGCAGCCCACATGCCTCGAACCGAATATGCTACTTACCAGTATGCATCTGTTCTTGGCATGTAGGGCTGCTGACATTCATATCGCCCGCCCTCCTCCCCGGCGCTTGTAGCAGCTGCAGTATTCACATATACTTCTAGCATGGTCATCATTCACTGAGTTTCGCTCCATCTTGGCCACAATGGCTAAAAACAATCTGAGGATGGAGTCGATGCCCATGCGCACTGTAGTCCAGGGGAGGAGCCACCTATCTCGTGATACTTCGAAGACTCTTCCAGGACAACAATGTGCAATCATCCGGACCCAACACTAGGCAGCGATCTATGCACAGATATGAATGTCAGCAGCCCTACATGCCAAGAACAGATGCATACTTGTAAGTAGCATATTCGTTCAGTCCTACCACCCCTCCTCCCTGTGTCAACAACCATTAAACCACTTTAGTGTACCTTTGTGGCGCATACCTGTCCTGTGGAGAGGAAGGATTCCGCACTTCCTCCAGGATTGTAATCCATCACATCTGACAGATGGGTCTTAAACATTTCGCAAGGCTGTGCAATACCCTTTATTTTTGCTCTGCCAAATCTTCCCCTAACCGAGCACATTTCAGAAGAGCCTTTCTCCATTCTGATACAAGAGGTGTGTGTGTGTTAATCTCCAAGGCGGTTATCAAGAGGGTTTCGGACTCAGAGTAGAGCATATTGTTGAATCTTGATTCTGTTAATTGTAACTAAAGGAACAAGTGGCTTCATGTAGAGGTTGCAGATGATAGAAGACTGTATGGAACGCGGGGGGACTTCGCAGATGATCCGTAGTCACTCTATGCAACCTCCCTTTCCCAATATCTTCTTGAACAAGATGGTACTGCTGACTTGGACAGACCTCCTTCAGACCTGTCTCCAATTTCCCCTTTCTATCCAAAATCCTTGAAAAGCGCGTTCTCCTACAACTGACCCAGCACATGGACAACATCAACCTGCTAGATCCCCACCAATCGGGCTTCAGAAAAGGCTGTAGCACCAAAACTGTTATCCTTAACATCGTGGATGACATCGACAAGTCTCTAGGTACTGACCAATGCTGCCTACTCATCCTCTTGGACCTTTCGGCAGCTTTTGACACGGTTGATCACAATCTACTCATCAAAGCTCTCCAAGACATAGTAGGTGCGGACAAGGAGGTCCTATATTGGTTCTCCTTCTTACACAACAGCTCTCAAAGGGTAAAAATCAAACCCTTTACGTCTGACCTACACCCCATCAGCAGAGAGGTCCCCCAAGGCTCAGTGCTCTCCCCTCAACTGTTCAACATATACATGGAACCCCTCACCACCCTTCTCAAAAAAGCCAATGTTCCCTTCCATCTATGGTAGTTCTAACACGGAAGAGAGACACCACGGATCTACCCCCGCTGGCGCTCCAATACTGGTTGCTAGTACGACGGATGTACCCGTTCGTCTATCTTATCACTGATATCTATACGCTGCACATTTTACCTGTTACCGCCGGGATGGAAATATCACCGGCCACTAAAACTGTCACACTCTATACCACCCACAGCCCTGAAGAGTCACAAGCTGTTGGCTCACTTGACGAAACACGTGTTGGCTGGTTGTGTTTTTTGCTTGATGTCACCCCTCCAGAATAATAATAATAATAATAATAAAACACTTATAAAGCGCCTGGCTGCACAAACTGTGTGTCCCCGCGCTAACTGCTTATAAATCATCCAAAAGGTGGACCCAGAGCTACTAGAGAAAGGGAGTCATATCAGCTAGCTATTTAGGGAAGAGGAACGTTTTGAGTTTTGCTCTGAAAATTCTTTCGGACGGTTCCATTCGCAATTGAAGGGGGAGATCGTTCCAGTGCTTAGCAGCTAAAAATCGGAAGGATTTACCACCCATTTTAGCTTTTTTAATGCGGGGGATTTTAAATTGCATTGCCCCAGATGACCTTAGAGCTCTCATCGGTCGGTGTATAGTCAGGAGACTACCTAGGTACAGGGGGCCTTTGTTATGGGCTATCCTGTGGGCATAGCAGAGATTTTTAAAAATAATTCTTTCCTTGATAGGAAGCCAGTGCAGTTTGGTTAGGGCAGATTTAATAGAAGTTTTTCTCGGGAGACCTAACACCAGACGAGCCGCCGTATTTTGAATGCATTGGAGCTGGTGAAGGCCTTTGAGATTGAGACCTATTAAAAGGGCATTACCATAGTCCAAATGTGGCGTTATTAAGGCGTGAACTATGGTTTTTCTTGCTCCTATAGGAATCAAGTCAATGATTTTTCGGAGGATTTTAAGTATGCCAGTGCATTTTCCTATGGTTTTATTCACATGGGTTTTGCCCGACAGGTCAGAGTCTATCATGACCCCCAAATTCTTTACCACTTTGGCAGGGGTGGGGAGATTTCCCAGTTCACAGGGCCACCACGCATCAGACCACAACGATGTTTCCTTCCCCACCACCAATACCTCTGTCTTCTCTCCATTAAGGCGCAGACAGTTATCGTCCATCCAAGTGGCTACTGCCGACATGCAATTTCAAAAATTTGCGGCATTTTCCTTACAGTCCGGTGTAATTTTAAACATGAGTTGAGTATCATCAGCATAACTAACAATGCCCACCCCAAAATTCCTTACTATGTCAGCCAGGGGTTCCATATAGATGTTAAACAAAGTAGGGCTCAAACTAGAGCCCTGTGGAACCCCATGGCTGACACTGCGGGAAGATGACCTGAAGGGTGGGCAGTGTAGTTGGAATGATCTCATGGTAAGGAAAGATCTAAGCCAATCGAGTGCTGGACCATTCACTCCTAATTTTGATAGGCGAGATAGTAGCTTAGAGTGCAGCACAGTATCGAATGCTGCACTGAGGTCCAGCATGACCAATGCTGCAGTCTCGCCCTCATCCACCATCATTCGGATACATTCCGTGGAATACAGAACTGCCGATTCAGTGGAATATCCTGGCCTGAATCCTGATTGAGAGGGATGGAGTAAGTTCTCCTTTTCTACAAAATCCATGAGTTGTTTATTAACAACTTTTTCTATAATTTTGGCGCAGTATGGAAGAAGTGATCTGGGTCTTAGGTTGTTAAACTGTGTAATGGGAATGTTTTTTTTTTTTTTTTAACGGTATCACTTGCGCTAATTTCCAGGCTTCCGGGACAAAACATTCCTGGAAGGATAGAGAGATCATATGGCTGATGTGGTCAATCAGAGTGTTTTCCATGATGTCCTTACATTTATCGTATGGACATACATCCCTGGGGGATCCAGAATGTATACTTTTAATAATATTAAGTAGATCCTTTTTATCTGGAATGGTAAACATAGACAATGTCGGATTTTGAGTGGCGGGAGTTATTATGTCTACGTTATCCCTTACATCAGGGGTTTTGGAGAAGGTAGCATGGATCTTCTCCACCTTTTCCACAAAAAAATCAGCGATTTGTTCGCATATTTCCGTGGAATAGGTATCCAGAGTCTCTAGACGGGACGAGCAGGTCAGTTCTTTATAAATACGGAATAATTCCTTTGTAGGGTGGGCAGCTTCCTCAATTCTATTGTTAAAAAAAATACTTTTTTCTTCTCTAACCATTTTTTGGTATATTTTTAGTTCGGTTCTATACTTCACTTTGAGGTCTGGTGCATAGCTCTTTCTCCAACTGCGCTCAATTGATTTACAGTGGGCTTTTGCAAGTCGGAGTTTTTCCGAAAACCAGGGCTCAGATTTAGCACGCCTGGTAGGGGGTTTAGTAGTCCAGGGGGCTATTTTATCTAGAGCGTTCTCTAACCATTGCTCGTAGTTGTTCCATACCTCTTGAAGTGAGGTCCCTCTGGTAAGGGGATGCTCATCTAGGAAGCTATTAAACTGAGCCGGAGTGAACTTTTTCCAGTTGCGGCGCTTCAGCGAGTGGACTCTGATAGGCGGGCTTTTATTTTGACTGTTTAAAATCTCACAAGTTACCAGGAAGTGGTCAGACCACAATAACGGGGTCGGGGGGAAAAGGGGCAACAATTCCCTCCCAATTTACAAAAATCGGGTCAAGTAGGTGCCCATGTAGGTGGGTAGGGTAAGGTGCCATGAGTCTTAAGCCTAATGAGCTAAGTGCAGTTTTTAATGAGCACGCTTCTTTAGCGTTGTGGTCTTCAAAATGAAGATTTAAATCTCCCAAAATCATGAGATTTTTATGTCTTATTGCAAGCTGGGTGGCAACTTCTATGAGATGATTACAGAAAAGTCCTGTGGGGCCAGGTGGTCGGTAAATAAGTAAGCCAGTGATAGTGGTGGTGGAATCCAATTTAATAGAAAAGAATCCACATTCACTATTGGGGATGGCCAGATTAGTAAGCGTACATTCCACATTTTTTTGAAAAATGAGTGCCAGTCCCCCCCCACGTTGGAGTTTCTGCCTATCTAGTCTGAGGAGAGTATAGTTATTGGGTATGGCTTCTAAGATGTCTGGGAGCGAGGCTTCTTCCAACCATGTTTCTGTGAGAAACATAGTGTCAAAAGCGTTGTTTTCCAACAAATCATGGATTTCCATTTTATGCTTTACCATAGACCTGCAGTTCAGCAATGACATCTTACGTGTAACTGTAGGTTCTGAGGTACCATTAGGGGAAGGGAGTGTAGTATTACATATCATGCAGGACCTGGGCACTTCCTCAGGTTCTATGGTATGAAGGCAGGCCTGATTAGGCTTCTTACCAAGATTATGTAGGGCCGCTTTGGAGTAATGGATCTTGTGGTTGTCCATTGGCCGTGCTGTGCCTGATAGCGAGTTTATAGAGTCCTGGAATCCTGCCCCGCGTCCCAGTCGTTCGCGGACGGGCGCAGACGGGCAGGACTCTGGCTTGACTCCGGCGCGCGATCGGCGTGCCCGCAATGCGCGTCCGCTGCGCGGAGCCATGGCCGTATGAATTTATGTTGTCTGCCGAGCGCCGAGCGCCGTGCAGAGCGAGCCCTCACTAAGATGGCCGCTATCCTTACTTCGATGGCTCTAATAATACCCGCAGATGCCGGCCCGTGATTCGGCCACACCTATAGGGCGAGACAATTAATCTGTCTTTTGAGAAGGTAGTAATTTCTAACATCAATTACCTTTAGTCAGCTCTAGCGCTCTAGTGCTCAGCGCGCTATCTATTTAAATGTCAAGGGGGAGGGAAAGGACACAAGGGAAACAGCAGCACGAGTTAAAAAGTAAATACACGGAGCAATAGTAAAAAACACCTCCCGGCTCAAGCCTCAGGAGTAAAATACAAGCAGAGCTGGGCACCCGTGGATTCTCTGAATTTATGCTGTCTGCCGAGCGCCGAGCGCCGTGCAGAGCGAGCCCTCACTAAGATGGCCGCTATCCTTACTTCGATGGCTCTAATAATACCCGCAGATGCCGGCCCGTGATTCGGCCACACCTATAGGGCGAGACAATTAATCTGTCTTTTGAGAAGGTAGTAATTTCTAACATCAATTACCTTTAGTCAGCTCTAGCGCTCTAGTGCTCAGCGCGCTATCTATTTAAATGTCAAGGGGGAGGGAAAGGACACAAGGGAAACAGCAGCACGAGTTAAAAAGTAAATACACGGAGCAATATTAAAAAACACCTCCCGGCTCAAGCCTCAGGAGTAAAATACAAGCAGAGCTGGGCACCCGTGGATTCTCTGAATTTATGCTGTCTGCCGAGCGCCGTGCAGAGCGAGCCCTCACTAAGATGGCCGCTATCCTTACTTCGATGGCTCTAATAATACTCGCAGATGCCGGCCCGTGATTCGGCCACACCTATAGGGCGAGACAATTAATCTGTCTTTTGAGAAGGTAGTAATTTCTAACATCAATTACCTTTAGTCAGCTCTAGCGCTCTAGTGCTCAGCGCGCTATCTATTTAAATGTCAAGGGGGAGGGAAAGGACACAAGGGAAACAGCAGCACGAGTTAAAAAGTAAATACACGGAGCAATATTAAAAAACACCTCCCGGCTCAAGCCTCAGGAGTAAAATACAAGCAGAATGGAAGGCTTAATACATTTATTTTGAAAAAAAATTATCTTTGAGTCCATCTTGCTTCATTTATTATTACTTTGCTTGCTTTACTTTTGAAAACCTTTGAAAGACTAACTGTTTGTTACGTGTGCACAGGACTTGTTTGTATTTCCCTTCCATCTATATGCAGAGGACACCCAGATCTACTTGGTAACCTCCTCCATCAACAACATTCTAATACTCAACAACACTCTTAGAGAAGTTCAACACTGGCTGTCAACAAACCACCTTA